>NC_135656.1:125715260-126027246 GCF_964188315.1 Podarcis muralis | reverse complement strand
ATTAAAGATTTAGATAATTTATGGGCGAGAATAAAGGAGGAATTTAAGCAAAATGAGTTACATATGGAAACTAAACTGGGAGAAGTACAGGAGATGATTGATAAAAAGATCGAAGGAGCTGTTGGAGAACTCTCAACTAAGATTCAAGAGCTATCTGCAAAATCCAAAATAATTGAGGAATCTAATAAAAAATTGCAGAAAGAGATGAGAGAACAGAAAAAGGATTCTGCTAGGATGAAAGAGGAGCTAAGAGAGATAAATATATCACAAGAAAGGATTTGGGATAATTTGGCCATGGCAGATATGCGGCAAAAACAGCTTCACCTCAAATTTAGGGGGGTAGCTGAGGAAAGAAATGAGGACATAAAAGGGAAAATGATCAAGGAACTCTCCCGGTGGTTGGGTTTAAAAGAAGAAGAGATGGCTCTTGCAGTAGAGAATATATTCAGATTGACAAAACCGCAACATTTAAAAATCAATAAATTCCTGGGGGATTGCTTAGTGATCCTCAACTCACTGGAGATGAAAAACCTAATTTTAAGAATGAGCTACCATAACAAATTAAGAATTGATGGCAGGCCTATTATTATCTATAAAGAAATACCAGTTAGACTGCTACGTAAAAGAGAAGGGTATAAACATCTGGTGGCCGCCTTGAAGAGGAATGGTATTCAATTTAGATGGGAGTTCCCAGAAGGGGTCACCTTCTTCTATAAAGATAAAAAATTCAGACTGTTGGATACACAGGAGGTGGAGAAGTTTATGAGAAGGTATGAGAAAGATCTTGGGAAGGTAGAAAATAGAGTGAGGGCCAGAGAGATGGGATAGGAGGAAGAGAGGGAGAAAGGGCAGGAGAGAGGGCAGGGGAGGGAGGAGAGGGTGGAGGAATCAGGAGATGAAGAAGATGAGGCCGTGGTGGGAGAAGGGGCGACAGAAGAGGAGTCCCCAGGAAACAAAGGCGCCAGTTTATAGCTTGAGTTTTTGATCAGAGAGTTCGTAATAGTTAAAGGTAAATAATAGCTGATACATTAAAATTTCTGTCTTGGAATGTGAATGGGTTGAATGAGAAGGTCAAGAGGAATACAATTGAGAAAGCTTTGAAAAATAAGAAGTATGATGTGATCTGCTTTCAGAAACCCATATTGCTAAGAAGCATAAGCATATTTTGGTGAATAAAAAACTGGGGGTAGAATTTGTTAACTCGGAGATAAATAAGAAAAAAGGGGTGGTGATTTATGTTAAAGAAAAATGGGCCCCCGTATTAATTTGTAAAGATGATGAAGGAAGAATACTGGGAATCCAATTAAATTACCGGGGGGGGGGGGGGGGAATTAATGTTGTAACGGTCTATGCCCCGAATACAAATAGAACTGAGTTTTTTGAGAAATTAGAGCGTATTTTGTTAGAGCTTGAAGACCACAAATTAATTCTGTTGGGGGATATGAATGGTGTTCCAGTACCGGATATGGATAGAAGTGAAAAGAAGGGGAGGTCAGATCGAGGGAAACTTCCGAAATCCTTCAATGATATGGTAGAGAACTTAGCATTAACTGATATCTGGAGGCACAAAAATCCGACTATAAAGCAGTTCACCCACTATTCTGAGCCCCACCAGAGCTGGGGCAGAATTGACCAGATCTGGGTTTCAAGGCAGTATCGTTGAGTGTAATAAAATGTGAAATTCAACCCAGGACCCTTTCAGACCACTGCCCTTTAGCCTTGGAAATAAAAAATGCAGTAAAAGGACAGTATAGGTGGAGGATGAATGAATATTTACTTGAAATTGAAGAGGTGACGGAAAAGGCTAAAAGTACCTTGAAAGATTACTTTGACTTAAACTTGAATAGAGACACCCCTATAGATATAGCTTGGGACGCCGGGAAGGCGGTCCTAAGGGGTTTCTTAATACAACAAAATAGTCATAGAAGGAAATTAAGGGAACAAAAGAAAGAAGAGATCCTCACCCAGCTAAGAGACTGCGAGAGGAAATTAATTATAAACCCGGGAGATGAAGAGATTATTCAAGTTTCTAAAGTACTGCAGTCACAATATTCAGCCTTATTAAATCAGGAGGTAGAATGGAGAATTAAATTTATGAGGCAGAAATATTTTGAGTCGGCAAATAAAATGTGAAAGCTACTTGCGTGGCAGCTAAGAAAAAGGAACAAACAAAACGTGATTAATAAACTTACAACGGAGGATAACACGACCGAAGACCCAGACGAGATAGAAAAAAGGTTCATCCAATTCTTTGAGAAGCTGTATGAAAAAGGAGAGGAAGATAGTACAGAAATAAGAAACTACTTGGATCAAGGTGGGGGGGAAATACCTAACAGAAGAGGATAGTGCACAACTTAATAAGAATATTACAATAGAGGAGGTGAAGGAAGCTATTAATAGGATGAAGCCCGGCAAGGCTCCTGGGCCGGATGGTTTGTCATCAAAGTACTATAAAACGTTAGGGGAACTCCTAGCTTTCACGATTCAAACATGGATTATATAAAATCATCATATAAATATCTGGTTATATATGGATATATATGGATATATGGATAACTGATAACTGATTATATGGATAACTGATTATATGAAAAGCATAAGGATAAATTCCTTCAGGTCCTGCTTCAGTCCCTGAAGCTGTACGCTGGCTCCCTTGGCAAATAAAGCAAGATGAGTGCCGTGCCCCAGAATCGAACATGACTGGACCTAATGGTCAGGGGTCCCTTTACCTTTGATGTATTTTAACGAAGTGATATTTTCCCAAACTGAAAAATCTTCTGTAAGAGACCACTCCATGGGATAGATTTCACAGATAATAATTGTTCGGTCCCTCTACAATCCAACCTTGCTCCCCCTGGGCCCTAAGATCAAAGATTCACCTTCACTTTTACAAATCCATACACAACAAAAGTTCATGCAAGCAGGTGTGGTTTCCTGTGTGAAATATTCCTCAGTTGTAATCTGTCGGTTGTCTTCAGCCCCCTTTGAGAGGGACCCCTTTTTTTCTAATGCGCCATCATTTGTGCTGTTGTAGCATCCCCAGCCGAAATCATATTTAATCATGTATTTGAACAAAGTCTCTCCATATCTTCAAACAGGCTGATACCTTGCCAGTTCTAATTAGAGCCCTCCACAAAGGACCACACCATTAAACATCAAATTCTCAAGTTTTTTTTTAATATAGTTTCACTTGCATTCCATTTCATTAATTGAATCTTTCTCCATGAGGCTTGCCAAATCATGAAGTAGCTGTCAGTACTGCAGTGTTTCATTCTAACATTGCACAGTGTGACACTGTGCCTTTAATTGCCTAATTACCTAATGTATCATCGTGTGAGAACGGGAGCGATTTCTATATCTCCTCCTCCTCCCCTCTGGCGCTTGCATCTGGCTTTTGCTGAAGGATACGGCTGCGTGAGTCAGCTCGTCGCTCTGTTGACTTATTATCTTCTCGATGCTGCATTCCAACCAGAGTCTGCTTCTGCTGTACTCTGCTACTACGGGCGAAGTTCCTCACCATTCGGACAAGTGAGGGAGGGCGTTGGCCCAACAGCACTAAGTATCAAAAAAGATGAAACGCTCACCTCACATCTTCTGTAGCAGAGCGACAAAAGTCCTTTCAAAGTCTGAATTCAAATCTTTGTTGAAAAACAGGAATGCTCCCGCTCATGCCGTTGGCATCGGAGAGTGTCCAATTCGTGCAATGCTAAACACCCAGCACCCCTGCCTCCACTGTAGCGAGCGGCAGATATCGGACGGCGTGCAGGTGAAGGCACATCCGCCCCATCCCTGCGGGGTTCAACAGGGATAATTACCCCCAGATCCAACTTGTTTAATTGCATGAGCTGACAGTGAAATAGAACTCTCTCAGAAGGGGGTGGACCTTCATTGGGGGGTTCTGGGTTCTAAGAAGTTGGATGGCCACCTGTCATGGGTGCTTGAAATGAGATTTCATAGAATCATAGAGTTGGAAGAGACCACAAGGGCCATCGAGTCCAACCCCCTGCCAAGCAGGAAACACCATCAGAGCACTCCTGACATATGGTTGTCAAGCCTCTGCTTAAAGACCTCCAAAGAAGGAGACTCCACCACACTCCTTGGCAGCAAATTCCACTGTCAAACAGCTCTTACTGTCAGGAAGTTCTTCCTAATGTTTAGGTGGAATCTTCTTTCTTGTAGTTTGGAACCATTGCTCCGTGTCCGCTTCTCTGGAGCAGCAGAAAACAACCTTTCTCCCTCCTCTATGTGACATCCTTTTATATATTTGAACATGGCTATCATATCACCCCTTAACTTCCTCTTCTCCAGGCTAAACATGCCCAGCTCCCTTAGCCGTTCCTCATAAGGCATCGTTTCCAGGCCTTTGACCATTTTGGTTGCCCTCCTCTGGACACGTTCCAGTTTGTCAGTGTCCTTCCTGAACTGTGGTGCCCAGAACTGGACACAGTACTCCAGGTGAGGTCTGACCAGAGCAGAATACAGTGGCACTTTTACTTCCCTTGATCTAGATGCTATACTCCTATTGATGAGGCCCAGAATTGCATTGGCTTTTTTAGCTGCCGCGTCACACTGTTGGCTCATGTCAAGTTTGTGGTCAACCAAGACTCCTAGATCCTTTTCACATGTACTGCTCTCAAGCCAGGTGTCACCCATCTTGTATTTGTGCCTCTCATTTTTTTTGCCCAAGTGCAATACTTTACATTTCTGGAGGGGGTTGGACTAGATTCTGAATCTATAATTCTATACTTCACCCTGGTGTGAGATCTTAAATTGACTTTTGAACAAGTGAAATTTTATACACATTCCATGTGCTGATATGCTTTCAACCCCGTATGAAATATTTGGTGGGCCATGAATGAATCCTTTCCCACATTCCAAACACTAAACCGTTTCCTCTCTTGTATGAATTCTTTGATGGGAAATGAGAGAGCTGCGTTGACTGAAGTTCTTTCCACATTCCAAGCACTGAAAGGGTTTCTCCCCTGTATGAATTCTTTGATGGGAAGTGAGATTCTGCCTGAGACTGAAGCTCTTTCCACATTCCAAGCACTGATAGGGTTTCTCCCCTGTATGAATTCTGTGATGGGAAGAGAGTGCGGCACTTTGACTGAAGCTCTTTCCGCATTCCAAGCACTGATAGGGTTTCTCCCCTGTATGAATTCTTTGATGGGAAGTGAGCTTGTGGCTGTCCCGGAAGCTTCTCCCACAATCGAAGCACATATAGGGTTTCTCCCCTGTATGAATTCTGTGATGGGAAGTGAGTTCACCACTCAGACAAAAGCTCTTTCCACATTCGAAGCACTGATAGGGTTTCTCCCCTGTATGAATTCTGTGATGGGAAGTGAGTTCACCACTCAGACGAAAGCTCTTCCCACATTCAAAGCACTGATAGGGTTTTTCCCCTGTGTGAAGTCTTTGATGGGAAGTCAGATGACCACTCAGACAAAAGCTCTTTCCACATTCCAAGCAGTGATACGGTTTCTCTCCTGTATGAAGTCTTTGATGGGAAGTCAGATGACCACTCAGACAAAAACCTTTTCCACATTCGAAGCACTGATAGGGTTTCTCCCCTGTATGAATTCTTTGATGAGAAGTGAGATTCACCCACTTACTGAAGCTCTTTCCACATTCGAAGCACTGATAGGGTTTCTCCCCTGTATGAATTCTGTGATGGGAAGAGAGTGTGGCACTTTGACTGAAGCTCTTTCCGCATTCCAAGCACTGATAGGGTTTCTCCCCGGTATGAATTCTGTGATGGGAAGAGAGTGCGGCACTTTGACTGAAGCTCTTTCCGCATTCCAAGCACTGATAGGGTTTCTCCCCTGTGTGAATTCTTTGATGGGAAGTCAGATGACCACTCCGACGAAAGCTCTTTCCACATTCCAAGCACTGATAGGGTTTCTCCCCTGTATGAACTCTGTGATGGGAAGTGAGATTCCCCTCCTGAGTGAAGCGCTTCCCACATTCCAAGCACTGATAGGGTTTCTCCCCTGTATGAATTTTGTGATGGGAAGAGAGTGCGGCACTTTGACTGAAGCTCTTTCCGCATTCCAAGCACTGATAGGGTTTCTCCCCTGTGTGAATTCTTTGATGGGAAGTCAGATGACCACTCCGACGAAAGCTCTTTCCACATTCCAAGCACTGATAGGGTTTCTCCCCTGTATGAACTCTGTGATGGGAAGTGAGATTCCCCTCCTGAGTGAAGCGCTTCCCACATTCCAAGCACTGATAGGGTTTCTCCCCTGTATGAATTTTGTGATGGGAAGTGAGGTAATCCTTCCGATTGAAGCTCTTTCCACATTCCAAGCACTGATACGGTTTCTCCCCTGTATGAATTCTTTGGTGGGAAGTGAGACTATCCTTCCGATTGAAGCTCTTTTCACACTCCAAGCACTGATAGGGTTTCTCTCCTTTATGAATTCTTTGATGGGAAGTGAGACTATCCTTCCGATTGAAGCTCTTTCCACACTCCAAGCACTGATACGATTTCTCCCTACTCTGTGTTCTTTCGTGTGAAGTGAGGCTATTCCTTTGAACAAAGCTCTTTCTTTGATGGGAGGTGGACTGGGAGCTCTGACGGATCTTCTCTCCACACTCTGAATATTTATCTGACTTCTCCGCTATGTGGATTCTGTTGTGCTCCCCCTTGTTCTTCCCTTCTAATTTATCACCATCTGCAATGAAGAGAGATGCTAATTAGAGTCTCAGGAGGAAATGGGAGCTCCAGATTATTGAACAATGTTAATGAATGCTTGTGACAGAGGAAGAACTGAAGAGAATGAGATGTGAGGCCGTCCAACAGTTTTCACTGTTTTTGTTTCCTGGTATTAACTGAGATATTGCTTGGCTTTTATCTGGGATGGATATTTTTGTGGCTCAATCATGGAATCCACTACATCTCCAATCACAACATGTTATGATCCAACAGGGATCCTTACTGAGAAAGTCCATGACCCCACGATTCTCCTCCTTGACTTCTCCTGTGTGAGTGCCTGAGGGCCCTGCTCTTGCCACTAACCACCTGGCCCGGGTCAGGGCCTCAAGCCTCAAAAGGACTGCTCTGCTGCCCAGGAGGACTCTCCTGGGTGAGTGCCTGAGGGCCCTGCTCTTGCCACTAACCACCTGGCCCGGCCTGACAGGCCTCACAACTATGGTTGCTGTTACTGCTGCTGCTGTCCAGGAGGACTCGGGGGGGCAGAGTTCTTTTAAAAATGTTTTTAAATATTTCTTTTGAATTTTTTCTATGTGGGGGTGGGGTGGATGTTTGGTTGGGCCTGGGAATTTGTTTGATTTAGGTGTTTTTGTAATTTTTACAGGTTTTTTGTATTGTTTTATTTTTTAAAGGTTTTTTTTTTGTTTCTAAGGGGTGGGGTCAGGGCTGCCGGGGAGTGGGTCCCAGCCAACAAAATGGCTGGGGCATGTTCCACAGGAGGGGATGCACTGGGATAACCGATCTCAGTGATCACGGGTAGTAGGAGGAGTTACGCTAAGACCAGACCATGCCGTTACAGAGGCAGGTTTAGTCGTTGTCTGAGGACTATCCCTGCCTCCGGGTCTGGTCCTGACCGGATGGATACTAGAATCAGCAAGGGATACCCACATGACCTGAAGGTGCTGCTGTGCAATGCCAGGTCAATGATTCATAAAACCACTGCTATCCATGACTTGACCTGGCATGTGTAACAGAGACTTGGTTGGATGAAACAGATGGGCCTGTCCTTGCCGCTGCTTGCCCACCAGGTTTCTCTTACGCACAGCAACCCAGGTCATGTGGGCGGGGAGGAGGGGTTGCAGTGATTTTTAGGAAGTCATTAGTCTGCACCAGGCATCCTATTGGGAAGACTCAGTTTTCTGAGTGCATGTTCTGGAAGTTGGGCTATAGGGGCAGTACAGGATTCCTTTTGGTGTACTGACCTCCCCGCTGCACCAAGGATTCCCTGCCTGAGCTGCTTCAGGTCGTGGCAGATGTTCTCCTGGAGACACCTAGCTTGGTTGTCCTAGGGGATTTTAATATCCATGCTGACACAACCTTACAAGGGGCCGCTCGGGACTTCGTGCAAAGCATGGCCTCCATGGGGCTGTCCCTGAATAAGTCTGCCCAACCCATAGCCATGGACATGCCTTGGACCAGGTGTTCACCTCTAGTGACATGGGTGATCTGACACTAAGTAAAAGCGAAACAAAAGAAGCGCCATGGTCAGATCACTTCCTGGTGCAACTGGACTTCTCCGCGACCCATCCCCTCTGCAGGGAGGTGGGACGAATTCGGATGGCCGGCCCCTGCCACTTAATGGATCCAAATGGTTTCCAGAGAGTGGTAGGGGATGTTTTATCCCATGTTGATGGCCTTTCAGCTGATTCCCTGCTGGCCTGCTGGAATGTGGAGTTAACCAGGGTTATTGACTGTTTGGCTCCGAAGCGCCCTCTCCGACTGCATGGAGCCCGGACAGGACCCGTGGTTTTCCACGGATCTGAGGGCAATGAAACAATCATTGAGACGGCTAGAGCGCCGGTGGCAGATAACTCATTCTGAAGCTGACCGGACACGGGTTAGAGCTCAATGTCGAGCCTACCAAGTGGCGGTTTTGCCCATTAAATCCTGCTGTCCAGTCAGCGCTTCCCTGCATGGCTCTGCTTGGGGCTGACCTGGGCAGGAAAAACAGAGTTGCAGCAGCGGTCCTGCCGTCCGTGTGAGATAGAGGGATAAATCAAGTCCAGGGACAGTTCGTTGCTATCTCTAAAAGCGTTTATTTACAAGCCATAAATCAGTCTCATTCCATCGGAGCTTTCCGGCATCTCTCCTGTGCCAAAAGCACACACAGCTTCTTTTCAGCGTCTCAGTCAAAAGTGAAACCAACTCTCACAGACAAAGACAGACAAAGCCTGTCACGTACGGCCCTGCTCCAGGCCACTCCCCAGATACAGGACAACAAGGAGTTTTAATCCTGTAAACTCCAAACTCCACAGCGGTAGCGACGGCGAAGACTTTCTTCACCAGCTCTATTGCATCTGCAGAAAACAGCAGCAGGAGACTTTTTCTGGTGGTTCGCAATATAGCAGAACCACCTGTTACATCGGGGCCCAGCAAGGGCCACATGATCTCCTGCAATGATTTTGCTAATTTTTTTGCAGATAAAGTCGCTCAGATTCGGGAAGAGGTAGACGCCACCGTGGGAGCAGGGCAGGGGCAGGAGAGTGCTAGAGTCCTGTCTAGTCAAATTGTGTGGGATCAATTACAATCTGTTACCCCCGAGGATGTGGACAGGCTGCTTGGACGAGTGAAACCAACCACCTGTCTCCTGGATCCTTGCCCATCCTGGCTTATAAAAGCTAGCCGGGAATGGCTGGGCGATGGGCTTCGCGGGGTGGTGAATGCTTCCCTCCGTGAGGGAGCCTTCCCAGACCCGCTGAAAGAGGCGGTTATTAAACCGCTTCTTAAAAAACTATCTTTAGATGCGGCCATAATGGCCAACTATCGCCCAGTCTCAAATCTTCCATTCTTGGGCAAGGTGATTGAGCAAGTGGTTGCTGAACAACTCCAGGCACGCCTGGAAGAAGCGGACCATTTGGATCCCTTCCAGTCGGGATTCAGGCCTCATCATGGGACTGAAACTGCCTTGGTTGCACTGGTTGATGATCTCCGGCGGGCTAGGGACAAAGGTGAGAGCTGCTTCCTAGTTCTGCTGGATCTCTCAGCGGCATTTGATACCATCGACCATAACATCCTTCTGGACCGTCTTGAGGGGCTGGGAGCTGGGGGCACTGTCATACAGTGGTTCCACTCCTTCCTCCTTGGCCGTGTTCAGAAAATGGTGGTGGGGGATAAGTGTTCAGACCCCTGGGCTCTCACTTGTGGGGTGCCTCAGGGTTCTGTCCTCTCCCCCATGCTTTTCAACATCTACATGCAGCCGCTGGGAGAAATTATCAGGGGGTTTGGGCTTGGTGTTCATCAGTATGCGGATGATACCCAGCTCTACCTCTCTTTTAAATCAGTGAATCACCAGTGAAGGCGGTGAAGGTCCTGTGTGAGTGTCTGGAGGCGGTTGTAGGATGGATGGCGGCTAACAGATTGAGGTTGAACCATGACAAGACAGAAGTACTGTTTTGGGGGGACAGGGGGCGGGGAGGTGTGGGGGACTCCCAGTCCTGAAAGGGGTAACTGTGCCCCTGAAGGACCAGGTGCGCAGCCTGGGAGTCATTTTGGACTCACAGCTGTTCATGGAGGCACAGGTCAAATCTGTGTCCAGGGCAGCTGTTTACCAGCTCCATCTGGTACGCAGGCTGAGACCCTATCTGCCCGCGGACTGTCGCGCCAGAGTGGTGCATGCTCTGGTTATCTCCCGCTTGGACTACTGCAATGCGCTCTACGTGGGGCTACCTCTGAAGGTGACGCGGAAATTACAAATAATCCAGAATGCGGCAGCTAGACTGGTGACTGGGAGCGGCCGCCGAGACCATATAACAACGGTCTTGAAAGACCTACATTGGCTCCCAGTACGTTTCCGAGCACAATTCAAAGTGTTTGTGCTGACCTTTAAAGCCCTAAACTGCCTCGGCCCAGTATATCTGAAGGAGTGTCTCCACCCCCATCGTTCTACCCGGACACTGAGGTCCAGCACCGAGGGCCTTCTGGTGGTTCCCCCACTGCGAGAAGCCAAGTTACAGGGAACCAGGCAGAGGGCCTTCTCGGTAGTGGCGCCCTCCCTGTGGAATGCCCTCCCATCAGATGTCCAAGAGAACAACAACTACCAGACTTTTAGAAGACATCGGAAGGTGGCCCTGTTTAGGAAGGCTTTTAATGTTTGATGTAGTACAGTATTTTAACAAACAGCAACATCTTTACCTGAACACTCCCCATCAGAAGTTATCTCAATCTGGTTGGTCAAAATTTAAATTTATACGTAAATCTCTTTCTTCACTTTGAACCCCCTCCCTCCCATTTTCATGATGAAACCAACTCTGTATTGTTTCTTTGGTAACAGAAGAGGAAAAGTGACTATTACTCACTTAATCTAAGCACAACGGCCACAATAGCGTCAGTCTAGGCATTTGGCTCTGCGATGTTGAATGTTCTCTGTTCTCTCCTGTTTCCCCTTTTTTTGTTTCAGTTGAAAGCAATTCATGAACCCAGAATTCATACACTGACCACTAATGATGAACTATATGTTATAGATATTCTGGCAAATTTATTCTGCTATTTTACATAGCGACGGATCAGTGTTGGACATTGGTAAGGCATTCAGATCACAGAACTGATTTTAGACCTTTTGAGCTGCCAATGCATCACGGTGACTGGGGAGCTGTGATCTACTCCTAGCTCAGATTGCCTGCAGATGACAAAGGAGCAGGCAGGCAGGCAGGTGAGGGAGCCCGAAAAGGTGCTCCCCTTCTCCATCTCCATCCGCCTGCCTGCCTCCCCCCACCCCCTAGATGAGGAAGCCCCAATTCCTCTCTGGCTCCATCCATCCATGTTCCCATCTCCCCTCCCCTGGGACTCACCAGATCTCTCGGAGGTCCCTGGGAGGGAACGCTCAGAGGTTGTGGGGAGGGATGCAGGAGACAACCTGACCAGGTCAACTGTCCATCTTCCCCCTTCCATCCTCGCTAAGTTTGCAGGATCTGTCCCTTTCATCGTTCCTGAAGAGTCAAGGAGCCAAAAGAAGCTGCAGGGTCCTGGGAGAGAGGAAGAAGCAAAGGGAGCCTCAGAGGCCCTGCAGGGATTCTCCTGCCCTAGATATTCTCCTGCCCCTGGAGAAGCACAAATGGGGCAGCCCCTTCCCAACAGAAGCCCCATTTCTAAACATCTCCAGTGCTTACAGTTTCCCCTGTTTGCTCCTCGCCCCACTTCGTAAGGCTGACATGTTCTGCACAGTAGTGACCTGAGAATAGATCCCATTGAATTCAATGTTGCTTATGGACAGAACTTGGTGCCAAAACCAGTCACCATCCTGTCCCCAAGCCTTGGCCAATCATCAAAACTAAACTCCATTTCCTTCCATAGCAATACAGTGAAAGTTTGAGGCTTTAATCCATTTCAATTTTATCACATAGTTCGCTTTTCTGTTGTAATCCATAAATATAATCCCATTCTCTTTTCATAGAATCATAGAATCATAGAGTTGGAAGAGACCACAAGGGCCATTGAGTCCAACTCCCTGCCAAGCAGGAAACACCATCAGAGCACTCCTGACATATGGTTGTCAAGCCTCTGCTTAAAGACCTCCAAAGAAGGAGACTCCACCACACTCCTTGGCAGCAAATTCCACTGTCGAACAGCTCTTACTGTCAGGAAGTTCTTCCTAATGTTTAGGTGGAATCTTCTTTCCTGTAGTTTGGATCCATTGCTCCGTGTCCGCTTCTCTGGAGCAGCAGAAAACAACCTTTCTCCCTCCTCTATGTGACATCCTTTTATATATTTGAACATGGGTATCATATCACCCCTTAACCTCCTCTTCTCCAGGCTAAACATGCCCAGCTCCCTTAGCCGTTCCTCATAAGGCATCGTTTCCAGGCCTTTGACCATTTTGGTTGCCCTCCTCTGGACACGTTCCTCCTCTGCCGTACTCTGGACATCTCCTCTTGCTTTTTATCAGTTTGTTCAGGGAAGGAGGGTTCGTTCTGGTGGGCTGGATCTGGAGCACAAAGGGTCAAGTTCTGCTTGCATGAGCCCTTGTGCTCCTTCTTCAAACTTATTAGGCAGGAACGTCAGAGGTCCAATCTGAGAGTATTTCATTCTGGGCTACTTATGGCAGAGCACAGAAGACATGCAATCAATTCTTTTCAGTTCTGTCAAGTAGGTCCTTCCCTAGATTTCTCAAGTGCAAGGACCCAGGGCTGTCTGAGTTATGGGGTTCCTTGGGGTCCAGGTCAGCTGGCTAGTCAGGATTGTCACCTGCAGAGTATATGTCAACTAAAGGACAATAGTCTGCCTTGAACTGAGGACTTTTTGGAGGTGTTGCTGAATGTGGAAGCAGAGGAGCTGGTGATGCCACATTTCGGAATAATCTTGAGACTCCTCTCCTCCATACATATTCTCTGCGCTTATACACTATATTCACAAACTTTACGCTCCTCTTGTGAGAAGATTCCCAAAGGCTTAGGGTAGCTTGAGAGAAGTAGCTTATTTTGAGACAGAACCCATTTCCAATTCTTGTTTATCAAAACCCTCTCCCTAGTTGGTTTGGTTTTGGATTCTGACAGGAGAGCAGAGCATTTGATAACCTTGCATATCGTTTCATATTGATATAAGGATCTGGTGTGCAAATTCCAGTACAGTGGTACCTCGGGTTACATATGCTTCAGGTTATATACGCTTCAGTTTACAGACTCCGCTAACCTAGAAATAGTACCTCGGGTTAAGAACTTTGCTTCAGGATGAGAACAGAAATCATGCTCCGGCGGCACGGCAGCAGCAGGAGGCCCCATTAGCTAAAGTGGTGCTTCAGGTTAAGAACAGTGTCAGGTTAAGAGCGGACATCTGGAACGAATTAAGTACTTAACCCAAGGTACCACTGTACAGTACAAGCTTCTTAAGTGTTCTGTCTGGACCCAGAGCATGAGCTACTCTTAAGTAAGTTAAAAGGTATTTTTAAGTCAACTTTTTAATATGGCACTATTTTAATTTTTTTTAACATTTTTGCTCTTCTTTGTACTTATAGACCTCCTTTTGCCATGTGGACGAATTAAACCTCCCTTATTCATCTATTTTTAATGGTAGGGAAAGAGATATTGTTGTATTATCCGGTTCCACACTCTCTGCCAGACTTTATTCCAGAAGGGTTTACAAGTGCCTATCAGGATGGTAAGAATTTAATGCATTCTATGTCCCTTGTTAGCAGTACAAGTCACCCAATGACGGATAATTCCTCATTTGCACCAGAGGCTTGGGAGAAGGAGTCTTTTAGCCTTGTATTAGCATTTCCTGAGGATAGTTCTGAATTTTTCTTTCAGATTAGTTCCTCTACCTGTTTAGCCTGAATTTGGCTTGAGCTCCTGGTCTCAGTGCCAGAGATGACTTAGCAGTTGAGCTGCCTGGGCCCAAAACCTCTTTCTGGTCATCCTTGGAGCTGCTGAGAGATCCTATAAGGTCAGTAATAGGATCTGGCTCCTGCTGTTTCTTAGCCACCTCCTCATTTTCCTTATTCACGTAAAATGGAGTAATTTTTGCTTGTGCTTTCTTCAGAGAAGCTCTCTTTGGAGGAGGGTCTGTGGCACTCGGGGAGAGAACATTAATTTTGTAACTACTCCGGGTCAACAATGTCTTTCCCCTTAATTCCTCATCAAGTTTCCTGGTATCATTAATAATAATAATCCTAGCCTGAGGAAGAAATTGAGGCTGAAATGACTGAACAATGCAAATGACTGCTTGTGAAAGAGAAAGAAGGGAAGGGAGTTACTGCCTTTTTTGGCTGGTATTAGCTAACGTATTTATGGGACCCGGAGATTCAAAAAGCCTGGCTCGTTCCAGGGATGGATTTAATTTGGCTCAGTCGTGGAATCCGCTCCATCTCCAAGCTCAGTCGTGGAATCCGCTCCATCTCCAAGCTCAGTCATTTCTTTGCTCAACCAAAAACAGACAGAAACAGAAAGGAAAACAGAAAATTTGAGAGGATGTGCTGCTCTGGTTCGGCAGAAGCGGCTCAGTCCTGCTGGCCACATGACCCGGAAGCTGTATGCCGGCTCCCTCGGCCAGTAAAGCGAGATGAGCACCGCAACCACAGAGTCCGCCACAACTGGACCTAACGGTCCGGGGTCCCTTTACCTTTACCTTACCTCCATGGCCCTAAGATCTCTGAAGCCTACATTGAAGAAAGTCGGGGCAGCTCAGACCAGCCTCCTCATGGTTTGAAGACTGGTGGAAGAATATTCCCAGACAGAACTGGAGATACCGTATTTTTTGCTCTATAGGACGCACCTTTTCCCTCCTAAAAAGCAAGGGAAAATGTGTGTGCGTCCTATGGAGCGAATGCAGGGGGGAGGCAGGCAGGAAAAGCCCCCAAGAGCCGCACACAAGCTCCGTGCGGCTCTTGCGGGCTTTTCCCCAGGAGGGAGAAGGGACTGACTGGCCGCATCAGTCCCTTCTCCAACCTCGTAGGAAAGCCCACAGGAGCCACGCACCCTTTAAAGAGCATGCAGCTCTTGGGGGCTTTTCCCCGAGGAGGGACAAGGGACTGACTGGCCGCTTTTGTGGGAGATGGGGGAATTCCCCCACCTCCCGCAAAAGCAGGGAGAAGCGCACACGCTGCGCACAGAGCTGGGGGGGGGATTATATTTCCCCCCTTGATTTCCCTCTCTGAAAACTAGGTGTGCCCTATGGTCAGGAGAGTTGTGGGTGTGTTAACATCTCAGATGCTGCAGGTGGCGCTATGGGGCTCCCTCAAAATAGAGGAGGTTTGTCCTTCAGAGATCTGTATGGAAATTCAAAACTGATCTTATGATCCAGCAGGGAGCCTTACCAGAGAGGCCACGATCCCAGGATTCTCCTCCTTGACTTCCTTCTGCAGAGCTCTCTGGTCAGGATCCAGCAAAGCCCAGTCCTCCTCTGTGAAAGGAACAGCTACGTCTTCAAAGCACACTGGACCCTAAGGGAAAAAGGGAGAAGAAAGATGATCTTCTATACATTGCTCTGTTCTTTTCTGAAACAATTTTGTTGTGTATTTAAATGATGGGTACAGTGTTGCTTCAGGATAAGAACAGAAACTGCACAGTGGTGGCAGCGGAGGCCCCATTATCAAATGTGGTACCTCAGGTTAAGAACAGTTTCAGGTTAAGAATGGACCTCTAGAATTAATTAAGTTCTTAACCCGAGGTACCACTGTATTAATCTTTGTGTAAATGGGGGAATTCCACAAAATAATATTTTATTATCTATATGGCACTCATCTTCAGGTAAATCTTTGCAAGCATTCCCATTTTCCAGATGGAAGGACCTCCTCTCTCTTCATCTGGTGGGGTGGACCCTCCCCCTGCCCTCAAGCCAACTTCAAGGGGCACCAGGAGGGGGAGGGGAGGGAATGTTGGTTGGTTGGCATCCCTCTGTCTTGGGAGACCACGGAAGAGTGTGTCTTTGGGAGTGAGATCCAGTTGTTGGAGGGTAACAGCGCCAGCCGTGGGTGTGGACAGCGACAGGGGAGAGACATGTGTTGTTGCATCTGGGACACAGGAAGTGGTCCAGTTGTGCAGATGCAGATGCAGACGGGATTTTCTTCTCCCTGTGCTCCCCCCACGTGGGAATGTTCCCCTCTGGCTGCAGCCTCTGGTCACAAAGGTGACTTTTCCCTCCCTCTGAAGGGGGTTTATTTCCTTGACCCCAAGCCCCCTCCCCCCAAAAAGGAAGGCAGCATCTGGATCCCAAGGAAGAACAGCTGCAGTCCTCCTGTAGCCTTATGAGGCTTTGCCCTCGGGTGGGAAAAATATTTCCTGCATACTGGCCCCGTAGAGAGGACAAAGGAGGACCCTCTGCTCCCCGACTTGGGGGTCTACCCCCACCAGGCATGATCTGAAAAGGGACCCCCATGCCCCCTCCCTGCCCCCCTGGGACCCCCTTCTCCCCATTGCACCCTCAGGGGGAGGAGAGAGGAGACTCACCCGAGTCCAGGAGAGAGAAGAAAGCAGGGAGGGAGGGGGAGGGGGAATTTACCCATGGAGGACCTTGCCCCCTCCCCCCTCCACTTCCCGTCCTCTCTAGGACTCCAGCTCCGCTCCTCTTAACCCTTGCCATCCCAGGGGCCTCCCAGCCCAGCCCTCCCTCTCCCTGCCCCATTTCCCCGCGCCTGCGCTTAGGGGCTCCCTCTGCCCCACGGAGCCCCCCTCGGAGCCAGACTCGGCGCCAGGGAGACGGGGCTTCCCCAGGAGTCTCCTCGAGAGCAGGCGCCAGGGAGGAAGAGGAGTCCCAGATCCCCCCAAGGGAGACCCTTCCAAGTCTTCCCTCCAGCTCCCCATCTTCCCTGGGGCAGCCCCACTGAATCGGGGAGACGCCTCCTTCCCTGGGACGTGGAGGCTGGCAGGCCGAGCTGGGCTTCTTCCAGGCTCTGGCGGAGTCAGACTTGGGGGGCCCTTTCCCCCCTCTCAGTCCGCCCCCCACACCCAGGGGGCCCCCTCAGCCCTCCTTCTTGGGGGTCTCCCTCTGCCCCCCCTCTCAGTCCGCCCCCCACACCCAGGGGTCCCCTCAGCCCTCCTTCTTGGGGGTCTCCCTCTGCCCCCCCTCTCAGTCCGCCCCCCACACCCAGGGGGCCCCCTCAGCCCTCCTTCTTGGGGGTCTCCCTCTGCCCCCCCTCTCAGTCCGCCCCCCACACCCAGGGGTCCCCTCAGCCCTCCTTCTTGGGGGTCTCCCTTCCCTCCCTCCCTCAGTCCGCCCCCCCCACCCAGGGGGCCCCCTCAGCCCTCCGTCTTGGGGGTCTCCCTTTCCTCCCCCCCTCTCAGTCCGCCCCCCACACCCAGGGGGTCCCCTCAGCCCTGCTTCCCGGGGGTCTCCCTCCGCTCCCCCCCTCAGTCTGCTCCCCACACCCAGGGGGCCCCCTCAGCCCTCCTTCCCGGGGGTCTCCCTCCCCTCCCCCCTCTCAGTCCTCCCCCCACACCCAGGGGGCCCCCTCAGCCCTCCTTCTTGGGGGTCTCCCTTCCCTCCCCCCTCTCAGTCCGCCCCCCACACCCAGGGGGCCCCCTCAGCCCTCCTTCTTGGGGGTCTCCCTCCGCTCCCCCCTCTCAGTCCGCCCCCCACACCCAGGGGGGCCCCCTCAGCCCTCCTTCTTGGGGGTCTCCCTCCCCTCCCCCCTCTCAGTCCGCCCCCCACACCCAGGGGGGCCCCCTCAGCCCTCCTTCTTGGGGGTCTCCCTTCCCTCCCCACAGCTTCTCCCCTTGAACTCCCGCCTGACTCCTCTCCCTCTCCTCCCCACCTTCCCCTCCAAGCTCCCCCCTCAGACCATCCCTCAGAAAAGGCGCCTTGCATTTTCCCGCCAAAAGGGCAGGCTCCGCCCCCTCTGGCTTGGCAGCCAATCAGAGCGAGGCTCCAGCCCCCTGGGTGAATTTCTGAGGGACTAAGTCCGCTGACTGGCCTGGCTCTGCTGTCCATCACAGGCCCAACCAAGGGGGGCGTCTCTAGAGATCATCTCCGTCTGTCAGTTACCTGTCAATCAATTTTAGGGTTTGAGATCCTTTGAAATAAGTGTGCCGGGTGCCAGAGCCCCAAGAGGCCTAAGTTTCATAAACAGTAGTAATAAATGGATGGCGGAAAAGTCTGGGAAGGGGTGAGAGACCCCTCCCTGCCCCCCTCCAGGCTCCTCTCAGGTTCATCCAGGGTCCAAAGCCGCCTCCATTTTGGGGGGCCAGGAAGGGAGTGGTCCCTGCAGCTTCGCCTGCTGGAAAGGGGGCGACATGCAAGAGGCCAGCCTGGCAGGGTTGTTGTGGAAGGAGGAGCTCCTGGGAGGAAAGGAGGTGCCAGGGAAATGCCATTCTGTCAGTAAAGTGCCTCCGTCTCTCACTCCTCCTCCAAACGAGAGCCAGGGGTGTGTATATATATCTTGGTAGGTAGGTAGGTAGGTAGAGATAGATGATAGATAGATAGATAGATAGATAGATAGATAGATAGATAGATAGATAGATATAGATAGATAGATAGAGCCCTAAACGGCCTCAGTCCAGTATATCTGAAGGAGCGTCTCCACCCCCATTCTTCTGCCCAGACACTGAGGTCCAGGGCCGAGGGCCTTCTGGCAGTTCCCTCCCTGCGAGAAGCCAAGTTACAGGGAACCAGGCAGAGGGCCTTCTCGGTAGTGGCTCCCGTCCTGTGGAACGCCCTCCCATCAGATGTCAAAGCGATAAACAACTACCTGACATTCAGAAGACATCTGAAGGGAAGTTCAGGGAAGTTTTTAATGTTTGATGTATTTGCAGTATTTTAATATTTTTTGGGAAGCCGCCCAGAGTGGCTGTGGAAGCCCAACCAGATGGGCGGGGTATAGATAATAAATTATTCTTATTATTATTATTGAGATGTATGTGTGTATAACAGACAGGCACAAAATTTGGCCGCCGGCCCTTCCTCCCGCTCCAAACATAGAAGGACCGGTTGCCCTGACCCAACATGGCCTCTGCTCTTTCTGGCCTCCGTGGCAATGTCAACTCCGGGACGGCCCTCCTCGCTCGGTGAATGGAGGGGAGAAGTCAACTTACACTTGGACTTGGAGGCTGTCAGGGACTGAAGCGCAGCAGGACAGGCCCAGCTTTTCTCCAGCTCCGCTTGCCCAAAAGCAGCTGCTCCCCTTCAGGCCGATGTTCCCCTTTCTAGAAATGGGGGCTAATGCTTCCCTCGCTCTCTGCTCCCTTCCCTGAGTACTTGCACCATTCAGTGCTTTGGACGCAGCCCCGCTTCCCTGGCGGAAGAGCAGGATTAAGGGCACCGGGAATATCTACCCTTTATGAACTCCAGAGGGGAGCTTCTCAATTTCTTCCTCAGCCTAAACATAATAATAATAATACTGCCATATAACAGTAGATTGTAGGTTGTAGGTGGTGAATTGGAAAGGAGGAAGAAGGAAGGAGACAACAAGAAAAATCCACACAATGGAGAAACCATATAAATATTCAGAGTGTGGAGAGAACTTTAGTCGGAGCTCCCAGTCCACTTCCCATCAAGGAAAGCTCTTCGTTCACAAGGAGAGCCTCACTTCACATGAAAGAACCAAAGGGGGGAAGAAATTAGTGCTTGAAATGTCGGAAAAGCTTCCTTCGCAGCTCCATTCTCAATTCCCATGAGATATTTCATCCAGGGGAGTGTTTGGAAAAAGCTTCACCTGGAAAACCTGTCTCAGTTTCCATTAAATAAATCACAGCAAGGATGATCACAGAATTTCAGAAAATGGTATAAGGCATATGGTATTTCTGGTATAAGGAAACTTGATGAGGAATTAAGGGGAGAGATAGCGTTGACCCAGAGTAGTTACAAAATGCATGTTCTCTCCCCGAGTGCCACAGACCCTCCTCCAAAGAGAGCTTCTCTGAAGAAACCACAAGCAAAAATTACTCAATTTTACGTGAATAAGGAAAATGAGGAGGTGGCTAAGAAACAGCAGGAGCCAGATCCTATTACTGACCTTCTAGGATCTCTCAGCAGCTCCAAGGATGACCAGAAAGAGGTTTGGGGCCCAGGCAGCTCAACTGCTAAGTCATCTCTGGCACTGAGACCAGGAGCTCAAGCGACTCAAGGCCAAATTCAGGCTAAACAGGTAGAGGAACTAATCTGAAAGCAAAATTCAAAATTAAAGCAAGTATAAAAGACTGCTACTCCCAAACTTCTGGGACAAAAGAGGGATTATCAGCCTTTGGTGGCTTGTAGTACTAACAGATTACATGGAACACTTAAAATCCTTTTTGGCTGAATGTAATAAAATTCTTACCATCCTGATAGGTACTTGTAAAACCTTCTGGAAAAAATCTGGCAGAGTCTGTGGAACCAGATAATACAACAATATCTCTTTCCCTACCATTAAAAATAGATCAATAAGGGAGGTTTGATTCGTCCACATGGGAAAAGGAGGTCTAAAAGTACAAAGAAGAGCAAAAATGTTAAAAATTTTAAAAATAGTGCAATATTAAAAAGTTGACTTGAAAATACTTTTTAACTTACTTAAGAGTAGCTCATGCTCTGGGTCCAGACAGAACACTAATTCGTTCTCAGATGTCCGTTCTTAACCTGAAACTGTTCTTAACCTGAAGCGCCACTTTAGCTAATAGGGCCTCCCGCTGCCGCCGCACCACCAGAGCACAATTTCTGTTCTCATCCTGAAGCAAAGTTCTTAACCCGAGGTACTATTTCTAGGTTAGCAGAGTCTGTAAACTGAAACGTATATAACCTGAAGCGTATGTAACCCGAGGTACCACTGTACTGGAATCTGCACACCAGATCCTTATATCAATATGAAACGATATGCAAGGTTATCAAATGCTCTGCTCTCCTGTCAGAAGCCAAAGCCAAACCAACCAGGAAGAGGGTTTTGATAAACAAGAATTGGAAATGGGTTCTGTCTCAAAATAAGCTACTTCTCTCAAGCTACCCTAAGCCTTTAGGTATCTTCTCACAAGAGGAGTGTAAGGTTTGTGAATATAGTGTATAAGCACAGAGAATATCTATGGAGGAGTGGTGTATGTTGGAATATGAGTATAACGCAGCTGCAAACTGGCAGCTCGGTATTTACATCACAAGATGTGGCAGCTGTGGGAAAGAATGTTCCCGGAAGTTCACAGGATTTACAAGGCTTTGTTCTGTGTGTAATATGAGACCTTCCTGTTGCGTATGTGAAGGAAGTCTGAGTCTCTTGCTCGGAGGAGACTGAACAGATCGGACATTTTTTTGTAGAGTTGTGCAGTCAGAAATAAACAAGATGTAAAAGACTTTCTGACTATCTTCTTTCTCCTGCTGGTATGCAAGGAAGAAGGGTGTGTGTATCTTATTGGCTGGGAGATGTCACCTATCAAGATCTTCCTGGACTTCGGGGAAGTCAGCCAGAGTAGATCACCAGTAAACAAGCCCCGGGAGCAGGTAGAGAGGCCATCCTCTCCCGAGGGGGGCAAGTTTTCCAACAGTGTATTACTCTCAATATTATTCCGAAATGTGGCATCACCAGCTCCTCTGCTTCCACATTCAGCAACACCTCCAAAAAGTCCTCAATCCAAGGCAGACTATTGTCCTTTAGTTGACATATACTCTGCAGGTGACAATCCTGACTAGCCAGCTGATCTGGACCCTAAGGAACCCCATAACTCAGACAGCCCTGGGTCCTTGCACTTGAGGAATCTAGGGAAGGACCTACATGACAGAACTGAAAAGAATTGATTGCATGTCTTCTGTGCTCTGCCACAAGACGCCCAGAATGAAATATTCTCCAGATTGGACCTCTGACGTTCCTGCCTAATGAGTTTGAAGAAGGAACACAAGGGCTGATGCAAGCAGAACTTGACCCTTTGTGCTCCAGATCCAGCCCACCAGATATTCCAGCATGAGTTGAATTTATGGGCTGAAAAGCCACCTCCTCCCACCAGCAGGTTAATGAACCCTCTTTCCTACCAATTGGAGATGAAAAGCTTCCCGAAAGATTTGGTCCCCATGCAAGAGGCAAATATGGCCACAACATCTGCCTGGCTTGCAATGAGAGAGCTCAAAGATTGTGAACTGGGCTCTGCATACAAAGAACCCAGCATGCAGGCACCTACAGGACATGTACAGTGGTACCTCGGGTTCCATACGCTTCAGGTTACAGACTCCGTGAACCCAGAAATAGTGCTTCAGGTTAAGAACTTTGCTTCAGGGTGAGAACAGAAATTGTGCTCCAGCGGCACAGTGGCAGCAGGAGGCCCCATTAGCTAAAGTGGTGCTTCAGGTTAAGAACAGTTTCAGGTTAAGTATGGACCCAAATGAAGGCGGCATCTGGATCCCAAGGAAGAACAGAGCTGTATATTTCCTGCGAACTGGCCCCTCCCTGGTCTGGCAGAGAGGACAAAGGAGGACCCTCTGCTCCCCGACTTGGGGGTCTCCCCCCACCTCGCATGACCTGAGCAGGGACCCCCATGCCCCCTCCCTGCCCCCCTGGGACCCCCTTCTCCCCATGGCACCCTCAGGGGGAGGAGAGAGGAGACTCACCCGAGTCCAGGAGAGAGAAGAAAGCAGGGAGGGAGGGGGGATCTCCACTCCGCCTTCACTTCCCGTCCTCTCTAGGACTCCAGCTCTGCTCCTCTTAACCCTTGCCATCCCAGCCCCCCCCACCCTCTGCCCCCCGGAGCCCCCCTGGGAGCCCGACTCGGCGCCAGGGAGGAAGAGGAGTCCCAGATCCCCCCCAAGGGAGACCCTTCCAAGTCTTCCCTCCAGCTCCCCATCTTCCCTGGGGCAGCCCCACTGAATCGGGGAGACGCCTCCTTCCCTGGGACGTGGAGGCTGGCAGGCCGAGCTGGGCTTCTTCCAGGCTCTGGCGGAGTCAGACTTGGGGGGCCCTTTCCCCCCTCCCAGTCCGCCCCCCACACCCAGGGGGCCCCCTCAGCCCTCCTTCTTGGGGTCTCCCTCCGCCCCCTCTCACTCCACCCCCCACACCCAGGGGGTCCCCTCAGCCCTCCTTCTTGGGGGTCTCCCCCGCTCCCCCCTCAGTCCGCCCCCCACACCCAGGGGGGTCCCCTCAGCCCTCCTTCTTGGGGGTCTCCCTCTGCCCCCCCTCTCAGTCCGCCCCCCACACCCAGGGGGCCCCCTCAGCCCTCCTTCTTGGGGGTCTCCCTTCCCTCCCCCCCCCTCAGTCTGCCCCCCACACCCAGGGGGTCCCCTCAGCCCTCCTTCTTGGGGGTCTCCCTCTGCTCCCCCCTCTCAGTCCGCCCCCCCACACCCAGGGGTCCCCTCAGCCCTCCTTCTTGGGGGGTCTCCCTCCGCTCCCCCCTCTCAGTCCGCCCCCCCACACCCAGGGGGACCCCTCAGCCCTCCTTCTTGGGGGTCTCCCTCTGCTCCCCACCTCAGTCCGCCCCCACACCCAGGGGTCCCCTCAGCCCTCCTTCTTGGGGGGTCTCCCTCCGCTCCCCCCTCTCAGTCCGCCCCCCACACCCAGGGGGTCCCCTCAGCCCTCCTTCTTGGGGGTCTCCCTTCCCTCCCCCCCCCTCAGTCTGCCCCCCACACCCAGGGGGTCCCCTCAGCCCTCCTTCTTGGGGGTCTCCCTCTGCTCCCCCCTCTCAGTCCGCCCCCCCACACCCAGGGGTCCCCTCAGCCCTCCTTCTTGGGGGGTCTCCCTCCGCTCCCCCCTCAGTCCGCCCCCCACACCCAGGGGGGTCCCCTCAGCCCTCCTTCTTGGGGGTCTCCCTCCGCTCCCCCCTTTCAGTCCGCCCCCCACACCCAGGGGGGTCCCCTCAGCCCTCCTTCTTGGGGGTCTCCCCCGCTCCCCCCTCAGTCCGCCCCCCACACCCAGGGGGGTCCCCTCAGCCCTCCTTCTTGGGGGTCTCCCTCCGCCCCCCCCTCAGTCCACCCCACACACCCAGGGGGTCCCCTCAGCCCTCCTTCTTGGGGGTCTCCCTCCGCTCCCCTCTCAGTCCGCCCCCCACACCCAGGGGGGCCCCTCAGCCCTCCTTCTTGGGGGTCTCCCTCCCCTCCCCCCTCTCAGTCCGCCCCCCACACCCAGGGGGTCCCCTCAGCCCTCCTTCTTGGGGGTCTCCCTCCGCTCCCCCCTCTCAGTCATACACCCAGGGGGTCCCCTCAGCCCTCCTTCTTGGGGGTCTCCCTCCGCTCCCCCCTCTCAGTCCGCCCCCCACACCCAGGGGGTCCCCTCAGCCCTCCTTCTTGGGGGTCTCCCTCCCCTCCCCCCCTCAGTCCGCCCCCCACACCCAGGGGTTCCCCTCAGCCCTCCTTCTTGGGGGTCTCCCTCTGCTCCCCCCTCTCAGTCCGCCCCCACACCCAGGGGTTCCCCTCAGCCCTCCTTCTTGGGGGTCTCCCTCCCCTCCCCCCTCTCAGTCCGCCCCCCACACCCAGGGGATCACCTCAGCCCTCCTTCTTGGGGGTCTCCCTCCCTCCCCCCCTCAGTCCGCCCCCCACACCCAGGGGGTCCCCTCAGCCCTCCTTCTTGGGGGTCTCCCTCCGCCCCCCCTCTCAGTCCGCCCCCCACACCCAGGGGGTCCCCTCAGCCCTCCTTCTTGGGGGTCTCCCTCCCCTCCCCCCCTCAGTCCGCCCCCCACACCCAGGGGGTCCCCTCAGCCCTCCTTCTTGGGGGTCTCCCTCCGCCCCCCACACCCAGGGGGTCCCCTCAGCCCTCCTTCTTGGGGGTCTCCCTCCCCTCCCCCCTCTCAGTCTGGCCCCCACACCCAGGGGTTCCCCTCAGCCCTCCTTCTTGGGGGTCTCCCTCTGCTCCCCCCTCTCAGTCCGCCCCCCACACCCAGGGGGTCCCCTCAGCCCTCCTTCTTGGGGGTCTCCCTCCGCTCCCCCCTCTCAGTCTGCCCCTCCCCCACACCCAGGGAGCCCCCTCAGCCCTCCTTCTTGGGGGTCTCCCTTCCCTCCCCCCCTCAGTCTGCCCCCCACACCCAGGGGGCCCCCTCAGCCCTGCTTCTTGGGGGTCTCCCTCCGCTCCCCCCCTCAGCCCGCCCCCCACACCCAGGGGGCCCCCTCAGCCCTCCTTCTTGGGGGTCTCCCTCCGCCCCCCTCTCAGTCCGCCCCCCACACCCAGCGGGCCCCCTCATCCCTCCTTCTTGGGGGTCTCCCTCCGCCCCCCCCCCTCAGTCCGCCCCCCACACCCAGGGGGTCCCCTCATCCCTCCTTCTTGGGGGTCTCCCTCTGCTCCCCCCTCTCAGTCTGCCCCCCACACCCAGGGGGCCCCCTCAGCCCTCCTTCTTGGGGGTCTCCCTCCGCTCCCCCCCTCAGTCCGCCCCCCACACCCAGGGGGCCCCCCATCCCTCCTTCTTGGGGTCTCCCTCCACTCCCCCCTCTCAGTCCGCCCCCCACACCCAGGGGGCCCCCTCAGCCCTGCTTCTTGGGGGTCTCCCTCCGCTCCCCCCCTCAGCCCGCCCCCCACACCCAGGGGGCCCCCTCAGCCCTCCTTCTTGGGGGTCTCCCTCCGCCCCCCTCTCAGTCCGCCCCCCACACCCAGCGGGCCCCCTCATCCCTCCTTCTTGGGGGTCTCCCTCCGCCCCCCCCCCTCAGTCCGCCCCCCACACCCAGGGGGTCCCCTCATCCCTCCTTCTTGGGGGTCTCCCTCTGCTCCCCCCTCTCAGTCTGCCCCCCACACCCAGGGGGCCCCCTCAGCCCTCCTTCTTGGGGGTCTCCCTCCGCTCCCCCCTCTCAGTCCGCCCCCCACACCCAGGGGGCCCCCTCAGCCCTCCTTCTTGGGGGTCTCCCTCCGCTCCCCCCCTCAGTCCGCCCCCCACACCCAGGGGGCCCCCCATCCCTCCTTCTTGGGGTCTCCCTCCACTCCCCCTTCTCAGTCCGCCCCCCACACCCAGGGGGCCCCCTCAGCCCTCCTTCTTGGGGGTCTCCCTCCCCTCCCCCCTCTCAGTCCGCCCCCCACACCCAGGGGGGCCCCCTCAGCCCTCCTTCTTGGGGGTCTCCCTTCCCTCCCCCCCCAGCTTCTCCCCTTGAACTCCCGCCTGACTCCTCTCCCTCTCCTCCCCACCTTCCCCTCCAAGCTCCCCCCTCAGACCATCCCTCAGAAAAGGCGCCTTGCATTTTCCCGCCAAAAGGGCTGGCTCTGCCCCCTCTGGAATGGCAGCCAATCAGAGTGAGGTTCCAGGAAATTTCTGAGGGACTAAGTCTGCTGACTGGCCTGGCTCTGCTGTCCATCACAGGCCCAACCAAGGGGGGCATCTCTAGAGATCATCTCCGTCTGTCAGTTACCTGTCAATCCATTTTAGGGTTTGAGATCCTTTGAAATAAGTGTGCCGGGTGCCAGAGCCCTGAGGGGCCTAAGTTTAATAAACAGTAGTAATAAATGGATGGAGGACAAGTCTGGGAAGGGGGGAGAGGCCCTCTCTGCCCCCCTCCAGGCTCCTCTGAGGCTCATCCAGGGTCCAAGGCCTCCTCCATTTTTGGAGGGCCAGGAAGTGAGTGGCCCCTGCAGCTTCGCCTGCTGGAAAGGGGGCGACATGCAAGAGGCCAGCCTGGCAGGGTTGTTGTGGAAGGAGGAGCTCCTGGGAGGAAAGGAGGTGCCAGGGAAATGCCATTCTGCCAGTAAAGTGCCTCCGTCTCTCACTCCTCCTCCAAACGAGAGCCAGGGGTGTGTGTATATATCTATGTAGGTAGGTAGTTAGGTAGAGATAGATGATAGATAGATAGATAGATAGATAGATAGATAGATAGATAGATAAAACAAAAAAAATTCCTTCCAGTAGCACCTTAAAGACCAACTAAGTCAGTTCTTGGTATGAGCTTTCGTGTGCATGCACACTTCTTCAGATACACACTTTGTATCTGAAGAAGTGTGTATCTGTGTATCTGAAGAAGTGTGCATGCACACGAAAGCTCATACCAAGAACTGACTTAGTTGGTCTTTAAGGTGCTACTGGAAGGAATTTTTTTTGTTTTGACTATGGCAGACCAACACGGCTACCTATCTGTAGATAGATAGATAGATAGATAGATATAGATAGAGCCCTAAACGGCCTCAGTCCAGTATATCTGGAGGAGCGTCTCCACCCCCATTCTTCTGCCCGGACACTGAGGTCCAGCGCCGAGGGCCTTCTGGCGGTTCCCTCATTGCGAGAAGTGAGGCTACAGGGAACCAGGCAGAGGGCCTTCTCAGTAGTGGCGCCCGCCCTGTGGATGCCAAAGAGATCAACAACTACCAGACTTTTAGAAGACATCTGAAGGGAAGTTCAGGGAAGTTTAGAGTGGCTGGGGAAGCCCAACCAGATGGGCGGGGTATAGATAATAAATTATTATTATTATTATTATTATTATTATTATTATTATTATTATTATTATTATTATTATTATTATTGAGATGTATGTGTGTATAACAGACAGGCACAAAATTTGGCCGCCGGCCCTTCCTCCCGCTCCAAACATAGAAGGACCTGTTGCCCTGACCCAACATGGCCTCTGCTCTTTCTGGCCTCCGTGGCAATGTCAACTCCGGTACGGCCCTCCTCGCTCGGTGAATGGAGGGGAGAAGTCAACTTACACTTGGACTTGGAGGCTGTCAGGGCCTGAAGCGCAGCAGGACAGGCCCAGCTTTTCTTCAGCTCCGCTTGCCCAAATGCAGCTGCTCCCCTTCAGGCCGATGTTCCCCTTTCTAGAAATGGGGGCCTAATGCTTCCCTCGCTCTCTGCTCCCTTCCCTGAGTACTTGCACCATTCAGTGCTTTGGACGCAGCCCCGCTTCCCTGGCGGAACAGCAGGATTAAGGGCACCGGGAATATCTACCCTTTATGAACTCCAGAGGGGAGCTTCTCGCTCCTCCTGTGACAAGATTCCCAAAGGCTGAGGGTAGCATGAGAGAACTAGCCTCTTTTGAGACAGCACCAATTTCCATTTCTTCTGGATCAAAACCTACAGACGCTCAGCTTGGATTTTTCCAGAAGGTTTTACAAGCATCTATCAGGATGGTAAGAATTTTATTACAGTGAGCCAGAAAGGATTTTATGTGTTCCATGTCCTCTGTTAGTAGTAGTACAAGCCACCCAATGACTGATAATCCCTCCTCATTTGTCCGAAAAGGTTGGGAGAAGGAGTCTTCTATCCTTGCTTTAGCATTTCCTGAGGATACACCTGAAATTTGCTTTCACATTAGTTTGTCTACTTGTTTAGCCTGAATAGGGGAGAGACATGTGTTGTTGCATCTGGGACAGAGAAAGTGGTCCAGTTGTGAAGATGCAGACGGGCTTTTCTTCTCCCTGTGCTCCCCCCATGTGGGAATGTTCTCGTCTGTCTACATCCTCTGTTCACAAATGTGACATTTCCCTCAATTTGAAGGGGGTTTATTTTATTGACCCAAATCCCCCTCCCCCCAAAGGAAGGCAGCATCTGGATCCCAAGGAAGTCTGGCTGCAGCCTCTGTTCACAAAAGTGACTTATCTCCAAACCTGAAGGGGGTTTCTTTGCCTCCCCACTTTTCCTTGACCCAAAGCCCCCTCCCCCCAAAAGGAAGCAGTGCCTGGATCCCAAAGGCTGCATATCTCCTGCGAACTGGCCCCCTCCCTGGCTTGGCAGGGAGGACGAGGGAGGACCCTCTGCTCCCTGACTTGGGGGTCTGCCCTGTGGCCGGAGACCCCCCCCAAAATGTATAATGCACAAGCACCACACTCACACGCACACACCTCCCCTCCCCGACCCTGGCAATGTCCCTTTAGAGGGCCATTTCCTAAAAGCCTTCCGTAAATAAGGAAGCGCGCTAGTTTTGACAGCTCTACTGGAACCCTTTTCGCCTATCTTTATCATGGGTAGACCGGGCGCCCGAACTCTGGGTCAGCCGGCTGCCGTTTCAAGCAATCAGCGTTACCGAACAGCGCCTCTAGCGGTGGCTGCGCAGGTACTGCCGCCGGCTTCTGCTTCTTCCCCACTTTGACAGCTTGCTAATACAATGTTTCCGAATTCAACTGACCGTGACTGATTTAATCAAGATGTTGCAACATTGTTTCCAGAACTTGGGAGTATTTTGAACTTCAGGGTCCCTTTCCTTTAAATATTCACCACAAATCAGCCGTACATCGGATTTTCATCGGACCACTTTTATTCTACTCCAAATTACATGGATTACCAAAGGGGGGTGGCCTGCCACCGGCCAGCCATAATCCCCCAACCGAGCAAGCACGTACTCAGCGCCTCCTCCCAGCTGACCTGCCTACCCTGATACCCGGCTTGATGGGCTCAGACAGAAAACCGCCAAGGACACAGGACTGCATATGATAGTGTATTCTCCTTCTGCAAAAACAAAAGGGACTGTGACCGGATTCCCCCAGGGGGCAGGAAACTGCGCCTTTGCCCTTTGTCTTCCAAAAGGACTCACAGGATGGGGGGAGAGGGACACTGACCGGGTGTTGAGATACTTGGGTTACCTGCCCAATCCCTCCCCTGACTCCTCCTGTTTTTAATATAATCATGATGTAAATATGATGTAATTCTGAGGGTGTAGCTAAGGGGATTAGTAACTAATAAAAGTCAGGGTCTCCCTTTGTTCGGGGCTTCCATCTTGCATCACTTCGTGGGCGGTGGGAGTCCTGTCGCGACAGTCTTTTCTTTAATAAAGACCGAGCCTACTGGCTGCTGTTTTGCTCTGAATTGCTCTGGTTGGTGTCTTCATTTGTCCAAGAGAGCCCTCGGATTTCCGTTAACAGTTCCCATCAGGAATGATCTGAACAGGGGCGCCCATGCATTTCCTGCATCCCGTGTAATTGCATAACAAGGTCACCTCCTGTCACCTCCCCAATAATACATTTTTTCTTTTGCCTGCAAAAATGTTTTGACTTTATTTCATATTTTCTTACAAAGGAATGTGGATTCTGGGCCTCTGATAACAAGTAGGCCACTGTGGAAAGTTACTTAAATCTACAGGATGCATTGTGTTTTGGCTTGTGTTGTTTTATTTATATTGATTATTTATTTATTAAAATTTATTTTTAAAAACCTGTAAAGTTGTTTACCAATACAAAAAAAACAAAGAAACAACAACACCACAGCTGTAAAATCAAAATTAACAAGCCTACTTTAAAACAGAGAAAAGCTAAAATATTAAAACAGATTAAAATTACTTCAGCTTCCTGAGCATCTGGGTATGCTTGCCTAAACAATAATGCTTTTAGCAAGTGCCTGAAAAGAGTCTAGAAGAGGCACGCACTTTATTGCAAGTGGCGGGGAGTTCCAAAGGGCAGGTGCTGCCACACTAAACCACGCAGTGCTGGAAAGGGGGTGAAAGGCAAGCGGCCAGCCTGGCAGGGTTGTGGAAGGAGGAGCTCCTGGGAGGAAAGGAGGTGCCAGGGAAACGCCTTTCTAGAAGTAAAGAGCCTCCGCCTCTCACTCCTCCTCCAAACGAGAGCCAGAGGTGTGTGTGTGTGTAAACATATAGAGTGAAGGGGGAAAGTATTTGATCCCCCGCTAAATTTGGGTTTTTTGGCCTCTGACGAAGAAATGCCTAGTCCACAATATTAATGGTAGGTTTATTGTAGCTGTGAGAGACAGAATAACAACAGAGAAACCCAGAAGACAAAAGTCAAAGATTGATGATGATGATTATTTTATATTTTTGGTTCCTGTTCCTACTTTTCTCTCTTTTATTTATTCCCAATATCATCCCGATCTTAATCCTTTATCTTATCTTGACAGCCACTGGCATGCAACTTTCATCATATTTAACAGATCTATATGTAAATTAACATGCAAGATGAACATTTTGCTCTTCTTCTTTTTTTCCTTTTTTCCCCCAACATAATTTTTATTGATTTGCATGGATCAAAATACAAAACAAAACTATAATATTCCACTTAATGTTTACATAGTTTACAAAGTGACTTCCTTCAACCTTTCCACAAATCATCCGTATTAATAAAAGCCAATAGTTCCGCATTTCTTCTTTTGTAGTGCCGTTGATCATTCTGGTTCCTCTGTTTTCCTTTAGACAGTACCCTTTGCTTCTTACAGAGCTCCCTTAAAACCCACTAGTGTTATCTGACCATCGCTTAGATTTTCCAGATATTCCGTAAAACTTTCCCAATCTTTTATAAACCTCTGGTCTTTTATATATCTGATTTTCCCTGTCATCTTATCCATCTCCACGTAGTCTAATAATTTTGATCTCCATTCCTCTATTTTCGGCAAACCCTCTAATTTCCAGTTTTTGGCTAACAGGACCCTTGCTGCCGTTGTTGCGTACTGGAACAGCTTATAGTCTTTCCTTTTTATCTCCTTTCCTACCAATCCCAGCAGGAATGCCTCGGGTTTTTTAACAAAGGTATAACTTAAGATTTTCTTTATTTCATTATACACACTCTCCCAAAACCCTTTAACCTTTTGGCATTCCCACCACATATGGTAGAATGTCCCCTCCCTTTCCTTGCACTTCCAGCATTTGTTACAGGATCCGTACATTCTGGCTAGTTTGATGGGAGTCATATACCAGCGGTAAAACATTTTCATTAAATTTTCCTTAAGTGACACACAAGCCGTAAACCTAAGATGTTGTTTCCATAGTTTTTCCCACTCTTCAAAATAGATGTTACGGCCAAAGTCTTTGGCCCAGTGTGTCATTACCGACTTAACTTCCTCGTCAATTAGGTTCCAGTCCAGTAACTGATTGTACATTTTAGACAGAGTTTTTGTATTATTTTCCAGGATCTCAGTTTGGAATCTAGAGTTTTTGTCAACATATCCTTTATCTTTGAAATCTTTCCTAAACATATCATTTGTCTGGAAGTAATGGAGCCAATCATAAACTTGGTCTTTGACCTGCTCATACGGCCTCATTTTCCACTTTCCTTCCTCTTTCATTAACAGTTGTTCGTATGTGGCCCAGTTAGCCCTCATATTGGTCTTTTTAACGGACATAACTTCTAATGGTGACAGCCAGTGGGGTGTTTTAGGTTCTAGCACGTCTTTGTACCTTTCCCATACCTCAATCAGTGGGCCCCTGAATATGTGGTTTCCGAATTCCTTGTGCGATCTCTTCCGCCCGTGCCACAGGTAGGCGTGCCACCCGAATCGGTTATCATGACCTTCTAGGTCCAGCACTTCTCTATCCTCCAGATTAATCCATGTCTTTACCCAGCATAGGCAAGATGCCTCATAGTATAGTTTCAAATCTGGCAGGGCGAAGCCTCCCCTTTCCTTCACATCTGTCAACAATTTAAATTTTATTCTGGGTTTCTTCCCCTGCCAGATAAATTTTGAAATCTCCCTATGCCAGACTTTGAATATCCTAGTACCTTTAATCACGGGGATATTTTGGAAAAGAAATAATATTCTTGGAAGTACGGACATTTTGATTGTGGCTATTCTACCCCAAAATGACAATCTGAGCCTGCCCCACGTTTCTATGTCTTTTTTAATTCCTTTCCATACTGTTTCATAGTTGTTTTTAAATAAGTCTATATTTCTTGGCGTTACCCATACTCCTAGGTATTTCACCTTCTTAGTCACCTCTAGTTCCGTTTCTCTTTGTAATTCTTCAACTTTGTCCTTGTACATGTTCTTAACTATCATTTTTGTTTTCCTTTTGTTAAGTTTAAAACCCGCTATTTTACCAAATTGGTTGAATTCTTCGAGCACCTCTTTTATTGAGTCTAATGGATCCTCCAATGTTACCACCAGGTCGTCCGCGAAAGCTTTGATTTTATATTCGTTCTGACCTACCCTTACTCCTTTTATTTTTTTGTTGTCTCTTATAGAATTAAGTAAGACCTCTAACACCATTACAAACAATAAAGGGGACAGTGGGCATCCCTGTCTTGTTCCTTTAGTTACTGTTATTTCTTCAGTCTCTACATTGTTTATTATGAGTCTTGCCTTCTGTTCTGTGTAGATGGCTCTTATCCCATTATAAAATTCGGTGCCCACCTCCATATATTCCAATTGTTTCAGCAGGAAATCCCAGATTACATTATCGAACGCTTTTTCGGCGTCCACAAATAACAACACACCTTGTTTATCGCACCTATCTGTTAAGTATTCTATGATGTTTATTATGTTTCTTGTGTTGTCTTTCATTTGCCTGCCCGGCAAAAAGCCGGCTTGGTCTTTGTGTATACTTTCTATCAGAATGTCCTTTAATCTCTTTGCTAGGATTCCCGCAAAGATCTTGTAGTCTATATTTAGCAGGGAAATCGGTCTATAGTTTTTAATTTGCCGTAAATCTGAGTCTTGTTTGGGAATTAATGTGATCAATGCTTCCTTCCACGTCTCTGGTAGTTCTCTTTCTTTGAGGATGTTATTCATTACTTCTTGCAATGGGGTCAGTAGAGCTGGTTCCATCTCCTTATAGTATCTACCAGTAAACCCATCTGGGCCTGGAGCTTTCCCATTTTTTAAATTTTTAATTGTTGCTTTGATTTCTTCTATCTCAATTAGAGCGTTTAGCTTCTCTTTTTCTGCTGAGGAGATCTTGTTGATGTTCTTAGCTTTTAAATATCTCTCTATTTTTCTCATGTTATTCCTTTCTGTGTTTTTAAAGAGTCCTCTGTAAAAATCCAAAAAGGCCTTCCTTATTTCTTTGGGCTTGCTTATCTCTTCTCCTTCCACCTCAATTTTATTTATTGTATTCTGCTCCTTCCTTTTTTTTAATTGCCAGGCTAATAACTTCCCTGATTTATTAGCGTACTCGAAGTTCCTTTGTCTTAATTTTTTAACTTTCCATTCTATCTCTCTATTTATCAACATCGCGTACTGGGATTGTAAGACTTTAATGTTCTCTTTTATTTTCTTATTTTGGGGATTTTTAGTTAATTTCTGTTCATTCTCTAATATTTGTTGTAAAATTTCTTTTTCCCCTCTTTCTCTCTTATTGTTCTTAATTGCATTGTGTTGGATAAAGAAGCCCCGCATCACCGCCTTGCCTGCATCCCACACCACTTTTGGTTTTGTACCTTTACCTAGATTGTCTTCAAAATATTCCTTTAACCTGTTTTGGGCTTTCTCTACTATCTCTTGGTCGTCCAATAAATAGTCTCCCATTTTCCATCTATTTGTCCTTCTTTCTAGCCCTTTCAGTTCCATTTTTATTGGGTTATGGTCGGAAATTGTTTTAGCCTGGATCCCCACCCTTGCAGCTCTTGGGATTAATTCTGCCGAAATCCATATCTGGTCTAATCTTGAGAAAGAGTCATTGGGTTCTGAGTGGAAAGTATGTTGTTTTTCCAGGGGGTATTTAAATCTCCAAATATCCACTAAATTACAATTTTGTACCAAAGAGAAGAAGGTTCTGGGTAGTTTTCCTTCTGTGCCTTTCGTGTCCCTTAGCCTATCCAGCTCTAACGACACCACGCCGTTCATATCTCCCAATAGTATAATTTTCTGGTCAGCATAATCGGATAACTTTCCCTCTAACCTCCTAAAAAACTCTGACTCTTCTTGTTGTTGTCCATCAATTTTTTTCGGTGCAGTCCCTCCTCAGAAGGCCCTATTTCATTCCACCATCTTACCTTCCAAGACTCTGGGCTGTCTTCCTACTTTCCTTTGTTTAGTTAAAATTAAGACACATGTAATGTATTTTAACTGACTGATCTTTTCCCAAACCGAAGAATCTTCTGTGTGGGAGTCATAAAGCCAAGGCAGAGTCTTGTAAATACTGCAGGGTGCCCCCTGACATTCCTCTGGGCAATGATTACTTTATATGGTAAAGGGGCAATAAAAGCTCGACTGGATGAGGTAACGTGAGATTGGCAAACGGCCATGCGCCTGGACAGAACAAAGGACAATAAAAAGTGACCGGAGAGGAGAAGAAGTCTGAATGAGCTGCTCTCTCTTATTATGGAAATATTGCTGGCTTTCTGTGTCTTTTTTTTACCCTAAACAAATGCCACTTGTGACGGCTGGCTCCAACACTTCTGGAAGAGACCACACTGTGCGACAGATTTCACAGTTAATAATTGTTTGGTTCCTCTAGAATCCAAGCTTGCTCCCCCTGAGCCCTAAGGGAAGCTTGCAAATATCAAAGATTCACCTTCACTATTATAAATCCATATATGACAAAAGTCCATGCAAGCAGGTGTGGTTTCCTGTGTGAAATATTCCCCAGTTGTAATCTGTCGGTTGTCTGCAGCCCCCTTTGAGAGGGACCCCTTTTTCAAACCCGTATAAATTATTTGGTGGGCAAGGAATGAATCGTTTCCCACATTCCAAACACTAAGACATTTTCTCTCTTGTATGGATTCTTTGATGGGAATTGAGATAACCACTCTGACGAAAGCTTTTCCCACATTCCAAGCACTGATAGGGTTTCTCCCCTGTATGAATTCTCTGATGAGAAGTGAGATTCCCCCCCTGACTGAAGCTCTTCCCACATTCTGAGCACTGATAGGGTTTCTCCCCTGTATGAATTCTGTGATGGGAAGAGAGTGTGGCACTTTGACTGAAGCTCTTTCCGCATTCCATGCACTGATAGGGTTTCTCACCTGTATGAATTCTTTGATGGGAAGTGAGCTTGTGGAAGCTTTTCCCACAATCGAAGCACATATAGGGTTTCTCCCCTGTATGAATTCTTTGATGGGAAGTCAGATCACCACTCAGACGAAAGCTCTTTCCACATTCCAAGCAGTGATACGGTTTCTCTCCTGTATGAAGTCTTTGATGGGAAGTCAGATGACCACTCAGACGAAAACCTTTTCCACATTCGAAGCACTGATAGGGTTTCTCCCCTGTATGAATTCTTTGATGGGAAGTGAGACTATCCTTCCGACTGAAGCCCTTTCCACATTCAAAGCACTGATAGGGTTTTTCCCCTGTATGAATTCTCTGATGAGAAGTGAGATTCCCCTCCTGACTGAAGCTCTTCCCACATTCTGAGCACTGATAGGGTTTCTCCCCTGTATGAATTTTTTGATGAGAAGTGAGATTCCCCTCCTGACTGAAGCTCTTCCCACATTCTGAGCACTGATAGGGTTTCTCCCCTGTATGAATTTTTTGATGAGAAGTGAGATTCACCTTCTTACTGAAGTTCTTTCCACATTCCAAGCACTGATAGGGTTTTTCTCCTGTATGAATTTTGTGATGGGAAGTGAGGTGACCCTTCCGATTGAAGCTCTTTCCACATTCCAAGCACTGATACAGTTTCTCCCCTGTATGAATTCTTTGATGAGAAGCGAGATTCTGGCGGTGACTAAAGTTCTTCCCACATTCCAAGCACTGATACGGTTTCTCCCCTGTATGAACTCTTTGATGGGAAGTGAGATTCCCCCAGTGACTGAAGCTCTTTCCACATTCGAAGCAATTATATGGTTTCTCCCCACTATGAATTATTTGATGGGAAGTGAGATGATACTTTCGATTGAAGCTCTTTCCACATTCCAAGCACTGATACGGTTTCTCCCCTGTATGAATTCTTTGATGGGAAGTGAGACTACCCTTCTGATTGAAGCTCTTTCCACATTCCAAGCACTGATAGGGCTTCTCCCCTGTATGAATTATTTGATGAGAAGTGAGATGGGCCCTCTGGGTGAAGCTCTTTCCACAGTCCAAGCACTGATACGATTTCTCCCTACTCTGTGTTCTTTTGTGTGAAGTGAGGCTATTCCTTTGAATGAAGCTCTTTCTTTGATGGGAGGTGAACTGGGAGCTCTGACGGATCTTCTCTACACACTCTGAATATTTATCTGACTTCTCTGCTATGTGGATTCTGTTGTGGTCTCCCTTGTTCTTCCCTTTTGATTCATCACCATCTGCAATGAAGAAAGAAGCTAATTAGAGTCTCAGGAGGAAATGGGAGCTCCAGATTATTGAACAATGTTAATGAATGCTTGTGACAGAGGAAGAACTGAAGAGAATGAGATGTGAGGCCATCCAATAGTTTTCACTGTTTTTGTTTCCTGGTATTAACTGAGATATTGCTTGGCTTTTATCTGGGATGGATATTTTTGTGGCTCAATCATGGAATCCACTCCATCTCCAATCACAACATGTTATGATCCAACAGGGATCCTTACTGAGAGAGTCCATGATCCCACGATTCTCCTCCTTGACCTCCCCTGGGTGAGTGCCTGAGGGCCATGCTCTTGCCACTCACCACCTGGCCCGGGGCGGGGCCTCAAGCCTCAAAAGGACTGCTCTGCTGCCCAGGAGGACTCCCCTGGGTGAGTGCCTGAGGGCCCTGCTCTTGCCACTCACCATCTGGCCCAAGGCGGGGCCTGACAGGCCTCACAACTACGGTTGCTGTTACTGCTGCTGCTGTCCAGGAGGACTCAGGGGGGGGCGCAGAGTTCTTTTTAAAATGTTTTTAAAAATTTCTTCTGAATTTTTTATATGTGGGGGGTGGGGGTGGGGTGGGGTGGATGTTTGGTTGGGCCTGGGAATTTGTTTGATTTAGGTGTTTTTGTAATTTCTACAGGTTTTTTTGTATTGTTTTATTGTTTTATTTTTTTAAAGGTTTTATTTTGTTCCTAATGGGAGGGGTCAGGGCTGCCGGGGAGTGGGTCCCAGCCAACAAAATGGCTGGGGCATGTTCCACAGGGGGGGATGCACTGGGACAACCGATCTCAGTGATCACGGGTAGGAGGAGGAGTTACGCTAAGACCAGACCATGTTGTTACAGAGGGGGCAGGTTTAGTCGTTGTCTGAGGACTATTCCTGCCTCCGGGTCTGGTCCTGACCGGATGGATACTAGAATCAGCAAGGGATACCCACATGACCTGAAGGTGCTGCTGTGCAATGACAGGTCAATGATTCATAAAACCACTGCAATCCATGACTTGATGATGGATGGAGGACTTGACCTGGCATGTGTAACAGAGACTTGGTTGGATGAAGCAGATGGGCCTGTCCTTGCTGCTGCTTGTCCACCAGGTTTCTCTTACGCACAGCAACCCAGGTCATGTGGGCAGGGAGGGGGGGTTACAGTGAGTTTTAGGAAGTCATTAGTTTGCACCAGGCGTCCTATTGGGAAGACCCAGTTTTCTGAGTGCATGTTTTGGAAGTTGGGCAATAGGGGCAGTACAGGATTCCTTTTGGTGTACCGACCTCCCCGCTGCACCAAGGATTCCCTGCCTGAGCTGCTTCAGGTCATGGCGGATGTTCTCCTGGAGACACCTAGCTTGGTTGTCCTAGGGGATTTTAATATCCATGCCGACACAACCTTACAAGGGGCCACTCGGGACTTCGTGGAAAGCATGGCCTCCATGGGGCTGTCCCTGAATAAGTCTGGCCCAACCCATAGCCATGGACATGCCTTAAACCTGGTGTTTACCTCTACGGATGTTGGTGATCTGACACTAAGTAAAAGCAAAACAAAAGAAGTGCCATGGTCAGATCACTTCCTGGTGCAACTGGACTTCTCCGCGACCCATCCCCTCTGCAGGGAGGTGGGACGAATTCGGATGGTCCGCCCCCGCCACTTAATGGATCCAAATGGTTTCCAGAGAATGGTAGGGGATGTTTTATCCCATGTTGATGGCCTTTCAGCTAATTTCCTGGTGGCCCACTGGAATGTGGAGTTAACCAGGGCTATTGACTGTTTGGCTCTGAAGCGCCCTCTCTGACTGCATGGAGCCTGGACAGCCCCGTGGTTTTCCACAGATCTGAGGGCAATGAAACAATCATTGAGACGGCTAAAGCGCCGGTGGCGGATAACTCATTCTGAAGCTGACCGGACACGGGTTAGAGCTCAATGTCGAGCCTACCAAGTGGCGGTAGCGACGGTGAAGGAGACTTTCTTCACCGCCTCTATTGCATCTGCAGAAAACAGCAGCAGGAGACTTTTTCAGGTGGTTCACAATTTAGCGGAACCACCTGCTCCATCAGGGCCCAGTACGTGCCACATGTTCTCCTGCAATGACCTTGCAAAGTTTTTTGCAGATAAAGTCGCTCAGATTCGAGAAGAGGTAGACTCCACCGTGGGAGCAGGGCCGGGGCAGGAGAGTGCTAGAGTCCTGTCTAGTCAAATTGTGTGGGATCAATTCCAATCTGTTACCTCCGAGGATGTGGACAGGCTGCTTGGACGAGTGAAACCAACCACCTGTCTCCTGGATCCTTGCCCATCCTGGCTTATAAAAGCGAGCTGGGAAGGGCTGAGCGATGGGCTTCGTGGGGTGGTGAATGCTTCCCTCCGTGAGGGAGCCTTCCCAGACCCGCTGAAAGAGGCGATTATTAAACCGCTTCTTAAAAAACCATCTTTAGATGCGGCCACGATGGCCAACTATCGCCCAGTCTCAAATCTTCCATTCTTGGGCAAGGTGATTGAGCGAGCGGTTGCTGAACAACTCCAGGGACACCTGGAAGAAGCAGACCATTTGGATCCCTTCCAGTCGGGATTCAGGCCTCATCATGGGACTGAAACTGCCTTGGTCGCACTGGTTGATGATCTCCGGCGGGCTAGGGACAAAGGTGAGAGCTGCTTCTTAGTTCTGCTGGATCTCTCAGCGGCATTTGATACCATCAACCATAACCTCTCTTTTAAATCAGTGAATCACCAGTGAAGGTGGTGAAGGTCCTGTGTGAGTGTCTGGAGGCGGTTGGAGGATGGATGGCGGCTAACATATTGAGATTGAACCCTGACAAGACAGAAGTACTGTTTTGGGGGGACAGGAGGTGGGCAGGTGTGGAGGATTCCCTGGTCCTGAATGGGGTAACTTTGCCCCTGAATGACCAGGTGCGCAGCCTGGGAGTCATTTTGGACTCACAGCTGTCCATGGAGGCACATGTCAAATCTGTGTCCAGGGCAGCTGTTTACCAGCTCCATCTGGTACGCAGGCTGAGACGCTCCCTGCCCGCGAATTGTCTCGCCAGAGTGGTGCATGCTCTGGTTATCTCCCGCTTGGACTACTGCAATGCGCTCCACGTGGGGCTATCTCTGAAGGTGAGGCGGAAACTACAACTAATCCAGAATGCGGCAGCTAGACTGGGGCCTGGGAGCGGCCGCCGAGACCATATAACACCGGTCTTGAAAGACCTCCATTGGCTCCCAGTACATTTCTGAGCACAATTCAAAGTGTTGGTGCTGACCTTGAAAGCCCTAAACGGCCTCGGTCCAGTATATCTGAAGGAGCGTCCCCACCCCCATCGTTCTACCCGGACAGTGTGGTCCAGCATCGAGAGCCTTCTGGTGGTTCCCCCACTGCAAGAAGCCAAGTTACAGGGAACCAGGCAGAGGGCCTTCTCGGTAGTGGCGCCCTCCCTGTGGAATGCCCTCCCACCAGATGTAAAAGAGGACAACAACTACCAGACTTTAAGAAGACATCGGAAGGTGGCCCTGTTTAGGAAGGCTTTTAATGTTTGATGTAGTACAGTATTTTAACAAACAGCAACATCTTTACCTGAACACTCCCCATCAGAAGTTATCTCAATCTGGTTGGTCTAAATTTAAATTTATACATAAATCTCTTTCTTCACTTTGAACCCTCTCCCTCCCATTTTCATGATGAAACGAACTCTGTATTGTTTCATTGGTAACAGAAGAGGGAAAATGACTATTACTCACTTAATCTAAGCACAACGGCCACAAGAGCTTCAGTGTAGGCATTTGGCTCTGCGATGTTGAATGTTCTCTGTTCTCTCCTGTTTCCCCTTTTTTGTTTCAGTTGAAAGCAATACATGAACCCAGAACTCATACACTGAACACTAATGATGAACTATATGTTATAGATATTCCGGCAAATTTATTCTGCTATTTTACATAGAAATGACATGAGAAGACTTGGTCTACATGTTTTATTATTCCTATGTTCCTTGTTTTTAAAAGCAAATAAAAAGTTATTCCAAAAAGAAAAGAAAAGAAAAATACATGGAGGCCTCATCTGCATTCAATCTGCAAAGCAGGATCAGGTTCCTTTCAAGACTCGTGGCTTCTAGTGCTGCGCGATGGGGCGGAGGGAAGTTTGAGGATGGAGAAAAGAATAATATGATGGATTGAGGAAATAGAAATGTAAATGTATGGGGGGGATGGGGAGGAAATGGTGTTGGCTTTGGTACATCTGTATTGTAAAACAATATGTGAAAACCAATTTTTTTAAAAAAGAGTTGTGGTTTCTAGTGCTGCGCGACGGATCAGTGTTGGACATTGGTAAGGCATTCAGATCACAGAACTGATTTTAGACCTTTTGAGCTGCCAATACATCGCGGTGACTGGGGAGTTGTGATCTACTCCTAGCTGAAATTGCCTGCAGATGACAAAGGAGCAGGCAGGCAGGCAGGTGGGGGAGCCCGAAAAGGTGCTCCCCTTCTCCATCTCCATCCGCCTGCCTGCCTCCCCCCACCCCCAAGCTGAGGAAGCCCCAATTCCTCTCTGGCTCCATCCATCCATTTCCCCATCTCCCCTCCCATGGGACTCACCAGATCTCTCGGAGGTCCCTGGGAGGGAACGCTCAGAGGTTGTGGGGAGGGATGCAGGAGACAGCCGGACCAGGTCATGCGTCCATCTTCCCTCTTCCATCTCCTCTAGCTTTGCAGGATCCGTCTCACTCATCCTTCCTGAGGAGTCAAGGAGCCAAAAGAAGCTGCAGGGTCCGGGGAGAGAGGAAGAAGCAAAGTGAGCCTCAGAGGCCCTGCAGGCATTCTCCTGCCCTAGATATTCTCCTGCCCCTGGAGAAGCCCAAATGGGGCAGCCCCTTCCCAACAGAAGCCCCATTTCTAAACATCTCCAGTGCTTGCAGTTTCCCCTGTTTGCTCCTCACTTCGCAAGGCTGATATGTTCTGCACAGTAGTGACCTGAGAGTAGATCCCATTGAATTCAATGGTTCTTATGGACAGAACTTGGTGCCAAAACCAGTCACCATCCTGTCCCCAAGCCTTGGCTGATCATCAAAACTAAACTCCATTTCCTTCCATAGCAATACAGTGAACGTTTGAGGTTTGAATCCATTTCAATTTTATCACATAGTTCGCTTTTCTGTTGTAATCCATAAATATAATCCCATTCGCTTTTATCTCCTCTTGCTTTTTATCAGTTTGTTAGCATTCGAGGTGTGTGTGCTGCCGAATCATTTATGTTACAAACATGATATATATATATAAAGAAAGAGTAAAGGCTCCCCCTCCCCAACAACATACATTTTCCTTTCCAGTTCAAATTGTTTCAGCTTTGTATCTGTCTAAATTTAGCGGTTTATTATCTTGTTCCATCTGTTCCAGCACGCAGCCTTAATTGAGGACAATTACCCTCAAATCATCTGTTTATTATTTGCTAACGATCTCTGCTATCGTGGGAGCGGCATCCATTAAGGGAGACCGGAACCAGAAGCCTCAAAAGCCCCATTTCTAAACAATTCCAATTTCAGCTCTTTGCTCCTCACCCCACTTTGTAAGGCTGGCATGGTCTGTCCAGTAGTGACCTGAGAGTAGATCCCATTGAACTCATTGGGGCTTATGGACAGAACTTGGTGCCAAAACGAGTTACCATCCTGTCCCTAAGCCTGAAAACTGCAAGCCCAGAGCATGGGCAGAAAACAGACGAGTAGCTAATACATGTAAGTGGCCCCATGCTTGGTGCTTTCGATGGAGAGTCCTGTTGACGCTCTTTGAGCTCTCTCATTGCAAGCCAGGCAGATGTTTTGGCCATATTTCCCTCTTGCATGGGGACCAAATCTTCGGGGAAAGAGGGTTCGTTCTGGTGGGCTGGATCTGGAGCACAAAGGGTCAAGTTCTGCTTGCATCAGCCCTTGTGTTCCTTCTTCAAACTTATTAGGCAGGAACGTCAGAGGTCAAATCTGAGAGTATTTCATTCTGGGCTTCTTATGGCAGAGCACAGAAGACATGCAATCAATTCTTTTCAGTTCTGTCAACTAGGTCCTTCCCAGGGCTGTCTGAGTTAGGGGGTTCCTTGGGGTCCAGGTCAGCTGACTAGTCAGGATTGTTACCTGCAGAGTATATGTCAACTAAAGGATAATAGTCTGCCTTGAATTGAGGACTTTTTGGGGTGTTGCTGAATGTGGAAGCAGAGGAGCTGGTGATGCCACATTTTGGAATAATCTTGAGACTAATACACCACTCCTCCTTAGATATTCTCTGCGTTTATACACTATATTCACAAACTTTACGCTCCTCTTGTGAGAAGATCCCTAAAGGCTTAGGGTAGCTTGAGAGAAGTAGCTTATTTTGAGACAGCGCCCATTTCCAATTCTTGCTTATCAAAACCCTCTCCCTAGTTGGTTTGGTTTTGGCTTCTGACAGGAGAGCAGAGCATTTGATAACCTTGCATATCGTTTCATATTGATATAAGGATCTGGTGTGCAGATTCCAGTACAGTGGTACCTCGGGTTACATATGTTTCAGGTTATATACGTTTCAGTTTACAGACTCCGCTAACCTAGAAATAGTACCTCGGGTTAAGAACTTTGCTTCAGGATGAGAACAGAAATCATGCTCTGGCGGCACGGCAGCAGCAGGAGGCCCCATTAGCTAAAGTGGTGCTTCAGGTTAACAAAAGTGTCAGGTTAAGAACGGACATCTGGAACGAATTAAGTACTTAACCCAAGGTACCACTGTACAGTACAAGCTTCTTAAGTGTTCTGTCTGGACCCAGAGCATGAGCTACTCTTAAGTAAGTTAGAATGTATTTTTAAGTTAACTTTTTAATATTGCATTATTTTAATTTTTTTAAACATTTTTGCTCTTCTTTGTACTTATAGACCTCTATTTGCCATGTGGACGAATTAAACCTCCCTTATTGATCTATTTTTAATGGTAGGGAAAGAGATATTGTTGTATTATCCGGTTCCACACTCTCTGCCAGACTTTATTCCAGAAGGTTTTACAAGTACCTATCAGGATGGTAAGAATTTTATTAGTGTCAGCCAAAAAGGATTTTATGCATTCTATGTCCCTCGTTAGTAGTCCCTCGTCACCCAATGACGGATAATTCCTCATTTGCACCAGAGGCTTGGGAGAAGGAGTCTTTTATCCTTGTATTAGCATTTCCTGAGGATAGTTCTGAATTTTGCTTTCAGATTAGTTCCTCTACTTGTTTAGCCTGGATTTGGCCTTGAGTCGCTTGAGCTCCTGGTCTCAGTGCCAGAGATGACTTAGCAGTTGAGCTGCCTGGGCCCAAAACCTCTTTCTGCTCATCCTTGGAGCTGCTGAGAGATCCTATAAGGTCAGTAATAGGATCTGGCTCCTGCTGTTTCTTAGCCACCTCCTCTTTTTCCTTATTCACGTAAAATGGAGTAATTTTTGCTTGGGCTTTCTTCAGAGAAGCTCTCTTTGGAGGAGGGTCTGTGGCACTTGGGGAGAGAACATGCATTTTGTAACTACTCCGGGTCAACACTGTCTTTCCCCTTAATTCCTCATCAAGTTTCCTGATACCAGAAATACCATATGCCTTATACCATTTCCTAAAATTCTGTGATTATCCTTGCTGTGATTTATTTAATAGAAACTGATTTTTTTCCAAACACTCCCCTGTATGAAGTATCTCATGGGAACTGTGGGTGGAGCTGCGAATGAAGCTTTTCCCCCATTTCAAGCACTAATTTCTTCCCCCGTTAGTTCTTTCATGTGAAGTGAGTGTCTCCTTCTGAACGAAGAGCTTTCCTTGATGGGAAGTGGACTGGGAGCTCTGACTAAAGTTCTCTCCACACTCTGAATATTTATATGGTTTCTCCATTGTGTGGATTCTCTTGGTTGTCTCGATTCTTCTTCCTCTCCAATTCACCACCTACAATCTGCTGTTATATGGCAGTATTAGTATTATTATGTTTAGGCTGAGGAAGAAATTGAGCCTGAAATGATTGAACAATGCAAATGACTGCTTGTGAAAGAGGAAGAAGGGAAATGAATTACTGCCTTTTTTGAGGAAAAAAATTGAGAAAAAGAGAATTTGACAGGATGTACCTCCACGCCCCTAAGATCTCTGAAGCCTACATGGAAGAAGGCCTGGGCAGCTGAGAGCAGCCTCATCCTGGTTGGAAAAGGCAGGACTGGTGGAAGAATATTCCCAGACAGAACAGGAGATACATCTCCTATGGAGAGTTGTGGGTGTGTTAACATCTCAGGTGCTGCAGGTGGCGCTATTGGGCTCCCTCAAAATAGAGGAGGTTTGTCCTTCAGAGATCTGTATGGAATTTCAAAGCTGATCTTATGATCCAGCAGGGAGCCTTACCAGAGAGGCCACGATCCCAGGATTCTCCTCCTTGACTTCCTTCTGCAGAGCTCTCTGGTCTGGATCCAGCAAAGCCCAGTCCTCGTCTGTGAAAGGAACAGCTACGTCTTCAAAGCACACGACCCTAAGAGAAAAAGGGAGAAGAAAGATGATATTTTTCTACACATTGCTCTGTTGTTTTCTGCCTCTTAATAGCTGCATTGTTTTAATACTATTATTTTCTTGCATGCTTATTTCAGTATCTTAATGGAACAATTTTGTTGTGTATTTTAATGATGGGTCTTAATCCTTGTATAAATGTGGCCACCATGACTAAGGCACTTCTGGCCAACCAGAGCAGCGCATGGAAACACCATTTACCTTCCCACCTGAGTGGTACCAATTTATCTACTTGCACTTTGACGCGCTTTTGAACTGATAGGTGGGCAAGAGCTGGGAACAAACAACGGGAGCTCACCCTGTCATTGCGGGGATTCGAACCACCGACTTTCTGATCGGCAAGTCCTAGGCTCTGTGGTTTAACCCACAGCGCCACCCGCGTCCCATTCCACACCATAATAATCCCTAAACCTGAAGGGGGTTTCTTTACCTGCCCAGTTTTCCTTGACCCCAAGCCCCCTCCCCAAAATGAAGGCAGCATCTGGATCCCAAGGAAGAACAGAGCTGCAGTCCTCCTGCGATCTCCCCCCCCCCTCCCTGGCTTGGCAGAGGGGACAAGGGAGGACCCTCTGCTCCCTGACTTGGGGGTCTCCCCCCCCCCCCGCCGCCCATGATCTGAGAAGGGACCCCCATGCCCCCTCCCTGCCCTCCTGGGACCCTCCGAGGGAGGAAAGAGGGGACTCACCGGATTCCAGAAGGGGAAAGGAGAAAGAAGAAAGCAGGAAGGGATGGGGCAGGGAGGGAATTGAGCGATGGAGGACCTTCACCCCCTTCACTTCCCGTCCTCTCTAGGAATCCAGCTCTGCTCCTTTTAACGCTTGCAAAACCGAGCGCACCGAGCCTGCCCTCCCCTTTGCCTGCGGGCAGATCTCCTGCTGCGCTTAGAGCCTGCCCTCCCCGCCCCCATTTGCCCCAAGGAGCCCAGATCTAGGTCTTAGCAAGTGCCTTGGGCAGCTGAATGCCTAGATCCCAAACCCCTGCGGATGTTTGGAGGACCCTGCTCTGCTCTTGCTTTCCATTTTGGACGTGGCAAACGTTTATCCGTGGAAGAGTTCAAGCTGGACCACCCTGTGCATTGATTTGTTCATTTCAGAGATCCTGGGATTATGGGCTCTATTTTGCTGTCACCATCTGCAGCGATCCTGGAGCCCAAGAAAGCAAAATCTCTCACTGCCTCCATTTCTTCCCCTTCTAGTTGCCAGGAGGTGATGGGACCAGTGGCCAGGATCTTCGTTTTTTGGATGCTGAGCTTCAGACCATATTTTGCACTCTCCTCTGTCACCCTCAGTAAAAGGTTCTTTAATTCCTCCTCACTTTCTGCCATCAAGGTTGTGTCATCTGCATATCTGAGGTTGTTGATATTTCTTCCGCCAATCTTAATTCCGGCTTCGGATTCATCCAGCGCAGCCTTTCGCATGATGTATTCTGCATACAAATTAAATAAGCAGGGAGACAATATACAGCCTTGCCGTACTCCTTTCCCAATTTTGAACCAATCAGTTGTTCCATATCCAGTTCTAACTGTAGCTTCTTGTCCCACATAGAGATTTCTCAGGAGACAGATGAGGTGATCAGGCACTCCCATTTCCCAACCCCTTTACCGTTATATAATGGCATCCTGGTTACATGTATTCCCCTTTTCCCAAAAGTTGCTCCAGGAAGTTTTCCTCAGCGTTTGACCCACGTTGAGCCTGGAGTGTCCTAGGGAACCTTCTGCCACTGGAGAGTCAGGCTCAGGCGCCTTCTCCTGGCAGCTCATTCAGAAGAACCCCTGAAGCTGAGGCTCTTTTTGGGACAAGAGTAATACATATAACTGGGATGCCATTAAATAATGGTAAGGAGGTTGGAGGGAAGGGTCTCCAGCCAGCCTGCCCTTATTTTGAATTGGGGGGGGGGATGAGGGGCTAAGAAAAGCCCTCCCTGAATACCAAGCCGGGGGGGGGGGGAATGTTAGCAGGTGGAGGTGCTGATTTCTTTGTATTTGAGAGTTGCTGCTTCTCAAAGTGGTGCTTTTCAAGTGGGGAGGGGGTTGGAGGTGGCGCTGAGCTTGACTTGCCCCTGTTTGGGACCCAGCAGGAAAGGAGGGCGTTTCTTATTCCAGAAAGAAGTCTGACAGAGCTGACTCCGGACTCCAGTTCAAAGGAAGAGGGACACCTGCCATCCTTTCCGTGTTTCCTGCCAGAAAACCAGTTTCTACTGGGTTCCCAGAACCATCTGACCCCATTTCCCACCCCAGAGCAGGGCTGGACCAATCAGAAGCCTCTGCATTGGGCAGCTGGCCAATCCGCTTTCAGATTCCCCTGGGTCTCGTCCTCTCCTTCGCCCGGTTTCCTGAGGGAGTTTTCCCCCTGAGTTTCCCTCATGGCTGCTCCCCCTCCCAGGTCCTCCTTCATTTCTCCTTCCTTCTCTTCCTGTTTCTCTCCCCCCCCCCCCAGTATTTTGGGCCAGCTGGATTTCCCCCCCCCCCCATGGCCAGGCAGGCCCAGGAGGAGCCCATGGAAGCGGCAGGGCCAGGAGATTGCATTTGTCCAAAAAAGGCGGGAACGCCATATTGTTTTTCCCAGAGACGCCATGGCTCCCCTGTGGGCCTCGGGGGTCCCACGCTCTCGGGGGTCTCTCCTCCCGGATGAAGGAGGGCGGCACCTTTGGTCCTCTTTGAGAGCCAGTGTGGTGTAGTGGTTAAGAGTGGTAGTCACATAATCTGGGGAACCAGGTTCGCGTCTCCGCTCCTCCACCTGCAGCTGCTGGGTGACCTTGGGCCAGTCACACTTCTCTGAAGTCTCTCAGCCCCACTCACCTCACAGAGTGTTTGTTGGGGGGGGAGGAAGGGAAAGGAGATTGTGAGCCACTTTGAGACTCCTGAAGGGGAGTGAAAGGCGGGATATCAAATCCAAACTCTTCTTCTTCTTCTTCTTCTTCTTCTTCTTCTTCTCAGCCGCCTCCCTGCCATGATGGCTTGGCCTCTGCAGGGCAGCCTCTCTCCTCGCCATGTTGCCCCACGGAGGAGGCCTCTCCATTGGGAGACGAGGAGGGAAAGCCCCTCTCTGTCTCAGAGGCCCAAGGAGGAGAATAGTAATACAGTGGTACCTCACGTTACAGACGCTTCAGGTTACCGACTCCGCTAACCCAGAAATATTACCTCAGGTTAAGAACTTTGTTTCAGGATGAGAACAGAAATTGTGTGGTGGCAGCAGCAGCAGGAGGCCCCATTAGCTCAAGTGGTACCTCAGCTTAAGAACAGTTTCAGGTACTTTCAGGCAGAAGTCAACTTCTTGCCTCAACTTGGAGGCTGTCAGGGCATTAAAGGCAGAAGTCCAGGCGCAGCTTCTCTTCTCAGGCCGATGTTCCGCTTTCTAGTGATACGGAAGGAACAGGGGGGGGGGGTACCCATCCTTCCCTACCGCTCCCTGAAGGGGTCCGAGGCGATGGCCCCTGCAGTGCCCAGCCGGCCTCGAACCCTCAGCCCCCGCACCATTGCATAGGCACCACACTGTACCCCTGCCTTGTAAATAAAAGGCTCTCTTTCCTGTCTTCACGCGGGCGGAATAAGCCCCATCTTTCCTATGCCTTTCTCTCGCCCTATTCCTAACGTGAGTCTGGAAAGCATTGAAACCTTTAGAAATTGATATAAAATCAACCACAACTCCGATTTTCTCCATCCTGGTGACATTCAACTCAGTTGCCTCTGGACTCCATGTTGCTACCCCTACCTCCATAATCTTCAAGACGACAAGTCACGTACACAGGAACTTCTTAATCCTGTCAGATCGTCCTGCCTAACCCTTCCTCCGGGCAATACCAGGTGGCAGACGATGCATATCACTGTCCCATTGTCCTGCCACCACCGGTACTCAAGAAATGTTTATTTATGTATATCCCTCACTCTGCACATTCCCCCCTCCCTTGTCTTAAATGTTAATCAGTGTAACCCCACCTCTCTGTAAACATATTCATGACGTGTGTAATATATTCATGATGTAATCCATGAAACCCAACCTTCCCAAAATGTATTCATGACGTTTCGTGCACTGTATTCTGGGACTTGGAGGGAACTTTTAAAAGTCTATGTCGCCCCATTCTCGGGGTTCAATCTCGCCTTGAACCTGTTGCGCAATAAACTTGGATCTTCTACAGTTTGCTCCTGCGTCCGGCTGAGCTCATTTTCTTCCGCAGGGACCCACGGACTTAGTCCGATGAGCTGGGTGGCAGAGCAGCCTCGCACCCAGATTTTGCCGTAACAGATGGCGCCCGAACGTGGGGCTTGCGGTTCTCCCGAGCTGCTGACTGGGGGCCCCGAAATCTTCAGCCGGCTCCGGGCCATTTTGCCTGGGAAGACCCTTTTGGACCCCCAGCCATCTCCCGGGCGGTAATCGAAAGCCCTAGGAGTTCAGCCGGGGAGCAAAAGAGGGATCCAGCCGGCTTATTCATCGATCCCGGGATCATCATAGAAGACGCGTGAGTATAAGGAAAAGGAAAAATCCAGTGCACTGGTGGGAAGGGGGTGGAAGTCTCCTGGCAACTGAATTCTCTGCCCTCCTCTCTATCGCTCCTTCTCGCCTGTCTCTTGGTCCAAGTGGTGAGAGAGACCGTGGACCGCTGCTCAACCCGAAAGGGGGGTTCTGAGCTCTATCTCTTTTCCTTAAAATCTCCAGCCAGCCGCACCAATTGGGAGCCCGAAAGTAAGACGGAGAGACCCGACTTGAAAGATAGCCGACTCTCCGCAACGGGCATCCCAGTTGAAAGCAAGGGGTTGGAGCTCTTTTTCCGATCTTCCCGAGCGTCCTTCCTAGGGGGCAGGAAGTGGTCTTGCTTTCTATCCCAATCCCAGCCGCACTGGTCGGAGCCACGTAACACGTGTATCGTGCGTGAGCCCGCTTCCAAAAGCAAGGGGGATTTTCAGTTCGAAGTTCTATCCAGGGATCACCCGATCTGGCACCGCACGGCGCGGGCGTCCAGTAGGGCCCCTTTTCCTGAGATTGTGACGATAGATAAGGAGGTTGCCAGGAGGGATAGCCCATGAGGAATTGGGCGGGATCGGCAGAGTGGAAAGGGACCCCAGGTTATTGATTAAGGAAATCGGAAGGAAATATGAAATACCGGATAGCTAGAGCTCTTTAAAAACTCTCTCAGAAAGTTGCCAAGCGACTGATGACCCCTCTTTTCCTATAAATCCTCATGTTAAGTATACCAATCTCCTAGACCTACCAATCCTCACCGACCCCTTCTCTTTCCCTCTTTCTGTCTAGACACGCGTGAAACATAAAGGGGTACCCCGTCAACCAAGCGTTGTGAGCCCTACCAGTTTGATTAACTGGTGGTGTGTTTGAAGAGGCAAGGAGGCTCATAAAACCATGTGGGACCTTCCTACTAATTTCACTTAATGAAGCCAAAGGTAGTGGCCCAACTCCTTGCAATAACCAACTAAAGGATGAGAATATATATGTTTACATGTTGTCTGTTATGTGTGCTGTCTGTTAATACATATATGAGAATATGTATGTTTACATGTTGTCTGTTATGTGTGTTGTCTGTTCCTTCTGTCTCTGGCAGACTGCCTTTCTTAAGTGTGCATAGTTTAAACTGCAAGCTTGCTTCAAAAGTTAAATCTAAGGAAGCCATGCTGGATCTTAGCAGTCCTAAATAAGACAAGATGAGAATGAAGTGTGCAAATGTTTACCCCACCTCTTGCTTTGCCCCAACTTTTGAGATTGTGAGTCTACAGTCTTATTTTGGAAGGTGCTGATAACCAAATGTTTCTGCTGCAAAAGCCTAGTTGAGCCAACTGCTCTCTCAAGCTAAAATGCAGTGTATGTACTTCATTAAGCATATGCCTATGAAGGTATGGTGTTCCTTCTAAGAAAATTATGTGAGTCCAGTTTTAACTTTGATTTGGTTGGACAGAAGAGTTATTGTAAAGCTCCTGATATCAGTCTCTATAAGACGTCCTGGCCTCTTTTCTTAGAAAATGCCCCCCTTGTTTCATTCTGTCTCTTTCAGGTTTTTTCCCTTCTCCTTCTTATTCTGTGCCAGGTAAATTTACTTCCGAGTAAGCTTCCTTTAAAGGAAACTGCAAAGGTGGGGGGGCATAGATTAGGCTTACTATTCCTCTGCAAGTTCAGGAAAAATTGTTCACTCTTGTATTCCTTTAAATCAAATCTATGGCTGTTTAAACTATGCTTTATAAGAGATCCTCTCCCTATCTTAGGAAAAATGTTCACTTCAGTCTTTAAAGATAATTTATCTAGGAACTTTCACTCTTTAGTCTAAGGAAGTAAACTCTCACTCAAACTAGTTGGGTACTTTTATTTTCCTCTTCCTTAGTACATGATAGGCGCATGGTTTGTGATAGGCGCATGGCTTGTGATCTCTTCCCCAGTTGTGTCTGTGTACATAAGTATGTGTGTGTTTCTGGTAGTACAAATCTTGCTATGAACCCTGTATTTTAGGGTTGGACTAGATGACCCCAGGTCCCTTTCAACTTTCCCAATTTGTGGCTGATGAGTTGAAATTCAGCCCAGATTTGCTCTTTGTTTTTTTAAAAGGTGTGAGGTGAAGCCATGATGTTTGAAGCAGAACTGGTGATATCAGGCATTTAAGTGATTACAGTGTTTATCGTTTTGTCTATTATTTACAAAAATCAGACTTAAAAGTCCACTCAAAGTTTAAGCACATACAAATGAATAATCAAGTAGAATTAGCCTTGACCAATCCTGTAAATAAAGGGCAGGAGAAAAATTTGTCTGCGAATGGTAAGGCTGAACTGACTGAGAATGTTTAAAATCCTATGAATTCTGACTGGCCATTTTTACTCATAAATAAGAGAGCGGTTGATTGTTCCGCGAATGACCAGATAAAATGACCAATAATGATAGCCCTTTCCTGTACATAAAGGAAGCAGTCCCTTTGCTTGGGCTGAAATTGCTAGCTTTGGTGAATACTTAAATTGCTGAGTTTCTCTTTTTTGCTTTAAAATCTAACCCTATTTTTTAAATCTACTCCTTACCCTTCATTTCCTTTATTCAAATGGTAATTTTGCCAAAAGATGCAACATTTCAATAGTATAAAAGGTTTGCTGAGACATGAACTCCACACATGCACAGAGACTAGATCAGCAAAAAAAAAAAAAAAAAAGGGATAGGAAAAGAAATGAGAGAGAGAGAGAGAGAGGAAGGAGGGGGAACTGTGGGGGGGGAGGAGGTTTTTTTTTTATGTAAAACTTGGAACCATTGAGAGAAATCACCCTTAATGTGTCCCAAGTTTGAAATCTTAACATGCCAAATTCTTTTCACAGGTAAATATCAAAGAATTCCACCCCTCAATGGGATTAAAATCACAGACTTTGTTTGTCTGCATTTTAGGAACAGCATTTCCTGACAGGCTTCTCACATGAAATAATTTTCCCTTTTAACAGGATATGTGAACCCCGATAACAAAGTGTTTGTCCCCTTTTTTCCTCCCACAGCGACTTTCTTTCTATTCCGTGAAACAAGCCTGAATCTCTTTGTGGCTTTGACACTTTTAAAATTACAAATAATCTGTTTTCCATTTATTTAATCCGTTTTTCCATGATGTCTATGAAGTTAATCGAAGCACAACCAAACATTGTTTGTGGAATGGTATTTGTTTACCTTTTGCCTGAGCATTTCTTATTAATTCTATCATTTTGGCTAGTGCAAGGTACTTGCACAATTTTAAATTAAGTTTCCCCCCATTGTTTTCCCAATTTTTTCAGTCCAGTAGTAATCCGTGTGGTTTTGATAATATCTTTGTATTATTTAATAATAATTCTTTTCTAAGTCTGATGTCTTTGTGTCAAGTCTGGTTTCATCTGACTGGTAATCTAATTTTTTTTTTTTCTTCCCTTTTTTTTTTACCTTTGTATTTTTACAGTTCTCTTTCTAGACTAACCGTGTTTTAAGTCCCCAAAACCCTGCCCCCTTACAGGATATCACTTATACAGATGTGCAATGATGAAAAGCGGCAACAACCCCTCCCTCAACTCGGTTCTTCGCGATCACAAGACCTGCACAACAGACGCCAGAGTGCCCACAGCTATCTCTTTCAAAGGATGTAGACTGACGGGGAAGAGTTGAATAGCGAGGACATTTTTTCACTTGAACCTCAAGCCTCGGTGCTCCAGGGATTCAAAAGATACATGCGTAAAAGATCACAATTATGTCAATATGCAAATGATATTTAATTAGTTGGTTTTGTGTATTATGTGTTATTATGTAGGAATGTTGAAGTGTGTCTGATTATGTGTTATCTCCACAAAAGAAAAATTTCTGTGTAATGTAACATACATAACTATGAACAGCAGAAGGATATGGCTTACACCCCAAGTCTTCATGGAGGACTCCCATATATTACAATGCTTTCCCATATATTACAATGCTTTCCAATAGAGCAGACTATACTTAGATCAAGTCAACTGATGATCATATTTCCTTGTCCCACCTGGCACTCCGAAGAGTGCCAACCTTCCCTACCCATTTATTTATGCATTCAATGTTTTTCTATATATGAAGTTCCCAGATTTTACTATTTCTTTCTTTCTGTTCCAGAAAACTATTTCAAATCTTTTCTATGATTTCCCTGCATCTCTTGCAGATTCAGTACTGTCTTCAAGTAGCAATTGTTCTGCATTTATTTACTTATTAATCTTGGTTTTCATCTATAGCTGCGAAATTAATCTACCACAACCAAGTATTATTATCGGAACCATATTTTATCAGATAGATTTGAAGCAACACTCCTTATTATTATTTGAGATGTTTTGATTAGGATGCCAGATGAAATTGGGTGTAGATCATGTCAAAATTTTATTTATTTATTTGAGGACACGACTACCATACGTAATATTATTATTGGTAACAAGAAAATTGTATATGCCTTGATGTAGCAAGAATGGTCCCTTATAGAGTTAAATTGACTCATTTGGACAAATGCCCCCTTAGGAATGGCTTTGGTTTTAACATATTGGTTTTGAAAAGTTGAGAACCATGGGGCAAGATAAATTCAAATTGGACTCTACCGGAATTGGGCACGTGTATCCAGGCTGCAACTAGCTTTTGGTCCTTTAAGAGCAAGTGGACAACTTTCCATGAGTGTGGGACCAGAGCCTGCAATAATGAAAACCCTATAGAAAGACCAAGGCGAAGACATATCTCTCATGATGTGTCCAAGCCTGGTCAGCTATGGTGGTTGCCAGGCGACATGGTTAAATGAAAGCCCTGAGGGGATTCAGCAGGATGTGTTACTGTACCACTATGCCGGTGTGAGACCACAGAAGAGCTAGCTTGGCACCTGAAAACACAAAAACGGTGGGGCTAAAAAGCAAACTGCATTTTTTTCAGTCAGTAGTGGACCTTCCTGCTAAATGTAAAGCATACACCACTATTGAAAGTGTTTGAAAGAGCTAGAGTGCCACAAGTAATTTTATTCGTCCGTGTTGTTCCCTCTTTTGCTGCCCACTATTCCCACTCACAGGGCACCCCTACATTCACCGAGATTTAGGGTGCGGAGAAAAGATTTGCAAGTTCTTGCAGAACTTTAATGCAAATCTATCTCCGAATGGGGGACTGATACGGAAGGAACAGGGGGGGGGGTACCCATCCTTCCCTACCGCTCCCTGAAGGGGTCCGAGGCGATGGCCCCTGCAGTGCCCAGCCGGCCTCGAACCCTCAGCCCCCGCACCATTGCATAGGCACCACACTGTACCCCTGCCTTGTAAATAAAAGGCTCTCTTTCCTGTCTTCACGCGGGCGGAATAAGCCCCATCTTTCCTATGCCTTTCTCTCGCCCTATTCCTAACGTGAGTCTGGAAAGCATTGAAACCTTTAGAAATTGATATAAAATCAACCACAACTCCGATTTTCTCCATCCTGGTGACATTCAACTCAGTTGCCTCTGGACTCCATGTTGCTACCCCTACCTCCATAATCTTCAAGACGACAAGTCACGTACACAGGAACTTCTTAATCCTGTCAGATCGTCCTGCCTAACCCTTCCTCCGGGCAATACCAGGTGGCAGACGATGCATATCACTGTCCCATTGTCCTGCCACCACCGGTACTCAAGAAATGTTTATTTATGTATATCCCTCACTCTGCACATTCCCCCCTCCCTTGTCTTAAATGTTAATCAGTGTAACCCCACCTCTCTGTAAACATATTCATGACGTGTGTAATATATTCATGATGTAATCCATGAAACCCAACCTTCCCAAAATGTATTCATGACGTTTCGTGCACTGTATTCTGGGACTTGGAGGGAACTTTTAAAAGTCTATGTCGCCCCATTCTCGGGGTTCAATCTCGCCTTGAACCTGTTGCGCAATAAACTTGGATCTTCTACAGTTTGCTCCTGCGTCCGGCTGAGCTCATTTTCTTCCGCAGGGACCCACGGACTTAGTCCGATGAGCTGGGTGGCAGAGCAGCCTCGCACCCAGATTTTGCCGTAACACTAGACATGGTGATCAAATGCTGAACTCCATTTCTGCCCCTTCTTCCCTCTCCTTCCTGGACTGAGTCGTGTCCCATTCAGACTTGGGGGTCTCCCTCCGCTCCCCCCCTTAGTCCGCCCCCCAAACCCAGGGGGTCCCCTCAGCCCTCCTTCTTGGGGGTCTCCCTCCACTCCCCCCTCTCAGTCCGCCCCCCACACCCAGGGGGTCCCCTCAGCCCTCCTTCTTGGGGGTCTCCCTCCACTCCCCCTCTCAGTCCGCCCCCCACACCCAGGGGGTCCCCTCAGCCCTCCTTCTTGGGGGTCTCCCTTCCCTCCCCCCCTCAGTCTGCCCCCCACACCCAGGGGGTCCCCTCAGCCCTCCTTCTTGGGGGTCTCCCTTCCCTCCCCCCAGCTTCTCCCCTTGAACTCCCGCCTGACTCCTCTTCCTCTCCTCCCCACCTTCCCCTCCAAGCTCCCCCCTCAGAAAAGCCGCCTTGCCTTTTCCCGCCAAAAGGGCTGGCTCCACCCCCGCTGGCTTGGCAGCCAATCAGAGCGAGGCTCCCGCCCCCTGGGGGAATTTCCGAGGGACTAAGTCCGCTGACTGGCCTGGCTCTGCTGTCCATCACAGGCCTAACCAAGGGGGGCACCCGGCAGCTGCCGTATATCCATATACCACCTACGTCTATCAATTCCCTATCTATATTAAACTATTATATATATATAATATGTACATAGCTATGTATGTATCTATACATAAGAATCCGGCACAAAAGTGCCCTCATTCAAGATGGCCGTGGGCCCTTCCTCCCGCTCCAAACATGGAAGAACCGGCTGCCCTGACCCAACATGGCCTCTCCCCTTTCTCAGAGCGCCTCCTAGGCCTCCGCGCTGGCTTCATTTCCGGGACGGCCCCCCTCGCGCGGCGATTGGTGGAGAGCTGGGCGCTCTGTGCGCGGCGATTGGTCGAGGCGGAGGAGGAACCCGGAAGAGCCGGCTGCCTGGCTTTCCACGTGGGTTTGGGAGAGAGAGGAGAGAGGCAGCCATGGAGGAAGGAGAGGCAGCCGGAGACCCCAAGAAGGTGAGCGGGGAGCGGGGTTCCCCCAGGGGGTGGGACAGATGCCCCTTGGGGGCCCCTGGCCATTCTGGGACTCTGGAGCCTGGATTCCTGCCTTCCTCCGGGTCAACGCTATCTCTCCCCTTCATTGCTCATCAAGTTCCCTGACACCAGAAATACCATATGGCTTATACCATTTGCTAAGATGCTCTGATTATCCCTGCTGTGTTTTATTTAATGGAAATTGAGACTGGTTTCCTAGGTGAAGCTTTTTCTAAGCATTCTAAGCAGTCCCCTGTAGGAAATATTTCATGGAAAATTGGATTCACCAACAGAATGAAGCTCTTTCTACATTCCAAGCACTGATCCGGTTTCTGACCTGCATGAAACTTTTTCCAAACACTCCCCTGGATGAAGTATCTCATGGGAATTGAGAATGGAGCTGCGAAGGAATCTTTCCTCCCGTTTCAAGCACTAATTTCTTCCCCCCGTTAGTTCTTTCATGTGAAGTGACGCTGTCCTTGTGAACGAAGAGCTTTCCTTGTTTCCAGGCCTTTGACCATTTTGGTTGCCTCCTCTGGACACGTTCCAGTTTGTCAGTGTCCTTCTTGAACTGTGGTGCCCAGAATGATGGGAGCAGATTTCAGACAGGGTGGAACGGCTGCTTGGGCCAGAGACTGGTTAAAAATCTTCATAAAGATTCCTGCCAGTTGGTCCAAACAATCTCTTAGCACCCTGCCAGCCACCCCATCTGGGCCCATAGCCTTCCTCGTGTTTACCTCCTTTAATATTCGCCTCACTTCTCCCTCTTCCACCCTGACAGCATTTTCTGCAGGTAGTGAGGCCAATAGCTCTGCCATCCCTGTTGGAGCCACTGTTGGTGTCACCTCAAAGAAGGTCTTCAACTCTCCCACCAAGGAAGCCGTACTCTCTACTACTGATGTATTTCTCGATTTATAACCAGTCAGATGTTGAACTCCCTGCCACATTTGTCTAGTATCATTTCTTAGATGGTCCTCGATCCAGGACTGTTGATGTAGAAGTTTCTAGATCCTGATGGTCAAACCTATTCCAATCGGTCTCCTGGAAACAGTCCTGCAACTGCTGAGAGGCTCCCTCAGGCCACACCGTAACCATCCGTGTTTGTAGCTGGCCTTGTTTCCTGAGGGGTGTGTACACTTGTGTCAGAAGCAGGGACACATGATCTGAACCACCGAGGTGCGCCTCATATGCCCGTCTAATGTTCGTATACGCCTTCTCAAGAGTACTTTCTCCCCTTATTGCACACTCAATGTGCTGATGGGATTTTGGGAGTACTGCCCTCACATCTGTGTGAGTGAAGCCCCCCAAAATAATCCGCACTGCCTCCAGGTATCTGCTCAATTTAGCATTGATGTTTTCATGCATACTACTCATGGCCCTCCAGGCATTTGCAGAAGGTGCTAGATAAGAAAGCTGCAGAGATAGTGCAGGATAGTGCGCACCCCGGAAATGATCTCTTTCAGCTTCTGCCTTCTGGAAGAAGGTACAGGGTTATAAAGACTAGGACTAGCTGCCTGAAAAACAGTTTCTATCCAAATGCAATTTTGGTTTTAAATGCAGTGTAAGGTAGTCTCTTTGGGAGTATGTTGTATTTAATTATGGGGTATCAGAGTTTTAGGGGGCTAACCAGGTTGGGATAGCAGACTTGTTGGTTTTTGAATGTCTGATGTACATTTTTTCAATTTCGTTGTTCTGTATGGGACAATGACAATAAAGGTTATCGTATTGTATTGAGACTCATCTGGAAAGCGCCATTTAATGTTCCTTTCCCCACTTGCCAGGAGCCTGAACTCCATTTGGGGTTCCTCCTTCCGCACCCCAAGGTTCCTCCAAAGCCTTGGGGAAGGAAACTGAGACATGCTTTTCCATGGCAAGAGGAAGAGATCTGCCTTCCCCCCAGGGCCCTGCAGGGGATTCAGGGTGGGGGACCTCTCTCCTCTGGCCATGGCAGCCCCTGGGAAGCCTTGGAAGAAAGGCAGGAGACCCTCAGCAGAGAACAACCAAGTCCAGTTCTTCTCCGCAATGGCTTCCTCTTCTGAGCTCCCTCTCTTTCTTGTCTGGGCTGGACTGGGAGGACCCCAGTTCAGCCAGTTCCCTAGAGTCCCCCCACTGCCTCCTGAGACCCGCAGGGATCAGGAGTGGGAGCGACTTCTCCTGTTCAACTACTGCCTGAGGGGGAGGAACAGAGGTCTTGGCCCATTTGGGGGGGCAAGCGAGGGCCATCCAGAAAGGGCTCCTGGGGCCAGCAGGGGAGTCTCCAGTCTTGTCTGGGGAAGAGTCCCCCCTTTCCCCTAGGCCTGCAGGTGGTGCCCTTCTGCTTGCGCTGACTCTTGGGGTGACCAAGGATGCTGCTCCGGGGTCAAACTCCCCTGAGGGAACCCTCCACCTTTCAGGGGATAAAGCCCTTCTTATTACTATTACTACTACTACTACTGTTATTCTTCTCCTTCTTGGGCCTCTGAGACAGAGAGGGGCTTTCCCTCCTTGCTGCCTGTCCTGGCGCAGACCCTGGCGGATCCCCCAAGGCCGCTTGCCTGGCGTCTCCCAAGGGAGAGGCCTCCTCCGTGGGGCCAACATGGCGAGGAGAGAGGCTGCCCTGCGGAGGCCAAGCCATCATGGCAGGAAGGCGGCTGAGGACCAACGGTGCCGCCCTCCTTCATCCGGGAGGAGAGACCCCGAGAGCGTGGGACCCCCGAGGCCCACAGGGGAGCCATGGCGTCTCTGGGAAAAACAAAATGGCGTCCCCGCCTATTTCGGAAAAGGGCGGGAAACCCCTTCTCCTGGCCCTGCCGCCTCCCTGGGCTCCTCCTGGGCCTGCCTGGCCATTGGGGGAATCCAGCTGCCCCCAAATAATGAGGGAGAAGAGAAACAGGAAGAGAAGGAAGGAGAAATGAAGGAGGACCTGGGAGGGGGAGCAGCCATGAGGGAAACTCAGGGGGAAAACTCCCTCAGGAAACTGGGCGAAGGAGAGGAGGAGGCCCAGGGGAATCTGAAAGGGGATTGGCCAGCTGCCCAATGGAGAGGCCTCTGATTGGCCCAGCCCTGCTCTGGGGTGGGAAATGGGTCTCCTGCCTCCATGTGGTTCTGGGAGCCCCGGAGAAACTGGTTTTCTGGCAGGAAACGCGGGGAAAGGAAGGCCGGGGTCCCTCTGGCTCTGATCTGGAGTCTGGTCCCCTCTCTCCACCATCCTGGTCTTCCCCTTCCTTTTTCATGCGCCCCCCTCCTGCCCCCCCCGGGTCGCGTCTGCCTTTCCTTCCTCGCCTGAGACTCTTCCTCCTCTGAAAAGCGGCTGCAGAAGCAGAAAAACACGCTTGACGGGGGGGGGGGAATATTCTCGGGAGGGAAGCCCCCCTCCCTCCTCCCCCCCTCGGTTTTTGAGGGGGTGTCTTGACTTGATGGAGCCATTTCTGAGCCCACGGCACCTCCCGCCACTAGGCAGCCCTTCGCCTCTTCTCCCTCCCAGCCTTTCCTCGGGATCCATGAGCCTCCATGTTGGGGGAGGGGGAGAGCCAAGGCAACCCCCCCATGGACCCCCCCCCCCGTCTCCCTTGCAGTTAGTCTGGTGGGATGTGGGCTCCTTGGGGCAGAGGGAGGGAAGGGGGGCAGCCCCTAGGGCGCAGGCGCAGAAGCAGGAAAAGTGCAGGCAGGGAGAGGGAGGGGAGGACTCGGCTTGGCAAGGGTTAAAAGGAGCAGAGCGGGATTCCTAGAGAGGGCAGGAAGTGAAGGGGGAGGGGGCAAGGTCCTCCAGAGCAGAAGCCCCTCCCTCCCCCTCCCTCCCTGCTTTCTTCTCTCTCCTTTGCAAAAGACCCTCCTGGACTCGGGTGAGTCTCCTCTCTCCTCCCCCTGAGGGTGCAATGGGGAGAAGGGGGTCCCAGGGGGGCAGGGGGGTCCCTGCTCAGATCATGCCTGGGGGGGGAGACCCCCAAGTCAGGGAGCAGAGGGTCCTCCTTTGTCCTCTCTGCCAAGCCAGGGAGGGGGCGAGTTTGCAAGAAATATGCAGCTCTGCTCTTCCTCGGGATCCAGGTGCTGCCTTCTTTTGGGGGGGGGGGCTTGGGGTCAAGAAAATAAACCCCCTTCAGAGGAAGGGGAAAGTCACATTTAAGAACAGAGGCTGCAGCCAGAGGGGAACATTCCCACGTGGGGGGAGCACAGGGAGAAGAAAAGCCCGTCTGCATCTGCAGCAGCACAACTGCACCACTTCCTGTGTCCCAGGTGCAACAATATTATATTATACAAAATAATAATAATAATAATAATAATAATAATAATAATAATAATAATAATAATAATTTATTATTTGTACCCCGCCCATCTGGCCGAGTTTCCCCAGCCACTCTGGGCGGCTTCCACAAAAACGAAAAATACACTATGATGTCATACATTAAAAATTTCCCTGAACAGGGCTGCCTTAAGATGTCTTCTGAATGTCAGGTAGTTGTTTATGTCTCTCTCCTGTCGCTCTCCACACCCACGGCTGGCGCTGTTACCTTCCAACAACTGGATCTCACTCCCAAAGACACACTCTTCCATGGTCTCCTAAGACAGATGGATGCCAACCAACCAACATTCCCTCCCCTCCCCCTCCTGGTGCCCCTTGAAGTTGGCTTGAGGGCAGGGGGAGGGTCCACCCCACCAGATGGAGGAAGAGGAGGTCCTTCCATCTGGAAAATGGGAATGCTTGCAAAGATTTACTTGAAGATGAGTGCTGCGTAGATAATAAAATTACTATTCTGTGAATCCCCCACTTACACAAAGATTAATACCCATCATTTAAATACACAACAAAATTGTTACAGAAAAGAACAGAGCAATGTGTAGATCATCTTTCTTCTCCCTTTTTCTCTTAGGGTCCAGTGTGCTTTGAGACGTAGCTGTTCCTTTCACAGGCGAGGACTTGGCTTTGCTGGATCCTGACCAGAGAGCTCTGCAGAAGGAAGTCAAGGAGGAGAATCCTGGGATCGTGGCCTCTCTGGTAAGGCTCCCTGCTGGATCATGAGATCAGTTTTGAAATTCCATACAGATCTCTGAAGGACAAACCTCCTCTATTTTGAGGGAGCCCCATAGCGCCACCTGCAGCATCTGAGATGTCAACACACCCACAACTCTCCATAGGAGATGCATCTCCTGTTCTGTCTGGGAATATCCTTCCACCAGTCCTGCCTTTTCCAACCAGGATGAGGCTGCTCTGAGCTGCCCAGGCCTTCTTCCATGTAGGCTTCAGAGATCTCAGGGACGTGGAGGTACATCCTGTCTAATTCTCTTTTTCCCTTTCTCCATCTGTCTGTTTTTGGTTGAGCAAAGAAATGACTGAGCTTGGAGATGGAGCAGATTCCATGATTGAGCCAAATTAAATCCATCCCTGGAAAGAGCCAGGCTTTTTGAATCTCTGGTTCCCATAAATAAGTTAGATAATATCAGCCAAAAAAGGCAGTAACTCCCTTCCCTTCTTCCTCTTTCACAAGCAGTCATTTGCATTGTTCATTCATTTCAGCCTCAATTTCTTCCTCAGGCTATTATTATTATTATTATTATTATTATTATTATTATTATTATTAATGATATCAGGAAACTTGATGAGGAATTAAGGGGAAAGACAGTGTTGACCCAGAGTAGTTACAAAATGTATGTTCTCTCCCCGAGTGCCACAGACCCTCCTCCAAAGAGAGCTTCTCTGAAGAAAGCACAAGCAAAAATTACTCCATTTTATGTGAATAAGGAAAATGAGGAGGTGGCTAAGAAACAGCGGGAGCCAGATCCTATTACTGACCTTATAGGATCTCTCAGCAGCTCTAAGGATGAGCAGAAAGAGGTTTGGGGCCCAGCCAGCTCAACTGCTAAGTCATCTCTGGCACTGAGACCAGGAGCTCAAGCGACTCAAGGCCAAATTCAGGCTAAACAAGTAGAGGAACTAATCTGAAAGAAAAATTCAAAATTAAGGCAAGTGTAAAAGACTGCTACTCCCAAACTTCTGGGACCAAAGAGGGATTATCAGTCTTTGGTGGCTTGTAGTACTAAGAGAGGACATGGAACGCCTAAAATCCTTTTTGGCTGACTGTAATAAAATTCTTACCATCCTGATAGGTATTTGTAAAACCTTCTGAATAAAATCTAGCAGAGTCTGTGGCACCAGATAATACAACAATATCTCTTTCCCTACCATTAAAAATAGATCAATAAGTGAGGTTTGATTCGTCCACATGGCAAAAGGAGGTCTACAAGTACAAAGAAGAGCAAAAATGTTAAAAATTTAAAAAATAGTGCAATATTAAAAAGTTGACTTTAAAAAGCTTTTTAACCTGCTTGAGAGTAGCTCATGCTCTAGAGATAACTAAGGACAGAGGCTGGAAAGTAACAATTGGGAGTTGCTATAAAACTATGGACATTGGGATGCAGAAAGGAGGGGGTATGGGGGAGTCTCAGAAAAGAGGTTTATGAAAAACATTATGAAATTATACGTGTTGGTATGTCTTTTTAAGTGTTTGTTTGTTCTTAAAATTTTGTAAAACCAATAAAAAATAAAAAAAAAATAAAAAGAGAGTAGCTCATGCTCTGGCTCCAGACAGAACACTTTAGAAGTTTGTACTCTACTGGAATCTGCACACCAGATCCCTATATCAATATGAAACTATATGCAAGGTTATCAAATGCTCTGCTGTCCTGTCAGAAGCCAAAACCAAACCAACTAGGGAGAGGGTTTTCATAAAAAGAAATTGGAAATGGGTGCTGTCTCAAAATAAGCTACTTCTGTCAAGCTATCCTAAGCCTTTAGGTATCTTCTCACAAGAGGAGCGTAAAGTTTGTGAATATAGTGTATAAGCGCAGAGAATATCTAAGGAGGAGTGGTGTATTAGTCTCAAGATTATTCCAAAATGTGGCATCACCAGCTCCTCTGCTTCCACATTCAGCAACACCTCCAGAAAGTCCTCGATCCAAGGCAGACTTTCCTGCTTTAGTTGACAAAGATTCTGCAGGTGACAATCCTGAGTAGCCAGCTGACCTGGACCCCAAGGAACCCCCTAACTCAAAGACCCTTGGGAGCTTGCACTTGAGGAATCAGGGGAATGACCTTATTGAGAGTTCAAAGAGCGTCAACAGGGATCTCCATACAAAGCACCTAGCATGGGGGCACCTACAGGTAATAACTACTTGTCTATTTTCTGCCCATGATCTGATGTTGCAGTTTTCAGGCTTGGGGACAGGATGGTGTCTGGTTTGGACACCAAGACCTGTCTGTGAGCCCCATGAACCCATAAGTCTAGGTGAAACTGGAACCACTGGAGATGTTTAGAAATGGGGCTACTGTTAGGAAGGGGTGCCCCATTTGTAGAATATCCAGGGCAGGAAAATCCCTGCAGGGCCTCTGAGACTCCCTTTGCTTCTTCCTCTCCCCACCTCCAGCATCACCGTCTGAGGCAGGGAGAGGTCTGCTAGGTGGCAGGGGGTGAAGAAGGGGAAATGGATGCATGGGGGCTAGAGGGGGAAACCGCCCCCCTCCAGGTAAGCAGAAAAGACAGAGGGGGAAGGGAGGGAATGAGTCTGCTCTAAAGACTCACCAGGCACATGAATCAGTGTTTGTCTGGATATAAGAGAAGGGGGAATATGCAGAGCATCCCTCTGCAGATTTACTCATAAGTAAGCCCCACTGAGTCCAATGGTATCTACTCTCTGGTCACTACTGTGCAGACCATGGCAGTCTTACGAAGTGGGGTGAGGAGCAAAGAGCTGAAATTGGAATCACTGGAATTGTTTAGAAATGGGGCTTCTGGTTCCTGCCTGCCTTAATGGATCCTGCTCCCACAATAGCAGAGATTGTTAGCAAAGAATAAACAAGGATGATTTGAGCATAATTGTCCTTGCAAGCTCCCCCCAGAGCCCGGGCCGAGTGAGCTTCACTTGCAGATTGTCTCGATACCTGGCTCTCGCTCCAGCATGGAATCCGAGACGCAGGGAGGCGCTGAGTGCAAAAGCACTTTGCCTATCGGTAATCTTCCTATGCAGCCATTGAGAAGCAGAGGTAATTCCGTTGATTAGAATGAAATTAGGACTAATATACAGATGTGTGCTGGAACCGAAGGAACAAGATCATAAACTGCTAAATTGAAACAGATACAAAGCCGAAACAATTTGAACTGGGAAGAAGACTTCCTTCAATGAAAAATGTATGTTGTTGGGGAGGGGGGAGCCTTTACCTTTTCTTTATATATATCATGTTTGCAACATACAGTGGTGCCTCGCAAGACGAAAAGAATCCGTTCCGCGATTCTCTTCGTCTAGCGGTTTTTTTGTCTTGCGAAGCAAGCCCATTGACAGCTTAGCGGATTAGCGCTATTAGCGGTCTAGCGGCTTTTAGCAATCAGCTGTTAAGCGGCTTATCAGCGGATCAGCTGTTAAGCGGCTTAGCAACTTAGGAAAAGGGGGGGGAGTGAAAAAAAACCGCGGGAACTCGCAAGATTTTTTCGTCTTGCGAAGCAACCCCATAGAGAAATTCGTTTAGCGAAGCGCCTCCAAAACAGAAAACCCTTTCGTCTAGCAGGTTTTTCGTCTTGCGAGGCATTCGTCTTGCGGGGCACCACTGTAAATGATTCGGCAACACACACACACACACAAACACACACACCCTGAATGCAAACAAACTGATAAAAAGCAAGAGGAGAAAAAAGAGAATGGGATTATATTTATGGATTACAACGAAAAAGAGAACTATGTGACAAAATTGAAATGGATTTAAAGTCTTGAGCTTTCACTGTATTGCTATGGAAGGAAATGGAGTTTGAGCTTTGATGATCGGCTAAGGCTTTGGCAGGATGCCAGATCGTTATTGAGAGAGTTGGACAGAAGGAGAAGCTTGCCAGAGCTTTGGCGGGACGCCAGATTACTCTCTATCTAGACTCAAACAATAACAAAAAAGGGAGAGAAGATGGCGTGTGACGCAGTTGAAATTACAGCCTCATTCTCTGGTAACAAAGGAAAGAAAGAGCAAAAGAGCAGAAGCTGCAATGCTGTGCAGGACATGATGGAGAACAGGAGGAATGAGGAATCAACATGGAAAAAATGAAGATCACATACAGCAGGGATGTCCCACAGGTCGATCACAGGCTCCTTTTCCTTTGCTTTTGCCTAAGAGCACCTCCTCTCCCTCTCTGCGTTTTGTCCTTTGCTCTTGAATGGAAGACGTAGTTTTAGCTGCTTCTACAGCAGTGTTTTGGTCAGCGGCTAATCCCCCTCCCCCAAAGGAACCCCACTAAAATGGAGCATTTCCCCTCTCTAAAAAAAGCTGAACAACTTTGACCTGAACCCCAATAAAACGGGGGTAGATCACTCCCAGTTTTTAATTCTGTGAGTAGATCGCAGTCTCCTGGAAGTTGGCCGCCCCTGACATACAGGAAATATTGTTGGGATTCAAGCCCTTCTCATAAGAAGCTGGCAGCAGTCCAGGCACCCCGGCTTGATTCCCTGATGACCTCCTTGGCTGAATTCCCCAGCAGACGCAGGCAAGGTCTCGATCGGCGATTCTTCTCAAACGTGAGAAGAACACACCCCTCTTTCCTGCCTCCCCCAGGCAGGGGAAAGAGATAGACAGAAACGTATTTACATGCTTTTATTTCTGTCTTTGCAGCGTTACAGAAAACGTGACTGCTCTCTCCAAATTCCAGCAGTGTTGTAACAAACACTCCCTGTACATCCTGTACAGCTCATATTACACTGTGAGGTGATTCTGGTGCTGCGCACTGAGAAATGACTGCCCCTCTCTTCCAACAGCAGTCCCAACATTCCCATCATGTTTACACTTCAAGCTAGGACTTTGCAGCTGCATTGCTTCATTATCATAAAATCCTCCCCCATAAGAATCAATGTGCGCTGCGAACATAGCTTGATCCAGAGAAGAAAACAAACAGTTGTTATACATATAACACTCCCCTGTTGTTTCAGTTCCACCCTTGGAACTACCCGCCACTGGTTTCCCCAGTGTACCTCTCTGGTTGTTTGACTTCCAAGGAATGAGTGCATCTGCATTACCTTGGCTAGGAAATGTAGTGTTACGCTTAGCAACTCCCTGTTGTGTCTTTGTCTCTGACATAGACACAGCTTCAACCTGTCTTGTCAACAATAGTAACACATGCAACAGCTGAGTTAGCAAACTCTTTTGAATACCTCTTGGGTGGTACACCCTTTGTAACTCAGACCTGCGTATGAGGTGCTGATCCTCTCTGCTCACTGGTTCAGTCTCAGGACTTTTTGGAGAACCAGTTCCAATAGTAAACAGTGGTTCATCCTCCACCTGTGAAGGTCTAGCCATTGTGTGAGATTTCCTCTCAATGACTGTGTCAACTGAGCTCTTTGAGCTATCACTGTCACTCTCAGTACCACTGTAATCAGTAAAATCATCATCATCATCATCTGAATTGTCCTCAGTGGGAAATGTGTGAACAATTACTCTCTCCAGTTCAGGAGCACTCTCTAGAAATTTTGTGAGAATCACCTGACCAGATTCAGACAAAATTACTCTGTAGAGACCCTTTACTCCACCTGGAGCTTCGGTCCTGACTTGGGACCCAAAAACCTTAAAATGGGCCACAGAAGGTTTTCTGTGAAATAGCTTTTCAAAAGGAGAACATCCTAAACCTTTTGAAACCTTTCTCAACCACGAGTAACAAAAACACAATAGCGATTCCGCCCAAAACTCATGTTGCAAATGTGAACTCGGCAATTGCGCCTTCATCCCATTTTGCAATTCTTTGTTCACTTGCACACAGTCACTTTTGTTCCATGCTCCTGCAGAAACAGCAGTCTTGTGCCTTATCCCTTTCTTATCCAGGAAATCCTGAAAATCCTGTAAAAGAAAAACTGGCTTTTCATCTGTGAAAAGACAATCAATGTTAGCATCATGAACATTTTTAACCTTGTCACAAAACTCTTTAAACCTTTCTAAGGCTTCTTGTGGTTTCTGCAATGTGTATATCCACACATAATGAGTGAAATAATCCACACACACAAGATAAAATATTGCATTGCCTCTAGATGGGGCTAGAGGACCAATCACATCAGCATACACTCGCTGAAATGCATTGGTAACTTTCGTCGTCTTCCGGACGTCGTTCGCCATACCTGCAAGAGAAATCATGTTAGACTCAGATGCATTACACTTTATGCAATCACTTTGATCAAAAGTCAACAAATACAGTCCATCTTTCTCTTTGGCAGAAAGATGCAGCTCTCCATCTTTGTAGATTTTGCAGCTTTCTATATCATAGGACAAAGTCAGTCCTTTCTTTGTGATCTGCGAAACACTCAGCGGATTGAACTTTAAATCAGGAACCAAATACACATTGTTAATAGTCAAGTTCAGACTCTCAAGATACACAGTTCCAACTCCGGTCGCTTCCAGCTCCTGGCCATTGGCCTGTTTCACAGCGAAGCTTTGCTTCTTAAATGTTGAAAACAGTCCTTGGCACGACGTCATGTGTTGGGTGGCTCCAGTGTCTAAAACAAAAGCGTTCTCCGTTGAAAATACGGCTTTTGTTGACAGCAATGCCTTTGCAGGTTTCATCTGGGACTTGGTACGACTTTTGCCTGACGCCTCAGGCTTTGCAGAGCTCCCCTTAGCTCCTTTCTGTTGACGTGGCCTCTTACAGTTCCGCTGAAGATGCCCAGTCTGTCCACAATTGAAACAACGGACAACGTTCAAAGCAACAGCCTGTTCTTCACTTGCACTAGCAGTGGGGGTGACAGAACTCCGAGCCTCTCTCCCCGTCTTTGACATCTATTGCAGCAAGGCGGTCTCTCTCATTGAGAATCACGGCACAAATTCTCTCTGCCGTAAGATCTCTGGCAGGTAGAGAACCCAGCTGACTTGCAACCGTTTTATAAGTCCGATTAAGGCTGTTAATAATCATGAAGCAAAATATCTCTTCCTGTAGAGGAAAATTGCGTTGCGCCATCTGCTGGCGTAAGAATCTCATCTCTGTCAGATGCGCTTGTACATCTCCATCAGGCGCTAGCCTCAGATTGGTCAGCTTTTCAAAATGCAGCAACGCTGAAGAACCAGCATCTCTTTGGTGTATTCTACGCAGCGTTTGCCAAACTTCACGTGCATATTACAAATCCTGAATATGCAGAAGTTGATCATCTGAGACACACAGAATTATGGCCGTCCTGGCTCTCACATTCTGTGAATTCCAACCTGGCGTTGGTGCAGGAGGGATGGGGTTATCAATCACCCCAAAAAGCCTTTGATTCTGAAGCAGGGCTTTCATCTTTACAGACCATGAGGCATAATTGTCATTAGTCTGTGGAGGTGGGTAAGGTAAGCCTCCCCCCTTCTTGGTATCCATTTTCAATCCAAGTCTGAGCTCTCACCCTCAAGCCTCTAAAATCCAAGAGTCTATTTGGTTGTTTACTGCCTTGCACCTGGCAGCTAAACGCAGGCTGCTCTGTAAAGTCCCTCCAAGAGCAAGTGAAATAGCAGACAAAACAAACAATGTTTTCTTGCCTCTCACAGTTCCAGCCTCACTTCCGTGTTGGCTGGTAATTTTCCACTTTTTAAGCTAACTGGCTCAGAGGTAGCTGGAAAGCATACTCGTGTCGTTGCTTAGCAACTGGACATTCCAGGCTTTGAGCAGCAAACTGTTATCACCCCAAGAATGCGAGGAATTTGGCACTCTCCCTGTGCTGTTTCTCTTTATCCAGTAAAACAGCGTTCGTGAACCAGAGAAGTATCAATCTGCGTTCACTCTTTTTAGCCCAAAATCAGCATACCTTGGGGGTTCCGTTGCTCCTTGCTTATCAGCAAAAACGTCTGCTCCGATGTTCAGCCATTTGATGTAGCAGCTCCATCCGCACGCTACCACAAACTCCTTTATCTCCTTGCAGAGGATGAAGTACGATCCATCAACCTCTTTAGCTGCTTTCATGGATCGAAACCATCCTCTGCTACCATATGTTGGGATTCAAGCCCTTCTCATAAGAAGCTGGCAGCAGTCCAGGCACCCCGGCTTGATTCCCTGATGACCTCCCTGGCTGCATTCCCCAGCAGACGCAGGCAAGGTCTCGATCGGTGATTCTTCTCAAACGTGAGAAGAACACACCCCTCTTTCCTGCCTCCCCCAGGCAGGGGAAAGAGATAGACAGAAACGCATTTACATGCTTTTATTTCTGTCTTTGCAGCGTTAAAGAAAACGTGACTGCTCTCTCCATACTCCAGCAGTGTTGTGACAAACACACCCTGTACATCCTGTACAGCTCATATTACACTGTGAGGTAATTCCGGTGCTGCGCACTGAGAAATGACTGCCCCTCTGTTCCCACAGCAGTCCCAACATTCCCATCATGTTTACACTTCAAGCTAGGACTTTGCAGCTGCATTGCTTCATTATCGTAACAAATATATGGGGTACAGAAGTGCTCTTGCAAAAATAAAATTTATTAAATGTCTAAGTACAAAAGGAAGTAAAAAACTCTGTAGTTGCTGATAAGGGATTAAGATAAAGACAGAATGGAATTGGTTTGAGACAGACTTCGCAAGCAGGATGTAACAAAATTATCTCACCTTGAAGTCTAGCACACGGGAGGCCACACAAAATATACAATGGACTTCATAATTTATTTGAATTGTAATTGTAATTTGAGGTTGATAAAATGTGGTTTATATTGGATTTTAGTAATGGAAAAGGCATAAAAATTATTGAATACACGAAAGAAAAAATGAGGCTTCTGTTGGGAAGGGGCTGCCCCATTTGTGCTTCTCCAGGGGCAGGAGAATATCTAGGGCAGGAGTTTCTCTGAGGCTCCCTTTGTTTCTTCCTCTCTCCCAGGTCCCTGCAGCTTCTTTTGGCTCCTTGACTCTTCAGGAAGGATGAGTGAGACGGATCCTGCAAAGCTAGCGAGGATGGAAGGGGGAAGATGGACGCATGACCTGGTCCGGCTGTCTCCTGCATCCCTCCCCACAGCCTCTGAGCGTTCCCTCCCAGGGACCTCCGAGAGATCTGGTGAGTTCCAGGGGAGGGGAGATGGGTTCAAGGATGGATTCAGCCAGAGAGGTATTGGGGCTTCCTCAGCTTGGGGGTGGGGGGAGGCAGGCAGGCAGGCGGATTGAGATGGAGAAGGGGAGCACCTTTTTGGGCTCCCCCACCTGCCTGCCTGCCTGCCTGCTCCTTTGTCATCTGCAGGCAATTTGAGCTAGGAATACATCACAGCTCCCCACCCAAAGCGATGTTATGGCAGATCAAAATGTCTAAAACCAGTTCTGTGATCTGGATGCCTTACCAATGCCAGACAACTCACTGATCCGTCGCGCAGCACTAGAAGCCACGACTCTTTAAAGGAACCTGATCCTGCTTTGCAGACTGTATGCATGTGGGCCTCCGTGTGCTGCCTTTTTCCTTTTGTATAACTTTTATTTGCTTTTAAAAATGAGGAACATCTATATGAAGCCGCTGGGAGAGATCATCAGGGGGTTTGGACTGGGTGTCCATCAATATGCAGATGATACCCAGCTCTACCTCTCTTTCAAATCAGAACCAGTGAAGGAGGTGAAGGTCCTGTGTGAGTGCCTGGAGGCGGTTGGAGGATGGATGGCGGCTAATGGATTGAGGCTGAATCCTGACAAGACAGAAGTACTGTTTTTGGGGGACAGGAGGCGGGCAGGTGTGGAGGACTCCCTGGTCCTGAATAGGGTAACGGTGCCCCTGAAGGACCAGGTGCGTAGCCTGGGAGTCATTTTGGACTCACAGCTGTCCATGGAAGCACAGGTCAATTCTGTATCCAGGGCAGCTGTCTACCAACTCCACCTGGTACGCAGGCTGAGACCCTACGTGCCCGCAGACTGTCTCGCCAGAGTAGTGCAGGCTCTAGTTATCTCCCGCTTGGACTACTGCAATGCGCTCTACGTGGGGCTACCTTTGAAGGTGACTCGGAAACTACAGCTAATCCAGAATGCGGCAACTAGACTGGTGACTGGGAGCAGCCGCCGAGATCATATAACACCGGTCTTGAAATACCTACACTGGCTCCTAGTATGTTTCCGAGCACAATTCAAAGTGTTGGTGTTGACCTTTAAAGCCCTAAACGGCCTCAGCCCAGTATACCTGAAGGAGCGTCTCCACCCCCATCGTTCTGCCTGGACGCTGAGGTCCAGTGCCGAGGGCCTTCTGGCGGTTCCCTCATTGCGAGAAGCAAAGCTACAGGGAACCAGGCAGAGGGCCTTTTCGGTAGTGGCGCCCGCCCTGTGGAACGCCCTCCCATCAGATGTCAAAACGATAAACAACTACTTGACATTCAGAAAACATCTTAAGGCAGCCCTGTTCAGGGAAGTTTTTAATGTATGATATTTTAGTGTTTCCTGGTTTCTATGGAAGCTGCCCAGAGTGGCTGGGGGGGCCCAGCCAGATGGGCAGGGTATAAATAATAAATTATTATTATTATTATTAATAATAATAAATGATACAAATATGTAGGCTGAGTGTTTTCATGACATTTGTATATCTCAAAAATAACAGAATAAATTTGCTGGAATATCTATAATAGGAGCTCTTGCGGCCATTTAAGTGCTCAGATTAAGTGTGAGTAATAGTCATTTTTCCTCTTCTGTTACCAAGGAAACAAGACAGAGTTGGTCTCGTCATAAACATGGGAGAGCGGTTCAACATGAAGAAAGAGATTTACGTATAAATTTGAATTTAGACCAACCAGATTGAGATAACTTCTGATTGGGGAGTGTTCAGCTGACGATGTTGCTGCTTGTTTCACAGACAAGGCATGGACGTTGCTGGATCCTGACCAGACAGCTCAGCATAAAGAAGTCAAGGAGGAGAACTGTGGGATCGTGGACTCACTCGGTAAGGCTCCCTGTTGGATCATAATATCAGTTTCGATTGGAGATGGAGTGGATTCCAGAACTCAGTCGGAAAAATATCCATCCCAGATAAAAGCCAAGCAATATTTCAGTTAATACCAGCAAACAAAAACAGTGAAAACAATAGGAAGCGGCACATCTACCGTATTTTTCGCACCATAGGACGCACTTTTTCCCCTCCAAGAATGAAGGGGAAATGTGTGTGCGTCCTATGGTGCGAATGCAGGCTTTGCTGAAGCTGGAGAGCGAGAGGGGTCGGTGCACACCGACCCCTCTCACTCTCCAGGCTTCAGGAGAGCCCCACCGCCAGCCCCATCCCGCTGTCCCCCGACTTGGTTAGAAGGCTGGCGGGGGGAGAAGCCTGCTCCTCCCCGTCGCCAGCCCCGCAAACTCGGGGGACAGCGGGAGAGGCGCAGTGCGCCCTTCCCGCTGCCCCCCCCCGACTTGGCTAGAAGGCTGGCGGGGGGGAGAAGCCTGCTCCTCCCCGTCACCAGCCCCGCAAACTCGGGGGACAGCGGGAGAGGCGTAGCGCGCCCTCCCGCTGTCTCCCGACATGGTTTGGAGGCTGGCGGAGGGCTTCCTCCTCCCTCAGCCCCGCAAGCTCCCAGAGCGATGCCAAAGCTGCGCGCAGCTTCAGCATGGCTCTGGGTCCCGTTCTGCGGGAGGGGGAAGCTCGGGCTTCCCCCGCCCCAGCCCCGCGTCTCCAGCCGGGAGAGGGTCACGGGGGGCTGCTTTAGCCCCGCGCGTGCTCTCCCGGCTGGAGAGGTGACGCGCGCCTATGGAGGCTCCTGCCATAGGCGCGCGTCACCCCTCCAGCCGGGAGAGCACGCGCGGGGCTAAAGCAGCCGTCCGTGACCCTCTCCCGGCTGGAGAGGTGACGCGCGCCTATGGCAGGAGCCTCCATAGGCGCGCGTCACCTCTCCAGCCGGGAGAGCACGCAGGGGGCTAAAGCAGCCGCCCGTGACCCTCCCCCGGCTGGAGAGGTGACGCGCGCCTATGGCAGGAGCCTCCATAGGCGCGCGTCACCTCTCCAGCCGGGAGAGCACGCAGGGGGCTAAAGCAGCCGCCCGTGACCCTCTCCCGGCTGGAGAGGTGACGCGCGCCTATGGCAGGAGCCTCCATAGGCACGCGTCACCTCTCCAGCCGGGAGAGCACGCAGGGGGCTAAAGCAGCCCCCCGCGACCCTCTCCCGGCTGGAGAGGTGACACGCGCCTATGGCAGGAGCCTCCATAGGCGCGCGTCACCTCTCCAGGCGGGAGAGCACGCACGTGTCTAAAGCAGCCCCCCGCGACCCTCTCCCGGCTGGAGAGGTGACGCGCGCCTATGGCCGCTGCTCCCTGACCTGCTCTTTGGGGCTGGTGGTGGGCTTCCCCCGCCAGCCCCAAAGAGCAGGTCGAAAGGAACTTGAAGCCTGGAGAGCGAGAGGGGTCGGTGCGCACCAACCCCTCTCGCTCTCCAGGCTTCCAAGGTAGCCGCCTGAACGCGCCTTAAACGGCACCTTGTTTTAGAGCGGGAAAACAAAAGGGGGAAAATTCTCCCACTCTCTGCGCAGAGCCTCCTGCCGCTTTGCTGAAGGGGCGCTGGGCAGAGAGCAGAAGAATTTTTTTCCCTTGTTCTCCCCCCTCTAAAACAAGGTGCGTCCTATTGTCCGGTGCGTCCTATGGTGCGAATAATACGGTAATTCTCTTCAGTTCTTCCTCTATCACAAGCATTCATTAACGTTGTTGAATAAACTTTAGCTCCATTTCTTCCTGAGGCTCTAATTTGCTTCTCTCTTCATTGCAGATAGTGATGAATTAGAAGGGAAGAACAAGGGAGACCACAACAGAATCCACATAGTGGAGAAGTCATATAAATATTCAGAGTGTGGAGAGAAGATCCGTCAGAGCTCCCAGTCCACCTCCCATCAAAGAAAGCGCTTCGTTCAGAGGGATAGCCTCACTTCACACAAAAGACCACAGAGTAGGGAGAAATTGTATCAGTGCAGAGAATGTGGAAAGAGCTTCAATCGGAAAGATCACCTCACTTCCCATCACAGAATTCATACTGGGGAGAAACCTTTTCAATGCCATGAATGTGGAAAGAGCTTCAGTCACAGTAAGACTCTCGCTTCTCATCAAAGAATTCATACAGGGGAGAAACCGTATCAGTGCTTGGAATGTGGAAAGAGCTTCAGTCTCAGGCACGATCTCACTTCCCATCAAAGAATTCATACAAGGGGGAAACCCCATCAATGCTTGGAATGTGGAAAGAGCTTTCGTCAGAAAGGTGATCTTGCTTTGCATAGAAGAGTCCATACCAGGGAGAAACCCTATCAGTGCTTGGAATGTGGGAAGAGCTTTAGTGTCAGAAACAGTCTCACTTTTCATCAAAGAATTCATACCGGGAAGAAACCCTATCAGTGCTTGGAATGTGGGAACAGCTTCAGTAAAAGCTCGAATCTCAAAACCCATCAAAGAACTCATACAGGAGAGAAACCCTATCATTGCTTCGAATGTGGGAAGAGTTTCAGCCAGGGGCCTGAGCTCACTTCCCATCACAGAATTCACACAGAGGAGAAACCATTTCAGTGCTTGGAATGTGGGAAGAGCTTCACTCGGAACGGTCGCCTCACTTCCCATCAAAAAATTCATACAGAGAGAAAACCAAAAAAGAAAAATACTAAAGCTAAAATTATTAAACAACGCTTACAAAACACAATTATATAGAAAAGAGAAGGGGGGGGGATAACTAAAAATACCCTTTATCACATTTGTATCATATCACCTTGCCAACAAAGGTCGGTATACTTAAAGCTGTGGTTTTCCCAGTAGTGATGTATGGAAGTGAGAGCTGGACCATCAAGAAGGCTGATCGCTGAAGAATTGATGCTTTTGAATTCTGGTGCTGGAGGAGACTCTTGAGAGTCCCATGGACTGCAAGAAGATCAAACCGATCCATTCTGAAGGAAATCAGCCCTGAGTGCTCACTGGAAGGACAGGTCCTGAAGCTGAGGTTCCAAGACTTTGGCCACCTCATGAGAAGAGAAGACTCCCTGGAAAAGACCCTGATGTTGGGAAAGATGGAGGGCACAAGGAGAAGGGGACGACAGAGGACAAGATCATCATATATATATCATATCATTCATCAACCCATAGACAGGCCACCCCCACCTCTCCCCTGTGTGACCCCCTCTTCTCCCCATCTCCCACCCTGAGAGATCCTTCCTTCCCTGCGTTCCTTGCAGGTCCCTCGCACCTCCAACTCTCCTATTCCTGTGTGTGTCCTCCTAAATTCAAAATAAAGGCATCTTAATATAAAAAATACAAAAAGAGATGAAAAGGAAACTCCCATAGCCGTCTGAAAATCATCTGTAGCAGCAATTATTCAGAATATGCCCTCCAGAATAATCCCAGCTGCATTTAGTATCCAGCCTTTCTCCTCCCCTTCAGCAAGATGACTTTTCCTACATCCTACATCTCCCTCCCTAGCCCAGCCTTCACATCTTATCCACTCAGACAGTTCAATATGACTCTTATAATGATTGTCTAATAATCCAAATTGGTATTTCTCCAGTTTCAGTAAAGCCTTATTAAAACTGTTCCAACAAATCTCAGCCGAGTCACAATCCCAAATTACGGTCTCTTTGAATGTTCATCCAATCCTGCTTCCTCCTCTTCTTTTCCTAATCTTTGGACATTTTAATCCACTGGGGATGGGGAAGAAGGCATCTTAATCCCCTTTCCTCAGAGTCTCCCTCTTACGAGATCGTAGGTTGCGTGGTTAATAGTTTCCGTTGTTGCCCTGAATCCCCTTTTGCTGGCTGTATATTTACATATATCTGCCAATCCCGATCCTGCTTGCTGGTGGGCGAGCGATTTTTGGCATTCCCCTCCCCGCCCCATTACTACCTGTGTAAATTTTGAACCTCATTTTGGGGTCAAAAAAGCTCATCTTATACACAGAAAAATACGGTTGTGTGCCCTCCCACACACACCTGGAATGAGAGACGGAGGCACTTTACTGACAGAATGGCATTTCCCTGGCACCTCCTTTCCTCCCAGGAGCTCCTCCTTCCACAACAACCCTGCCAGGCTGGCCTCTTGCATGTCGCCCCCTTTCCAGCAGGCGAAGCTGCAGGGGCCACTCACTTCCTGGCCCTCCAAAAATGGAGGATACCAGGCATCTTCCAACTACGGTCCACGGGCTGGATCTGGCCCACCAGGCTTGTAAATGTGGCCTGCGGATCCTGCCACCTGCTCAGATTGGGATATGCCAATCTTGCTCAAGTCAGTGTCCCCTACTCCAAAAAGGTTCTCTCCCACAATCCCAAAGAGAACACAAGCCCCCGTCAAGAGTCTCCCAGAGCATGTGCAGTCAGATTTCAGAGATGCTTTTGTTGCAATTCCTGTCCTGCGGGGGGTTGGACTAGATGACCCTCAGGGCCCCCTCCCAATTCTACACTTAAATAATTTCACAGCACGGAAGTGAGGAGGGGCAGGGACTGCCAGAAAGGGGGGCTTTTGCTATGCACAGATCTGGCCCCCTCCTTAAAATCACAGCTGTGAATCTGCAGGATGCGAAGCCAAGCAGACCCCTGACCCCAAAAAGGAAGGGGAAGGGGGCTTCCAACAAGGGACCGGTGGGGCAAGACTGGGCAGCGAAAGAGGGGGGACCCAGGAGTCCGGGGGCCTACGATCCACTTTGCCCTTTCAATGGGATCTGGAGACAGGCAACAAACCAAGCCAGGACCTGGGTTGCCCAAAGTCCGTTACTGCAGAAAGAAGAGAAATCCATGAGATTCTGACCCGATTCGGAGAGAAAACGTTAGCTGGCTGGGGGTTGCAATTGCAGGAATTGCTCCACAACAACCCTGTGAAGCAGGCAGACTGGATCCTTACCCCCCCCCGCCCCCCCCTGCGAGCTTCACCATGGCCAGGGACTGGGGATTTGAACCCACATCTCTGCCAGGGCCTAGTCTGGCCCTCTCACCACTGCACCACACTGCCTCTCAGTGAGTGGCACAGAGATATGTTTTTAAAAGAATAGAAAAATGAGGAATCAAGAGAACTCGACGAGGAGGAAAATGAAGCAGGGAAAGGTTAATGACCAGAAAACCCAACGAAATGGACAGGAATACTTGAAAGCATGCAGAAAGCTAAAGATCAACATTTCTGAGCCGCTGGGCAGGGATGTTTTTAGCAGGCGACCAAAGAGAGTCTGGCCAAGGCGCCTGGTTGGTATCAAGAGGCAGGGAGTTCCAAAGAGCCTTGGAGCCGGGAGGGACACCGAGGGTCATCTAGTCCAACCCCCTGCAAGGCAGGAATCTTGAACCCAGAACCCTGAAATCAAGAGTCTCAGGCTCTCCCAGCTGAGCTTCTTGTACTGGCAAATGTGGGAAAGGGGAGTCAATTGGCCAGTGCCAGTTCTGCCAATCAAAGGCGTCAGGTAGTAGTGGGGAGGTTTCTCAATTGCTTTTACTGTCAATATTGCCATGGTCTTAATAGATTCTGAATCAGGGGTCGGCAAACTACGGGCCCTGGGCAGGATGAGGCCCAGCCATTTAAGAACCTGCCGCAAAGCCGGAACCCCCCACAAAACTGAGACTCCCGGCAACGGGAGGAAGAGGTCAAGCAACGGCGCCTCTGCCAATCAAACGCTGCGCTCGGTTGACCTCAAGTAGTCAACCCAGCAGATGCATTTGATCCAGAGATTTCTGCTTTCCGCTTGCCCCACGGTGCCCCCTATCTCCCGCCCCCCAGGAGGGTGGAACCGATGACATTGGACATTCCTCATTTAAATCATGGCCTTTCTGCCCCGCCTTCTCCCAGGGGCTCAAGGCGGCTTCCCTCCCCTTCCCCTGCCATTCCCCCGCGCTGACCCTGCCAGGTAGGCCTGCCTGAGGAGCACCGACTGGCCCTCGGTCCCTCTCTCCCAGGCTGCTGGCGCAGGGCTCTAACCGCTAGGCTGCGCTGCTCCCCTTCCGCTCGCCAGGTGGTACCTGCGGTGGTGGTGACGCTGCTGACGCCATCCTGCTGCTTCCAAGGCGGGGCCTCCTTGGTGTGCAGGACGCTGCTGACCCTGAACTCGGCGTCGGGGGCCTGGATGCTGGCGATGAGCCACTTGCCCCTCTCCAGGGCGCGGGGGCAGCCCCCTCCGCCCGCCAGCCCCTCCGCCCAGGGGACAAAGTGGGACTCTTGCGGCGCGTAAGCGTTGATCTCGCAGGAAGATTCAGCCTCGCTGGCATCCGGACTCAGCCAGGGCGGGGGGGTGGCCGAGGCCTGACCGCCCCACAGGGCCCCAGAGGGGTCTGCCAGGGGAACAAAGTGGGGGGAGGTGAACCAGTGTCGGGGGGGGGGGAGTGACAAGCCTTTTCTCTCCATTGCCGGACCCCCCAACCTACATCGCAGGGGGTTGGAGTGGATGACCTTTGGGGTTCCCAACTCCACCGTTCTGGGTCAGCCAGTTCAGTTCAACTCACAGAATCACAGAATTGGAAGGGACCCCCGAGGGTCATCTAGTCCAACTCCCTGCGATGCAGGAATCTCAGCGAGAAGAAGACGCCCTCTAAGGAGGATTTGTTTTGTCTGTTTAATGGGATTTAAATGCCAGTTAATAAACCAAAACAACCAAGCAGTTTTGTACCCCTGAAAAGTGTAAATGTTGAGGTTAGAAAACAATATATCCAGAATAAGCATAGGTAGATTAAATTAATCCACAACAATAGGACTCCTGAGTTCCTGAGATGATTTCTTTTGTCCATTTACTGTATTTATTTTTCCCAATTGGAACTATAAAATGGTGATTTTCTTGAGTCAAAATGAGAGTAACCCTGAACAATTTTTAGAAAAAAAGCACTGTACCTATATACCAGAGAAGCATGTATGGAACTGTAGTTGTCTGCATATATAGTGACATATTGTAATATACCTTCCCCCTTTTTTATTTCTTTGTTCTCAATTCACTTTTTATTTCCCTTTTTATTACTCAAGTATTCTCAATTTAAATTGTGTGGTTGAACCCGGAGCCAGGCCTCTCGGCCCTCATCATAACTTCCCTGTATTCCTATCCCCGGGGCTTCTGGGGGCTCTGGCACCCAGCACAGTTATTTCAAATGATTTTAAGCCCTAAGAGTTTAAAATAGATATAGAAATAAGGAAGCTGCCCAAGGCCAACCATGTTTGGGCCTGTGATGGACAGCAGAGCCAGGCCAGTCAGCGGATTTCGTCCTTCAGAAATCCCCCCCTGGGGGGGCTGGAGCCTCGCTCTGATTGGCCGCCAAGGCAGCGGGGGGCGGAGCCAGCCCTTTTGGCGGGAAAAGGCAAGGCGCCTTTTCTGAGGGGGGAGCTTGGAGGGGAAGGTGGGGGGGAGAGGAAGAGGAGTCAGGCGGAAGGGGAGAAGCTGGGGGGAGGGGAGGGAGACCCCCAAGAAGGAGGGCTGAGGGGACCCCCTGGGTGTGGGGGGCGGACTGAGAGGGGGGAGCGGAGGGAGACCCCCAAGAAGGAGGGCTGAGGGGACCCCCTGGGTGTGGGGGGCGGACTGAGAGGGGGGAGCGGAGGGAGACCCCCAAGAAGGAGGGCTGAGGGGACCCCCTGGGGGTGGGGGGCGGACTGAGAGGGGGGAGCGGCTTGCGAAGGGTTAAATCGAGCAGAGCTGGAGTCCTAGAGAGGACAGGAAGTAGAGACGGCAGGGGGCGGGTCCTCCCGAGCAGAGTCCCCTCCCTCCGCGCCCCTTCCGGCCTCTCTTGTCTGTCTCCTCCCCGGGCTGCCTCGGTTTCCCTCCTGGGAAGAGTCCGGTGAGTCTCCTCTCTCTCTCTCTCTCCCCTTGGGGTGCCTGGGGGAGAAGGGGGTCCCGGGGCTGCAGGGGAGACCCCCAAGTCTGGGAGCAGAGGGTCCTGCTGCCCCCTGGGGGAAATGGGGGCGCCCCTGCCAGAGCCCCACGGGAAGCCTCTCTGGAGCCCCTCCGGGGAAAGAGAGGCTGAGCTGGCTGCCCTCCATGAGGCAGTGCAGGGAGGAGGGGGCTCGGGGGGGGGCAGGTCGGCAAAGCTTCCTCTCTCGGACCCCTGGAGGGGTGCCCTGTCTCCGGGGACCAAGGAGCAGGCAAGCAGAGCCATGGGGTGCTTCCTAGTTTGGGGGCTGCTCACCACCCTTGCTGGACAAAGACTGGACCCCATCCCTGAGGGCGTCAAGGAAAGACCCCTCTGGAGAGCAGACCAGACTCCGCTCCATCAAGCCTTCCTGCCTTGCAGGGGGTGGGACCCTTCTTCCGACCCCCCTCTCCCTTCTCTTGCTGACTCCCCTGCAAGACTCTGGGCCCCCATGGAGCCTCTCCCCTTCACCCCCCTCCCTGGCTCCAAGACCTCCCTGCTGGTCCCCTCTGGGATTAGGGGATTAGGCTTTCCCACAAGACATTTCCAGAAGCAGCTTGGCCCCGTCCATCAAATATAGTCTTCCATCACATTGCAAAGGAAAGCATGGACAGTTCAAATACATCCCTTGGTCTTGTCTGGGCTTGGTCCCACTATAGAGTGGGTAGGGATTGTGATTGAGACGGTTATCTATCTGCCACTCTTGGGGCAGGATCTCACCGGTCATGACTCCTTGGGAAGGCCCTATACACCTCGAGGATTACGGTGGGCTCACTCGCCCCTCCCCTTATGCCTCACTTCCCTGGGTCCGAAATGCCATTCGAAACGAGAAGATTGAAACAACGATGTGACTTCTTATGAATTTCTAAAGTTTAACAATATGTAGCTGCTTCAAAGTGTGGATCCAAGGGTATGTGGCAGAATAGCAATGGGGAACCCCCGTCTCCCTTGCGGTTAGTCTGGATCAAGCTATAAAGAATAGGTAAAAATTGATTTTGAAAAGAGAAGAAAAATTGGAGACATAATAGGTTGAAATACATAATCATAAATGAGGTCTGAAAGAGGGTTAGAATTTGCTGAATTTGATTCTGTAAAGGGGAACACAAAAAAGGGAGATGTGAGGAAGTCAAGAAAGAGGGTTATATAGATATTAAGTTAAAATTTGGATTTTTTCTTTTTTATGTTTTTCTGTTTTTTGTGATGTATTTTTTCCTTTGTTGTATGTTTGTCTTATTATATAAAATCTTAATAAATATATTTAAAAAACAAAGGAGCAGAGCTGCATTCCTAGAGAGGACAGGAAGGGGAGGGGGCAAGGTCCTCCATGGCTAAATTCCCCCCTCCTACATCCCTTCATGCAAGCAGAGAGGAGGCTGCTTTCTTCTCTCTCCTTTGCAAAAGCCCCTCCTGGACTCCGGTGAGTCTCCTCTCTCTTCTTCCTGAGGGTGCAATGGGGAGAGGGGGGTCCCAGGGGGGCAGGGAGGGGGCATGGGGGTCCCTGCTCAGATCATGCCGGGGGGGGGGGAGAGACCCCCAAGTCAGGGAGCAGAGGGTCCTCCTTTGTCCTCTCTGCCAAGCCAGGGAGGGGGCGAGTTTGCAAGAAATATGCAGCTCTGCTCTTCCTCGGGATCCAGATGCTGCCTTCATTTTTGGGGAGGGGGCTTTGGATCAAGGAAATAAACCCCCTTCAGGTTTGGAGATAAATCACATTTGTGAACAGAGGATGCAGCCAGACGGGAACATTCCACGTGGGGGGAGCTCAGAGAGAAGAAAAGCCCATCTGCATCTGCACAACTGGATCACTTCCTCTGTCCCAGAAGCAACAACACATGTCTCTCCCCTGTCAGTCTCCACACCCACGGCTGGCGCTGTTACCTTCCAACAACTGGATCTCACTCCCAAAAACACACTCTTCCGTGGTCTCCTAAGACAGATGGATGGATGCCAACCAACCAACATTCCCTCCCCTCCCCCTCCTGGTGCCCCTTGAAGTTGGCTTGAGGGCAGGGGGAGGGGCCACCCCACCAGATGAAGGGAGAGGAGGTCCTTCCATCTGGAAAATGGGAATGCTTGCAAAGATTTACCTGAAGATGAGGACCGTATAGATAATAAAACTATTATTATGTGAATTCCCCCACTTACACAAAGATTAATACCCATCATTTAAATACACAACAAAATTGTTTCAGAAAAGAACAGAGCAATGTTTAGAAGATCATCTTTCTTCTCCCTTTTTCCCGTAGGGTCCAGTGTGCTTTGAGACGTAGCTGTTCCTTTCACAGACGAAGACTGGGCTTTGCTGGATTCTGACCAGAGAGCTCTGCAGAAGGAAGTCAAGGAGGAGAATCCTGGGATCGTGGCCTCTCTGGTAAGGCTCCCTGCTGGATCATGAGATCAGTTTTGAAATTCCATACAGATCTCTGAAGGACAAACCTCCTCTATTTTGAGGGAGCCCCATAGCGCCACCTGCAGCATCTGAGATGTTAATACACCCACAACTCTCCATAGGAGATGCATCTCCTGTTCTGTCTGGGAATATTCTTCCACCAGTCCTGCCTTTTCAAACCAGGATGAGGCTGCTCTGAGCTGCCCAGGCCTTCTTCCATGTAGGCTTCAGAGATCTTAGGAGCGTGGAGGTACATCCTGTCAAATATTTTCAAATTTTTTTCTCAAAAAAGGCAGTAATTCATTTCCCTTCTTCCTCTTTCACAAGCAGTCATTTGCATTGTTCAATCATTTCAGGCTCAATTTCTTCCTCAGCCTAAACATAATAATAATAATAATAATAATAATAATAATAATAATAATAATACTGCCATATAACAGCAGATTGTAGGTGGTGAATTGGAGAGGAAGAAGAAGGGAGAGAACAAGAAAAATCCACACAATGGAGAAACCATATAAATATTCAGAGTGTGGAGAGAACTTTAGTCGGAGCTCCCAGTCCACTTCCCATCAAGGAAAGCTCTTCGTTCACAAGGAGAGCCTCACTTCACATGAAAGAACTAACGGGGGAAGAAATTAGTGCTTGAAATGTGGGGAAAGCTTCCTTCGCAGCTCCACCCACAGTTCCCATGAGATACTTCATACAGGGGAGTGTTTGGAAAAAATCAGTTTCCATTAAATAAATCACAGCAAGGATAATCACAGAATTTTAGAAAATGGTATAAGGCATATGGTATTTCTGGTATAAGGAAACTTGATGAGGAATTAAGGGGAAAGACATTGTTGACCCGGAGTAGTTACAAAATGCATGTTCTCTCCCCAAGTGCCACAGACCCTCCTCCAAAGAGAGCTTCTCTGAAGAAAGCCCAAGCAAAAATTACTCCATTTTACGTGAAGAAGGAAAATGAGGAGGTGGCTAAGAAACAGCAGGAGCCAGATCCTATTACTGACCTTATAGGATCTCTCAGCAGCTCCAAGGATGAGCAGAAAGAGGTTTTGGGCCCAGGCAGCTCAACTGCTAAGTCATCTCTGGCACTGAGACCAGGAGCTCAAGCGACTCAAGGCCAAATTCAGGCTAAACAAGTAGAGGAACTAATCTGAAAGAAAAATTCAGAACTATCCTCAGGAAATGCTAATACAAGGATAAAAGACTCCTTCTCCCAAGCCTCTGGTGCAAATGAGGAATTATCCGTCATTGGGTGACTTGTACTGCTAACGAGGGACATAGAATGCATAAAATCCTTTTTGGCTGACTGTAATAAAATTCTTACCATCCTGATAAAGGTAAAGGTAAAGGTACCCCTGCCCGTAGGGGCACTTGTAAAACCTTCTGGAATAAAGTCTGGCAGAGAGTGTGGAACCGGATAATACAACAATATCTCTTTCCCTACCATTAAAAATAGATGAATAAGGGAGGTTTAATTGGTCCACATGGCAAAAGGAGGTCTATAAGTACAAAGAAGAGCAAAAATGTTTAAAAAAATTAAAATAGTGCCATATTAAAAAGTTGACTTAAAAATACCTTTTAACTTACTTAAGAGTAGCTCATGCTCTGGGTCCAGACAGAACACTTAAGAAGCTTGTACTGTACAGTGGTACCTTGGGTTAAGTACTTAATTCGTTCCAGATGTCCGTTCTTAACCTGACACTGTTCTTAACCTGAAGCACCACTTTAGCTAATGGGGCCTCCTGCTGCTGCCGCGACGCCGGAGCATGATTTCTGTTCTCATCCTGAAGCAAAGTTCTTAACCCAAGGTACTATTTCTAGGTTAGCGGAGTCTGTAAACTGAAACGTATATAACCTGAAGCGTATGTAACCCGAGGTACCACAGTACTGAAATTTGCACACCAGATCCTTATATCAATATGAAACGATATGCAAGGTTATCAAATGCTCTGCTCTCCTGTCAGAAGCCAAAACCAAACCAACTAGGGAGAGGGTTTTGATAAGCAAGAATTGGAAATGGGTTCTGTCTCAAAATAAGCTACTTCTCTCAAGCTACCCTAAGCCTTTAGGTATCTTCTCACAAAAGGAGCGCAAAGTTTGTGAATATAGTGTATAAGCGCAGAGAATATCTAAGGAGGAGTGGTGTATTAGTCTCAAGATTATTCCAAAATGTGGCATCACCAGCTCCTCTGCTTCCACATTCAGCAACACCTCCAAAAAGTCCTCAATCCAAGGCAGACTATTGTCCTTTAGTTGACATATACTCTGCAGGTGACAATCCTGACTAGTCAGCTGACCTGGACCCCAAGGAACCCCCTAACTCAGACAGCCCTGGGAAGGACCTACTTGACAGAACTGAAAAGAATTGATTACATGCCTTCTGTGCTCTGCCATAAGAAGCCCAGAATGAAATACTCTCAGATTGGACCTCTGACGTTCCTGCCTAATAAGTTTGAAGAAGGAACACAAGGGCTGATGCAAGCAAAACGTGACCCTTTGTGCTCCAGATCCAGCCCACCAGAATGAACCCTCTTTCCCCGAAGATTTGGTCCCCATGCAAGAGGCAAATATGGCCAAAACATCTGCCTGGCTTGCAATGAAAGAGCTCAAAGAGCGTCAACAGGACTCTCCGTAGAAAGCACCAAGCATGGGGCCACTTACATGTTTTAGCTACTCGTCTGTTTTCTGCCCATGCTCTGGGGTTGCAGTTTTCAGGCTTAGGGACAGGATGGTAACTCGTTTTGGCACCAAGTTCTGTCCATAAGCCCCAATGAGTTCAATGGGACCTAGTCTCAGGTCACTACTGTACAGACCATGCCAGACTTACAAAGTGGGGTGAGGAGCAAAGAGCTGAAATTGGAATCACTGGAATTGTTTAGAAATAGGGCTTTTGAGGCTTCTGGTTCCGGTCTGCCTTAATGGATGCCGCTCCCACGATAGCAGAGATCGTTAGCAAAGAATAAACAGATGATTGGAGGGTAATTGTCCTCAATTAAAGCTGCGTGCTGGAACAGATGGAACAAGATAATAAACCGCTAAATTTAGACAGATACAAAGCTTAAACAATTTGAACTGGAAAGGAAAATGTATGTTGTTGGGGAGGGGGAGCCTTTACTCTTTCTTTATATATATATATCATGTTTGTAACATAAATGATTCGGCAGCACACAAACCCCGAAAGCTAACAAACTGATAAAAAGCAAGAGGAGATAAAAGAGAATGGGATTATATTTATGGATTGCAACAGAAAAGCGAACTATGTGATAAAATTGAAATGGATTAAAGCCTCAAACTTTCACTGTATTGCTATGGAAGGAAATGGAGTTTAGTTTTGATGATCGGCCAAGGCTTGGGGACAGGATGGTGACTGGTTTTGGCACCAAGTTCTGTCCATAAGCCCCACTGAGTTCAATGTCAGCCTTACAAAGTGGGGTGAGGAGCAAACAGGGGAAACTGCAAGCACTGGAGATGTTTAGAAATGGGGCTTCTGTTGGGAAGGGGCTGCCCCATTTGTGCTTCTCCAGGGGCAGGAGAATATCTAGGGCAGGAGAATCCCTGCAGGGCCTCTGAGGCTCCCTTTGCTTCTTCCTCTCTCCCAGGACCCTGCAGCTTCTTTTGGCTCCTTGACTCTTCAGGAAGGATGAGTGAGACGGATCCTGTCAAGCTAGAGGAAATGGAAGAGGGAAGATGGACGCATGACCTGGTCCGGCTGTCTCCCGCATCCCTCCCCACAACCTCTGAGCGCTCCCTCCCAGGGACCTCCGAGAGATCTGGTGAGTCCCAGGGGAGGGGAGATGGGGACGTGGAGGGATGGAGCCAAAGAGGTACTGGGGCTTCCTCAGCTAGGGGGTGGGGGGAGGCAGGCAGGCGCATGGAGATGGAGAAGGGGAGCACCTTTTCGGGCTCCCCCACCTGCCTGCTTGCCTGCCTGCCTGCCTCCTCCTTTGACACAGCTCCCCGACCAAAGCGATGAATTGGCAGCTCAAATCAGTTCTGTGATCTGAATGCCTTACCAATGTCCAACACTGATCCGTCGCGCAGCACTAGAACCCACGACTCTTTTTTAAAAAAAATAGTTTTCACATACAGTGGTGCCTCGCAAGACGAAATTAATTCGTTCCGCGAGTTTTTTCGTCTAGCGAATTTTTCGTCTTGCGAAGCACGAACTCCCATAGGAATGCATTGAAAAGCAATTAATGCGTTCCTATGGTCAAAAAAAGTCCAAACAAAGCCAAATTTGGTACAACAAGAGTTTATTAACTGCTCTTTAAAGTCACACATACTGTAAAGATCAGTTCAAAAATTGAAGGAAAAATAAATTAAGTTTCTAAACATGACAGAAAAATATTTAAAAATCAACCAAGTGTACAGTACATTTTCTAAGACTCTGGGGGACCACTCGAAGAAGGTTCCTCTTCCACTCTTTGCTTCTTGCTGAAGAACCTGTCCATGGTCTGCTGCTTCATCCGCCTTTTCAGCACCTCCCTGAAAGGCGACATGACCCTCGTATCAAAAGTGTTTGCAAGGTCATGGCCCAATGGTCACAAAAAATCAAAAAAAAAACCCCACAAGCTCCCAGATTCCTGCAGAAACCCCACCAACTGTTCTCCCAGCCACCCAGCACACAGAAATTCAAACTCAGAAAATTTAAAAAAAACAACAACCACATGGCCCAATGGTCACAAAAAAATTCAAAAAAACCCCCACAAGTTCCCAGATTCTCTTAACCCCCCCCCAACACCAAGTCCTTGAATCCCAAACACCCCAACCCAAAATCCAAAACCCCCCAAAAAAAGTTTTAAAAGTTTAACTTACCAAATGGATGCAAAAGAAGTTCTGCAAAAGTTTTGGAAAAGCTTCAAAAATGAGCAAAGTCTGAGAAAAGGCTACCAAACCGCGTGCTAACAGTTGCTCCTCGAAGTCAAGTCGCAACTGCAGCTGCTCAAGCAAAGCACCCTTGGTTTTAACGGTTTTAAGACAAAGGAAACAAAGTCGCAATACGTTTTCGTCTTGCGAGGCACGCCCATAGGGAAATTCGTCTTGCGAAGCGACGCAAAAACCGAAAAACCCTTTTGTCTAGCGAGTTTTTCGTCTTGCGAGGCATTCGTCTTGCGGGGCACCACTGTATTGTTTTACAATACAGATGTACCAAAGCCAACACCATTTCCTCCCCATCCCCCCCCATACATTTACATTTCTATTTCCTCAATCCATCATATTATTCTTTTCTCCATCCTCAAACTTCCCTCCGCCCCATCGCGCAGCACTAGAAGCCACGAGTCTTGAAAGGAACCTGATCCTGCTTTGCAGATTGAACGCAGATGAGGCCTCCATGTATTTTTCTTTTATTTTCTTTTTGGAATAACTTTTTATTTGCTTTTAAAAACAAGGAACATAGGAATAATAAAACATCTAGACCAAGTCTTCTCATGTCATTTATATGTAAAATAGCAGAATAAATTTGCCGGAATATCTATAACATATAGTTCATCATTAGGGGTCAGTGCATGAGTTCTGGGTTCATGAATTGCTTTCAACTGGAAAAAAGGGGGGGAAACAGGAGAGAACAGAGAACATTCAACATTGCAGAGCCAAATGCCTAGACTGAAGCTCTTGTGGCCGTTGTGCTTAGATTAAGTGAGTAATAGTCATTTTTCCTCTTCTGTTACCAATGAAACAATACAGAGTTGGTCTCATCATGAAAATGGGAGGGAGGGGGTTCAAAGTGAAGAAAGAGATTTACGTATAAATTTAAATTTAGACCAACCAGATTGAGATAACTTCTGATGGGGAGTGTTCAGGTGAAGATGTTGCTGTTTGTTTCACAGACAAGGCGTGGACGTTGCTGGATCCTGACCAGAGAGCGCAGCATTAATAATAATAATAATAATAATAATAATAATAATAATAATAATAATAATTTATTATTTATACCCCGCCCATCTGGCTGGGCTTCCCCAGCCACTCTGGGCAGCTTCCAAAAAAATAATAATAAAAAAATACTGTACTACATCAAACATTAAAAGCCTCCCTAAACAGGGCCGCCTTCCGATGTATTCTAAAAGTCTGGTAGTTGTTCTCTTGGACATTGGTGGGAGGGCATTCCACAGGGAGGGCGCCACTACCGAGAAGGCCCTCTGCCTGGTTCCCTGTAACTTGGCTTCTCGCAGTGAGGGAACCACCAGAAGGCCCTCGGTGCTGGACCTCAGTGTCCGGGCAGAATGATGGGGGTGGAGACACTCCTTCAGATATACTGGACCGAGGCCGTTTAGGGCTTTAAAGGTCAGCACCAACACTTTGAATTGTGCTCGGAAACGTACTGGGAGCCAATGTAGGTCTTTCAAGACCGGTGTTATATGGTCTCAGCGGCCGCTCCCAGACACCAGTCTAGCTGCTGCATTCTGGATTAGTTGTAGTTTCGCATAACCTTCAGAGGTAGCCCCATGTAGAGCGCATTGCAGTAGTCCAAGCAGGAGATAAGCAGAGCATGCACCACTCTGGCGCAACAGTCCGCAGGCAGATAGGGTCTCAGCCTGCGTACCAGATGGAGCTGGTAAACAGCTGCCCTGGACACAGATTTGACCTGTACCTCCATGGACAGCTGTGAGTTCAAAATGACTCCCGGGCTGCACACCTGGTCCTTCAGGGGCACAGTTACCCCATTCAGGACCAGGGAATCCTCCACACCTGCCCGCCTCCTGTCCCCCCAAAACAGTACTTCTGTCTGTCTGTAACCTCAATCTGTTAGCCGCCATCCATCCTCCAACCGCCTCCAGACACTCACACAGGACCTTCACCGCCTTCACTGGTTCTGATTTATAAGAGAGGTAGAGCTGGGTATCATCCGCATACTGATGAACACCAAGCCCAAACCCCCTGATGATCTCTCCCAGCGGCTGCATGTAGATGTTGAAAAGCATGGGGGAGAGGACAGAACCCTGAGGCACCCCACAAGTGAGAGCCCAGGGGTCTGAACACAAATCCCCCACCACCATTTTCTGAACACGGCCCAGGAGGAAGGAGCGGAACCACTGTATGACAGTGCCCCCAGCTCCCAGCCCCTCAATACAGTCCATAAGGATGTTATGGTCGATGGTATCAAATGCCGCTGAGAGATCCAGCAGAACTAGGAAGCAGCTCTCACCTTTGTCCCTAGCCCGCCGGTGATCATCAACCAGTGCGACCAAGGCAGTTTCAGTCCCATGATGAGGCCTGAATCCCGACTGGAAGGGATCCAAATGGTCCGCTTCTTCCAGGCGTGCCTGGAGTTGTTCGGCAACCGCTCGCTCAATCACCTTGCCCAAGAATGGAAGATTTGAGACTGGGCGATAGTTGGCCATTGTGGCCGCATCTAAAGATGGTTTTTTAAGAAGCGGTTTAATAACCGCCTCTTTCAGCGGGTCTGGGAAGGCTCCCTCACGGAGGGAAGCATTCACCACCCCACGAAGCCCATCGCCCAGTCCTTCCCGGCTAGCTTTTATAAGCCAGGATGGGCAAGGATCCAGGAGACAGGTGGTTGGTTTCACTCGTCCAAGCAGCCTGTCCACATCCTCGGGGGTAACAGATTGGAATTGATCCCACACAACTTGACTAGACAGGACTCTAGCACTCTCCCACTCCGGCCCTGCTCCCATGGTGGTGTCTACCTCTTCCCGAATCTGAGCGACTTTATCTGCAAAAAAAAATCATTGCAGATCATGTGGCCCTTACTGGGCCCCAATGTAACAGGTGGTTCCGCTAAATTGCGAACCACCTGAAAAAGTCTCCTGCTGCTGTTTTCTGCAGATGCAATAGAGGCGGTGAAGAAAGTCTTCTTCGCCGTCACTACCGCCACTTGGTAGGCTCGATATTGAGCTTTAACCCGTGTCCGGTCAGCTTCAGAATGAGTTATCCGCCACCGGGCTCTAGCTGTCTCAATGATTGTTTCATTGCCCTCAGATCCGTGGAAAACCATGGGGCTGTCCAGGCTCCATGCAGTCGGAGAGGGCGCTTCGGAGCCAAACAGTCAATATCCCTGGTTAACTCCACATTCCAGCGGGCCAGCAGGGAATCAGCTGAAAGGCCATCAACATGGGATAAAACATCCCCTACCACTCTCTGGAAACCATTTGGATCCATTAAGTGGCGGGGGCGGACCATCCGAATTCGTCCCACCTCCCTGCAGAGGGGATGGAGCGCGGAGAAGTCCAGTTGCACCAGGAAGTGATCTGACCATGGCACTTCTTTTGTTTCGCTTTTACTTAGTGTCAGATCACCAACATCCGTAGAGGTAAACACCAGGTCCAAAGGCATGTCCGCGGCTATGGGTTGGGCCAGACTTATTCAGGGACAGCCCCATGGAGGCCATGCTTTGCACGAAGTTCCGAGCGGCCCCTTGTAAGGTTGTGTCGGCATGGATATTAAAATCCCCTAGGACGACCAAGCTAGGTGTCTCCAGGAGAACATCCGCCACGACCTGAAGCAGCTCAGGCAGGGAATCCTTGGTGCAGCGGGGAGGTCGGTACACCAAAAGGAATCCTGTACTGCCCCTATTGCCCAACTTCCAGAACATGCACTCGGAAAACTGGGTCTTCCCAATAGGACGCCTGGTGCAAACTAATGACTTCCTAAAAATCACTGCAACCCCCCCTCCCCGCCCACATGACCTGGGTTGCTGTGCGTAAGAGAAACCTGGTGGACAAGCAGCGACAAGGACAGGCCCATCTGCTTCATCCAACCAAGTCTCTGTTACACATGCCAGGTCAAGTCCTCCATCCATGATCAAGTCATGGATGGCAGTGGTTTTATGAATCATTGACCTGGCATTGCACAGCAGCACCTTCAGGTCATGTGGGTATCCCTTGCTGATTCTAGTATCCATCCAGTAAGGACGAGACCCGGAGGCAGGAATAGTCGTCAAACAACGACTAAACCTGCCTCCTCTGTAACGACATGGTCTGGTCTTAGCGTAACTCCTCCTCCTACCCGTGATCACTGAGGTCGGCACTCACACAGGGGAGTCCTCCTGGGCAGCAGAGCAGTCCTTTTGAGGCTTCAGGCCCCGCCCCGAGCCAGGTGGTTAGTGGCAAGAGCAGGGCCCTCAGGCACTCACACAAGGGAGTCCTCCTGGGCAGCAGAGCAGTCCTTTTGAGGCTTCAGGCCCCGCCCCGGGCCAGGTGGTTAGTGGCAAGAGCAGGGCCCTCAGGCACTCACGCAGGAGAGTCCTCCTGGGCAGCAGAGCAGTCCTTTTGAGGCTTCAGGCCCCGCCCCGGGCCAGGTGGTTAGTGGCAAGAGCAGGGCCCTCAGGCATTCACACAAGGGAGTCCTCCTGGGCAGCAGAGCAGTCCTTTTGAGGCTTCAGGCCCCGCCCCGGGCCAGGTGGTTAGTGGCAAGAGCAGGGCCCTCAGGCACTCACACAGGAGAAGTCAAGGAGGAGAATCGTGGGGTCATGGACTTTCTCAGTAAGGATCCCTGTTGGATCATAACATGTTGTGATTGGAGATGCAGTGGATTCCATGATTGAGCCACAAAAATATCCATCCCAGATAAAAGCCAAGCAATATCTCAGTTAATACCAGGAAACAAAAACAGTGAAAACTATTGTACGGCCTCACATCTCATTCTCTTCAGTTCGTCCTCTGTCACAAGCATTCATTAACATTGTTCAATAATCTGGAGTTCCCATTTCCTCCTGAGACTCTAATTCGCTTCTCTCTTCATTGCAGATGGTGATGAATCAGAAGGGAAGAACAAGGGGGAGCACAACAGAATCCACATAGCGGAGAATTCAGATAAATATTCAGAGTGTGGAGAGAACATCCGTCGGAGCTCCCAGTGCACCTCCCGTCAAAGAAAGAGCTTCATTCGAAGGAATACCCTCACTTCACACGAAAGAACACAGAGTAGGGAGAAATTGTATCAGTGCAGAGAATGTGGAAAGAGCTTCAATCAAAAGGGTAATCTCACTTTGCATCAAAGAGTTCACACAGGGGAGAAACCATATAATTGCTTGGAATGTGGAAAGAGCTTCAGTCACTGGGGGAATCTCACTTCCCATCAAAGAGTTCATACAGGGGAGAAACCGTATCAGTGCTTGGAATGTGGGAAGAACTTTAGTCACCGCCAGAATCTCGCTTCTCATCAAAGAATTCATACAGGGGAGAAACCCTATCAGTGCTTGGAATGTGGAAAGAGCTTCAATCGGAAGGGTCACCTCACTTCCCATCACAAAATTCATACAGGGGAGAAACCCTATCGGTGCTTGGAATGTGGGAAGCGCTTCACTCAGGAGGGGAATCTCACTTCTCATCAAAGAATTCATACAGGGGAGAAACCCTATCAGTGCTTCCAATGTGGGAAGAGCTTTCGTCTGAGTGGTGATCTCACTTCCCATCAAAGAATTCATACAGGGGAGAAACCCTATCAGTGCTTGGAATGTGGAAAGAGCTTCAGTACGTGGGTGAATCTCACTTCTCATCAAAGAATTCATACAGGGGAGAAACCCTATCAGTGCTTGGATTGTGGAAAGAGCTTCAGTCGGAAGGAAAGTCTTACTACCCATCAAAGAATTCATACAGGGGAGAAACCCTATCAGTGCTTGGAATGTGGAAAAGGTTTTCATCTGAGTGGTCATCTGACTTCCCATCAAAGACTTCATACAGGAGAGAAACCGTATCACTGCTCAGAATGTGGAAAGAGCTTTCGTCTGAGTGGTGATCTGACTTCCCATCAAAGAGTTCACACAGGGGAAAAACCCTATCAGTGCTTGGAATGTGGAAAGAGCTTTAATCAAAGCGCACATCTCACTTCCCATCAAAGAACTCATACAGGGGAGAAACCCTATCAGTGCTTGGAATGTGGGAAAAGCTTCCGGGAGGGCCACAAGCTCACTTCCCATAAAAGAATTCATACAGGGGAGAAACCCTATCAGTGCTTGGAATGCGGAAAGAGCTTCAGTCAAAGTGCCACACTCTCTTCCCACCACAGAATTCATACAGGGGAGAAACCCTATCAGTGCTCAGAATGTGGAAAGAGCTTCAGTCAGGAGGGGAATCTCACTTCTCATCAGAGAATTCATACAGGGGAAAAACCCTATCAGTGCTTCGAATGTGGAAAGGGCTTCAGTCGGAAGGATAGTCTTACTACCCATCAAAGAATGCATACAGGGGAGAAACCCTATCAGTGCTTGGAATGTGGAAAGAGCTTCCCTCAGGAGGGGAATCTCACTTCTCATCAGAGAATTCATACAGGGGGAAAACCCTATCAGTGCTTCGAATGTGGAAAGGGTTTCAGTCAGAAGGAAAGTCTTACTACCCATCAAAGAATTCATACAGGGGAAAAACCCTATCAGTGCTTCGAATGTGGAAAGGGCTTCAGTCGGAAGGATAGTCTCACTTCCCATCACAGAATTCATACAGGGGAGAAACCCTATCAGTGCTTGGAATGTGGAAAGAGCTTCACTGATAGCTCCAGTCTCACTTCCCATCGCATAATTCATACAGGAGAAAAACCCTATCAGTGCTTGGAATGTGGGAAAAGCTTCAGTCAGAGGGGCAATCTCACTTCCCATCAAAGAATCCATACAACAGAGAAAACGTCTTAGTGTTTGGAATGTGGGAAAAGATTCCTTCATTGCCCACCAAATAATTTATACGGGTTTGAAAAAGGGGTCCCTCTCAAAGGGGGCTGAAGACAACCGACAGATTACAACTGGGGAATATTTCACACAGGAAACCACATCTGCTTGCATGGACTTTTGTCATATATGGATTTATAAAAGTGAAGATGAATCTTTGATCTTTGTAAGCTTCCCTTAGGGCTCAGGGGGAGCAAGCTTGGATTGTAGAGGAACCGAACAATTATTAACTGTGAAATCTATCCCACAGTGTGGTCTCTTCAGTTTGGGAAGATTCTTCGGTTTGGGAAAATATCAGTCCATTAAAATACATTACATGTCCTAATTTTAATTAAACAAAGGAAAGCTGGAAGACAGCCCAGAGTCCTGGAAGGTAAGACGGTGGAATGAAATAGGGCCTTCTGAGGAGGGACTGCACCGAAAACAATTGAGGGACAACAAGAACAAAAATTTCATCTTGCATGTTAATATACATATAGATCTGTTAAATATGATTAAAGTTGCATGCCAGTGGCTGTCAAGATAAGATAAAGGATTAAGATCGGGATGATATTGGGAATAAATAAAAGAGAGAAAAGTAGGAACAAGAACAAAAAATCATCATCATCATCAATCTTTGACTTTTGTCTTCTTGGTTTCTCTGTTGTTATTCTGTCTCTCACAGCTACAATAAACCTACCATTATTATTGTGGACTAGGCATTTCTTCGTCAGAGGGCAAAAAAGCAAATTTAGCAGGGGATCAAATACTTTCTCTCCTCACTCTATATGTTCACACACACACACACACCTGGCTCTCGTTTAGAGGAAGAGTGAGAGACGGAGGCTCTTTACTTTTAGATCTAGAATACAAAAAAGGGAGGTGTGAGGAGGTCAAGGAAACAAGCAAATGAAAGATAAGTTATGTGAAGGTTTGAACTGTTTTTGTTTTTGTTTTAATTGTTTGTATTTTTTTTCTTTTTTGCTCTTTTTTATTGTGATGTCTTGTTTTCTGTTTAATATGGTGTTTTTTTCTTTTTCTTGTGTAACCTTTAAAACTTTAATAAATATTAATTTTTAAAAAAATAGAATGGCATTTCCATGGCACCTCCTTTCCTCCCACGAGCTCCTCCTTCCACACCAACCCTGCCAGGCTGGCCGCTTGCCTTTCACCCCCTTTCCAGCACTGCGTTGTTTAGTGTGGCAGCACCTGCCCTTTGGAACTCCCCGCCTCTTGCAATAAAGCGCGTGCCTTTGCTAGACTCTTTTCAGGCAGCGGCTAAAAGCATTAGGAAGCTGAAGTAATTTTAATCTGTTTTAATATTTTAGCTTTTCTCTGTTTTAAAGTAGGCTTGTTAATTTTTATTGATTTTACTGCAGTTGTGTTGTTGTTTCTTTGTTTTTTTGTATTGGTAAACAACTTTACAGGTTTTTTAATTTTAATAAATAAATAAACAAAAAATATAAATAAAACAACACAAGCCAAAACACAATGCATCCTGTAGATTTAAGCATCTCTCCACAGTGGCCTCCTTGTTATCAGAGGCCCAGAATCCACAATCCTTTGTAAGAAAATGTGAAATAAAGTCAAAACATTTTTGCAGGCAAAAAATAGAGGTCAATATTGGGGAGGTGACAAAAACTTTTCCACACCAGGTACCCCCTGACCTTGTTATGCCACTACCCGGGGTGCAGGGAGGGGGCATGGGGGTCCCTGTTCAGATCATGCCTGGGGGGAGAGACCCCCAAGTCAGGGAGCAGAGGGTCCTCCCTTGTCCTCTCTGCCAAGCCAGGTAGGGGCCACTTCGCAGGAGTGAAGAAAGACAGTCAGGTTACCCTAAAAACCCTAAAACTGTTTGTGAATTCCCCCAGCCAGGCCTCCAAGCCTCGCCTCAGGAACTCTCAAATCTTTTTTCTCTCTCTAAGGCTAAAAGCATTAGCTAAGCATATTGCTCTTGCTGTAACAAAAAGACTGAAACGACTGAACACTCTGAAACCCCCTTTGGTTTCTCACCCCCTTTTCCTGGGAACAGTCCAAAATAGTCCCAAGACGGGAACTTTCTGTTCATGCTCAGGAGACATGGGGCAGAACTTTTCCGAAGGAGGAGAAAGGGGAGGGAACTGGAAGGGGAATAGATGCTCTGTGCAAATGGCTGTGAACTCGTGCTTGTTTGTGAGTTATCACACTTGCTCCTTCTACCAGTTCATGGATGGTAGAAATAAAGCTTTTTCTCCGAAACTATTCCTTGAGTGTCTGTTGACTCCCATTTTCCCTTTCCCGGGCGCAATATTTTTCCCACCCAAGGGCAACGCCTCATAAGGCCACAGGAGGACTGCAGCTGTTCTTCCTTGGGATCCAGATGCTGCCTTCCTTTTGGGGGAGGGGGATTTGGGTAAATAAAATAAACCCCCTTCAAATTGAGGGAAAAGTCACCTTTGTGAACAGAGGATGTAGACAGACAAGAACATTCCCACGTGGGGGGAGCACAGGGAGAAGAAAAGCCCGTCTGCATCTTCACAACCGGACCACTTCCTCTGTCCCAGATGCAACAACACATGTCTCTCCCCTATTCAGGCTAAACAAGTAGACAAACTAATGTGAAAGCAAATTTCAGGTGTGACCTCAGGAAATGCTAAAGCAATGATAAAAGACTCCTTCTCCCAACCTTTTCGGACAAATGAGGAGAGATTATCAGTCATTGTACCACTGACAGAGGACATGGAACACATAACATCCTTTCTGGCTCACTGTAATAAAACCCTTACCATCCTGATAGATACTTGTAAAACCTTCTGGAAAAATCCTAGCTGAGCATTTGTGGGTTTTGATAAGCAAGAAATGGAAATTGGTGCTGTCTCAAAAGAGACTAGTTCTTTTAAGCTACCCTCAGCCTTTGGGAATCTTGTCACAGGAGGAGCGAGAAGCTCCCCTCTGGAGTTCGTAAAGGGTAGATATTCCTGGTGCCCTTAATCCTGCTGTTCCGCCAGGGAAGCGGGGCTGCGTCCAAAGCACTGAATGGTGGAAGTACTCAGGGAAGGGAGCAGAGAGCGAGGGAAGCATTAGGCCCCCATTTCTAGAAAGGGGAACATCGGCCTGAAGGGGAGCAGCTGCATTTGGGCAAGCGGAGCTGAAGAAAAGCTGGGCCTGTCCTGCTGCGCTTCAGGCCCTGACAGCCTCCAAGTCCAAGTGTAAGTTGACTTCTCCCCTCCATTCACCGAGCGAGGAGGGCCGTACCGGAGTTGACATTGCCACGGAGGCCAGAAAGAGCAGAGGCCATGTTGGGTCAGGGCAACAGGTCCTTCTATGTTTGGAGCGGGAGGAAGGGCCGGCGGCCAAATTTTGTGCCTGTCTGTTATACACACATACATCTCAATAATAATAATAATAATAATAATAATAATAATAATAATAATAATAATAATAATTTATTATCTATACCCGCCCATCTGGTTGGGCTTCCCCAGCCACTCTGGGCGGCTTCCAAAAAAATATTACAATACTGTAATACATCAAACATTAAAAACTTCCCTGAACTTCCCTTCAGATGTCTTCTAAAAGTCTGGTAGTTGTCGATCTCTTTGGCATCCACAGGGCGGGCGCCACTACCGAGAAGGCCCTCTGCCTGGTTCCCTGTAACTTGGCTTCTTGCAGGGAGGGAACCGCCAGAAGGCCCTCGGCGCTGGACCTCAGTGTCCGGGTAGAATGATGGGGGTGGAGACTGTAGCAGGAACCCCCCCACCCCAATCATTCTGTTTGCACAAACTTCACACACACTCACACTCACACACTACATACGCCACATTTCTGTTATAAATTCATAGAAAATCAACCATACATCGGATTTGCACTGTTCCATTTTTTACTCCATGTGACAAGGACTATCAAAGGAGGGTGGCTTGGTTTCTGGTCAGCCATGATCCCTTCAGCATACCAGCACATCCACAGGGGCCCTGCCCAGTTGCTATGTCAGCCTTGATAATCCCAGACAGAAGACAATCAAAATGACAAAGAACTTGCATATGGTAGTGGATTCAGCACAGACTGAAACAAAGGACAATGATCAGATCTTCCCTCTGGGGGGCAGGAAACTGCAAACTCCCATTTGTCTCCTGGAAGTGACTCATGGGGAGGGGGAAAGGAGGAACCAGCCAGGTGACAGGACACTCAGGTTACCACCAACTCCTCCCTCAACCCCTCCTTTCTGTAACGTATGCATGATGTTTCTGGGGGTGGGCTTGACCTAGAGGAGGGGAATTTCAAAAGTTTTTATAAGGTCTTGCAGCCCATTGTTCTGGGTCTTTTCCTCTCTCCTGCAAGTGAGGGGAACACCCTGATGCATCAGTTCAATAAAGGCCAAGCCTACAGGCTGCTGTTTTGCTCCAAGTTATCCTGGTTGGTGTCTTTGTTTTTGTCCAAGGGAGCCCTCAGATTTTTCCTGCAACAGACGCTCCTTCAGATATACTGGACAGAGGCCGTTTAGGGCTCTATCTATCTATCATCTATCTATCTCTATCATCTACCTACCTACCTACCTAGATATATATACACCCCCCTGGTTCTCCTTTGGAGGAGGAGTGAGGGACGGAGGCACCTTACTGACAGAATGGCATTTCCCTGGCCCCTCCTTTCCTCCCAGGAGCTCCTCCTTCCACAACAACCCTGCCAGGCTGGCCTCTTGCATGTCGCCCCCTTTCCAGCAGGCGAAGCTGCAGGGACCACTCCCTTCCTGGCCCCCCAAAAATGGAGGAGGCCTTGGACCCTGGATGAGCCTCAGAGGAGCCTGGAGGGGGGCAGGGAGGCGCCTCTCGCCCCTTCCCAGACTTTTTCACCATCCATTTATTACTACTATTCATTAGGCCTCGCGGGGCTCTGGCACCCGGCACAGTTATGCTAAAGAATTTCAAACCCTAAGAGTTTAAAATAGATAGATGGATAATTGATAGGTAGATGATCTATAGATATATGGCAGCTGCCGGATGCCCCCCTTGTTTGGGCCTATGATGGACAGCAGAGCCAGGCCAGTCAGCGGATTTCGTCCCTCAGAAATTTCCTGTAGCCTCGCTCTGATTGGCTGCTAAGCCAGTGGGGGGGCGGAGCCTGCCCTTTTGGCGGGAAAAGGCAAGGCGGCTTTTCTGAGGGGGGAGCTTGGAGGGGAAGGTGGGGAGGAGAGGAAGAGGAGTCAGGGGGGAGATGAAGGGGAGAAGCTGGGGGGAGGGAAGGGAGACCCCCAAGAGGAGGGCTGAGGGGACCCCCTGGGTGTGGGGGGGAGGGAAGGGAGACCCCCAAGAAGGAGGGCTGAGGGGACCCCCTGGGTGTGGGGGGCGGACTGAGAGGAGGGAGCGGGGGAGACCCCCAAAAAGGAGGGCTGAGGGGACCCCCTGGGTGTGGGGGGCGGACTGAGAGAGGGGGGAGTGGCCAGCTCTCTGGGCTCAGCTTGCGAAGGGTTAAATCGAGCAGAACTGGAGTCCTAGAGAGGACAGGAAGTAGAGACAGCAGCGGGCGGGTCCTCCAGAGCAGAGTCCCCTCCCTCCGCGCCCCTTCCGGCCTCTCTTGTCTGTCTCCTCCCCGGGCTGCCTCAGTTTCCCTCCTGGGAAGAGTCCGGTGAGTCTCCTCTCTCTCTCTCTCTCCCTTTGGGGTGCCTGGGGGAGAAGGGGGTCCCGGGGCTGCAGGGGAGACCCCCAAGTCTGGGAGCAGAGGGTCCTGCTGCCCCCTGGGGGAAATGGGGGCGCCCCTGCCAGAGCCCCACGGGAAGCCTCTCTGGGGCCCCTCCGGGGAAAGAGAGGCTGAGCTGGCTGCCCTCCATGAGGCAGTGCAGGGAGGAGGGGGCTCGGGGGGGGGGGCAGGTCGGCAAAGCTTCCTCTCTCGGACCCCTGGAGGGGTGCCCTGTCTCCGGGGACCAAGGAGCAGGCAAGCAGAGCCATGGGGTGCTTCCTAATTTGGGGGTTGCTCACCCCCTTGCTGGACAAAGACTGGACCCCATCCCTGGGGTTCTTAAGAACACAACAGATTTAGCACATGCGCAGGGTCTATACTTTGACGGCTTCCATGCCACTGTGGGGGCCACATTTTGAGACTGGAGACTTGCAAAGATGGTGTATTAGCACAGGGAATATCAAAGGGGGAGGGCTGCATTTCAAAAATGTGGCATCGCCAGATCCTCCTCTGCTTCCACATACAGCTTTGGTCCCCATGCATCCCCTGACAGAGGCAAATATGGCCACAACATCTGGCTTGTGATGAGAGAGCTCAAGGATTGTGAACAGGGCTCTCCATACAAAGCACCTAGCATGGGGGCGACTACAGGTAATATCTACTCTGCTATTTTCTGCCCTTGCTCTGATGTTGCAGTTTTCAGGCTTGGGGACAGGATGGTGTCTGGGTTTTGCACCAAGTTGTGTCCATAAGCCCCACTGAGTTCAAGGGGATCTACTCTCAGGTCACCACCGAAACCACAGGAGAGGCTTACAAATGGGGCTTCTGTTGGGAAGGGGCTGCCCCATTTGGGCTTCTCCAGGGGCAGGAGAATCCCTGCAGGGCCTCTGAGGCTCCCTTTGCTTCTTCCTCTCTCCCAGGACCCTGCAGCTTCTTTTGGCTCCTCAACTCCTCAGGAAGGATGAGTGAGACAAATCCTGCAAACCTAGCGAGGATGGAAGGGGGAAGATGGATGGTTGACCTGGTCCGGCTGTCTCCTGCATCGCTCCCCACACCTTCTGAGCATTCCCTCCCAGGGACCTCTGAGACATCTGGTGAGTCCCAGAGGAGGGGAGATGGGGACTTGGACGGATGGAGGGTGAAGAGGGAAAGCTCTCTGGCCAGAAATGGGATAAAGCAGGGATTTTGCTGTGGGTGGGGCCCCCAACATATTGGGAGGCTTCCCCTCCAGCCAGAAAATCCCTGCAGGGCCTCTGAGGCTCCCTTTGCTTCTTCCTCTCTCCCAGGACCCTCTAGCTTGCTTTGGCTCCTTGCCTCCTCAGGAAGGATGAAAGAGACGGATCCTGCAAACCTAGCAAGGATGGAAGGGGGAAGATGGACGGTTGACCTGGTCCGGCTGTCTCCTGCACCCCTCCTCTCAACCTCTGAGCGCTCCCTCCCAGGGACCTCCGAGAGATCTAGTGAGTCCCAGGGGAGGGGAGATGGGGACCTGGATGGATGGAGCCAGAGAGGTATTGGGGCTTCCTCAGCTAGGGGGTGTGGGGGGGGGGAGGCAGGCGGATGGAGATGGAGAAGGGGAGCACCTTTTCGGGCTTCCCCACCTGCCTGCCTGCCTGCCTGCTCCTTTGTCATCTGCAGGCAATTTGAGCCAGGAATAGGTCACAGCTCCCCAGTCACCGTGATGTATTGGCAGCTCAAAAGGTCTAAAACCAGTTCTGTGATTTGAATGCCCTGCCAATGTCAGACAACTCACTGATCCTGCTTTGCAGTCTGAATGCAGATGGGGTCTCTGTGTGTTGTCTTTTTCTTTTTGGAATAACTTCTTATTTGCTTTTAAAAACAAGGAACATAGGACTAATAAATGATACAAATATGAAGACTAAGTCTTCGCATGCTATTTGCATATCAAAAATAGCAGAATAAATTTGCAGAAATATCTAGTAACATATGGTTCGTCATTAGTGGTTGGTGTATGAGTTCTGGGTTCATGAATTCCGCTAAGCCGCTTATCAGCTGATCCGGTAAGCCGCTTATCAGCTGATCCGCTAAGCCGCTAATAGCACTAATCTGCTAAGCCGTCAATGGGCTTGCTTCGCAAGATGAAAAAACCGCAAGACGAAGAGACTTGCGGAACGGATTCTTTTTTGTCTTGCGAGGCACCACTGTATAGAAAAGAGAAAGGGGGGGGAGAATAACTAAAATACCCTTTATCACATTTGTATCATATATATAATATAATTCATCAACCCATAGAAAGACAGGCTCCCCCACTTCTCCCCTGCGTGACCCCCTCTTCTCCCCGTCTCCCTGTTACCATAAAGAAGCAATGCAGCAGCAAGCGGCAGCTTTGTCAGCTGCAGGTGGCTGGAAAGCCAGACAGGATGTTGATGTTTGTGACTGTTACCATGGCAAGAAAGGGGCAGTCCATTCTCCGTACTGAGCACCGGATGTTAGCTCAGTGTGTGTCATCTGACCTGTACAGGATGTACATGGGTGGAGTATATACTCTCTCTGCTGTTGTTAAAGCGTGCAGACATGTTTATCTGTATGGCTGCAAAAGACAGAAATAAAAGCATGTAGATACTTTTCTGTCTGTCTGTTTCCCCTCCCTGGGGATAGCAGGGAGGAGAGTGAAGCAGTGGTGTGTTTTTCTCATGTCTGGGAAAAATCGCCGATTACAGACCTCGCCTGTTTTTCCTGCCGGGAGTCGCAGGAGGGAGGTCAGTAAGGAATTCAGCCGGTGCCTGAAGAGAGGCACATTCCTCTGACCGAGGCAGAATTCCAACAGTGGTAGCAGAGCCGATGGTTTCTTCGATCCATGGAAGTCTGCAACAATAGTAGCAGAGCTGCTGTTTTCATCGCTCCATGAAAGTCTGCAATGAGAGGTTGATTCTACGGAAAGAAGATAACGTCTGCCTACAACCAGAAGCTGAACAGACGAAGCTGACAGCCAAGCCACGGAGCCCAAGGTATGAGATTTTCGGGCTTAAAAGTGTGAACCCAGATTGATTCATTCTCTGGTTCACGGGAGCAGCGTTTGGGAAAAACAGCTCCAAGAGACAGGCTTTGCATTCCGGAAATTCTTGTGGTTGATAAGGATTCCTGCACAAGAAAGGAATGCACAGTAGCTAAGCAACGCCCGTCAGTGTGGTGGAAAGCTACTGGAATAGGGCTGGACTGTCAGGCTATGCCTGAGAAAAGAGAAAAACAACGTTTGTTTTGGCTAGAGTCTCACAAGCTCTTGGAAGGGAATTTCCAACGCAGCCAGCGTTAGAGCTGCCAAGGTGCCAGAGCGTAAACAAACCAGCTATTGGAGTTTTTAGCAGGCTTGTGCTTGAGAGTTAAATGCAAGGACTCAAAATGGATGTCAAAAAGGGGGGAGGCTTGCCTTATCCACCCCTCCTGACTAATGACAATTATTCATCTTGGTCTATTAAGATGAAGGCCCTGCTGCAGAATCAGAGACTGTTTGGGGTGATTGAGAACCCCATCCCTGCAGCACCAACGCGTGCTTGGGAGTCACAGAATGTGAAGGCCAGGACGGCTATAATTCTGTGTGTGTCAGACTCTCAGCTTGTGCATATACAGGATTTACAGTACGCACGAGAGGTTTGGGACACATTGCGAAGGACACATCAGAGAGATGCAGGTTCTTCAGCGTTGCTGTATTTTGAAAAGCTGACCAATCTGAGGCTTGCGCCTGATGGGGATGTTCAAGCGCACCTGACGGAAATGAAATATCTGCGCCAACAGATGGTGGAACGCAATTTCCATCTGGAGGAGGAAGTGTTTTGCTTTATGGTGATCAACAGCCTGAATCGGACTTACAAAACCGTTGCCAGTCAGCTTGGGTCCCTTCCGGCGCAGGATTTGACCTCGGAGAGGGTGTTTGCGGTTGTCCTTAATGAACAGGACAGACTTGCTGCACTGAAGGTCAAGGACAGGGGGAGGGAAGAACGGATTTCTAACACCCCCACTGCTACTGCTACTGGAGAAAATGCTGTAGCTTTGAACGTTGTCCGATGTTACAATTGTGGACAGACTGGGCAGCGGAACTGTAAGAAGCCACGTCAGCACAAAGAAGCCAAGGGGTGCTCTACGAAGTCTGAGGCGTCAGGCAAAAGTCATACCAAGTCACAGGCGAAGCCTGCAAAGGCTTTGATGTCGCTAAAAGCCACACCAGAAGTGGGGAATTCTTTCGTTCTAGACACGGGAGCGACGGTTCATATGTCCCCACACAGACAGCTATTTTTGACGTTTAAGAAGCAAAGCTTCGCTGTACAAGAGGCCAACGGTCAGGAGCTGGAAGCCACCGGCATTGGGACTGTGTATCTTGAAAGTCTGAACTTGACTATAAACAATGTTTATTTGGTTCCAGAGTTGAAGTACAATCTGCTCAGCGTTTCGCAGATTGCTAAGAAGGGACTAAAACTGTCCTATGATGATGAGAGCTGCGAGATCTACAAAGATGGAGAGCTGTATCTTTCTGCCAAAGAGAAAGATGGACTGTATTTGTTGACTTTTGATCAATGTGATTACATGAAATGTAATTCTAACATGATCTCTTTTGCAGGTGTAGCCAAGAAGAACGCAAAGTAGGTCACCTCGAGGGTCGACAGGGCATTTCAGCGGGTGTATGCTGATGTGATTGGTCCTCTAGCACCATCTAGAGGCAATGCAAAGTATTACTTAATATGTGTGGATTCTTTCACAGGTTTTGTCTGGATTTATCTTTTGGAGAGACCAAAAGAAGCCTTAGAAAGGTTTAAAGAGTTTTGTGACAAGGTTAAAAATATGCATGATGCTGACATAGATTGTCTTTGCACAGATGAGAAGCAAATTTTTCTTTTACAGGAGTTCCAGAGGTTCTTGCAGAAGAAAGGGATAAGACACAAAATTGCTAGTTCCGAAGAAGCATGGAAGAGATGTGTCTGTGTTAGGGTGAACAAAGAATTGCAAAAGGGAATGGAGGCACAATTGCTTAGTTCACATCTGCCACATGAGTACTGGGCTGTGTCGCTATTGTCGTATACATATACGTGGTTGAGAAAGTTTTCAAAAGAGTTGGGAAGTTCTCCTTTTGAGAAACTGTTCCATAGAAAACCTTCTGTTGCCCATTTCAAGGTTTTTGGGTCTCATGTGAGGACAGAAGCTCCAGGGGGAGTAAAGGATGCCAGAGGCATTTTTGTGGGTTATGAAAAGGGTCTCTACAGAGTAATTTTGTCTGAATCTGGTCAGGTGATTCTCACAAAATTTCTAGAGAGTGCTCCTGAACAGGAGAGAGTGATTGTTCACACATTTCCCACAGGAGATGATGATTCAGATGATGATGATGTTGATTTTATTGATTTCAGTAGTACTGATGGTGACAGCGATAGCTCAGACAGCTCAGTTGTCACAGTCATTGAGAGGAAATCTCACATAATGGCTAGACCCTCAGAAGAGGAGGATGAACCACTGATTACGCTTAGTACTGGTTCTCCAGAGAGTTCAGAGGCTGAACCAGAAAACAGAGAAGATCAGCACCTCTTATGTAGGTCTGAGAGAGCAACGAAGGGTGTACCACCCAAGAGGTATTCAAAAGAGTTTGCCAACTTAGCTATTGCATGTGTTGCTGTTGTAAACAACCAAGGTCAGATTGAAGCTGTGTCTGAGTCAGAGACAAAGGCACAACAGAGAGTTGCTAACCAAGGTAATGCAGATGCACTCATTCCTTGGAAGTCACACAACCGGAGAGGTACATTGGTAAAACCAGTGGCGGGTAGTTCCAAGGGTGGAACTGAAACATAAGGGGAATGTTATATGTATAACAACTGTTTGTTTTCTTCTCTGGATGACGCTTTGCTCGCAGCACGCATTGATACTTTAGGGGGAGTATGTTACCATAAAGAAGCAATGCAGCAGCAAGCGGCAGCTTTGTCAGCTGCAGGTGGCTGGAAAGCCAGACAGGATGTTGATGTTTGTGACTGTTACCATGGCAAGAAAGGGGCAGTCCATTCTCCGTACTGAGCACCGGATGTTAGCTCAGTGTGTGTCATCTGACCTGTACAGGATGTACATGGGTGGAGTATATACTCTCTCTGCTGTTGTTAAAGCGTGCAGACATGTTTATCTGTATGGCTGCAAAAGACAGAAATAAAAGCATGTAGATACTTTTCTGTCTGTCTGTTTCCCCTCCCTGGGGATAGCAGGGAGGAGAGTGAAGCAGTGGTGTGTTTTTCTCATGTCTGGGAAAAATCGCCGATTACAGACCTCGCCTGTTTTTCCTGCCGGGAGTCGCAGGAGGGAGGTCAGTAAGGAATTCAGCCGGTGCCTGAAGAGAGGCACATTCCTCTGACCGAGGCAGAATTCCAACACTCCCACCCTGAGAGATCCTTCCTTCCCTGCGTTCCTTGCAGGTCCCTCCCTTCTCCAACTCTCCTCTTCCTGTGTGTGTCCTCCTAAATTCAAAAAAGGGAATCTTAATATAAAAAATACCAAAAGAGATGAAAAGGAAACTCCCATATCCATCTGAAAATCATCTGTAGCAGCAATTATTCAGAATATGCCCTCCAGAATAATCCCAGCTGCATTTAGTATCCAGCCTTTTTCCTACCCTTCAGCAAGATGACTTTTCCTACATCCTACATCTCCCTCCCTAGCCCAGCCTTCACATCTTATCCACTCAGGCAGTTCAATATGACTCTTAAAATGATCGTCTAATAATCCAAATTGGTATTTCTCCAGCTTCTAGGTCCAGTTTCTGTAAAGCCTTATTAAAACTGTTCCAACAAATCTCAGCCGAGTCACAATCCAAAATTATGGTGTCTTTGAATGTTCATCCAATCCTGCTTCCTCTTCTTTCTTTTCCTAATCTTTGGACCTGTTATGACAACACGTCTGGATGACATAAAGGATAACCTGAGAACTGAAAATATGGTTGAGACAAGTGACTGTTCTTAAAGAAGACATATTGAAAAAAACATACTATTCATAAGGACAGTGACAATATGGCGGAAACTAGACTATTTGAAACATGCTATTCGTATCTATTTGAGGAATCAAACATGGCGGAAACCAGACTGTTTTCAACTATAACTATTCATGTCTATTTGAGGAATAAGCATGATGACAGCTATTGCTTGGTCCAACCCCCTTCAATACAAGACAATGGAGCTGTATGGGACCTGGGCCTATATAAGAACCGGGAAGGTCTTTGTGCGCTGTCCTACCTGCCGTCCGACAACCCTTGGAAGAGGCTGGCCATCTTTTAGTGGGTCCAGCCATCTGGCAGGTATGAAAGGAATGTATGAATGATGAATGATTGAGTCCTTATTGCTTCTTACTTGATAATCAATAGCGGGTTGTAATCTGAAGAGAATTGCGTCATGTTTGTCTTTCTTGAAAACGCTCTGATAAAGGTAAAAAGAACTCAACACTGTTTTCATGACATAGCCAGCCGTCACGTGGCCTCCCTGAGGTGGAGAAGGGCGCGAGGGTCGGTGTCCTGGAGGTTCGGGCTCGCGCTGACCTCTCCCCAGCCTCTGCCCCCACTGCCCCTGCTCTGCTTCTCCTTTCCCACCAGAGCAACTAATAATAATAATAATAATAATTTGTTATTTATACCCTGCCCATCTGGCTGGGCTTCCCCAGCCACTCTGGGCAGCTCCCAATCAAGTGTTAAAACAGTACAGCATTAAATATTAAAAACTTCCCTAAACAGGGCTGCCTTCAGATGTCTTTCAAAGATAGGATAGCTGCTTATTTTCATCACATCTGAAGGGAGGGTGTTCCACAGGGCGGGCGCCACTACCAAGAAGGCCCTCTGTCTGGTCCCTTGTAACCTCACTTCTCGCAGGGAGGGAACCGCCAGAAGGCCCCTGGAGCTGGACCTCAGTGTCCAGGTTGAACGATGGGGGTGGAGACGCTCCTTCAGGTTTACAGGACTGAGGCCGTTTAGGGCTTGAAAGGTGAGCACCAACACTGAATTGTGCTTGGAAACGTTGAGCATTTTGTCACCCCCTCACGATGACACCCAGGGTGGCTCACCCCCACCGCTCCCTTTCTACGCCACTGTCTCCCACTGGTTGTCCCGATTGTCGGAACCGTGGGATGGAAGGCCAGCTGTCTTGGGTCTCCCTTCTCAGCCTTGCCTCTGCGGAGGTCCATCAGTCATCCTCCGACGTGCGTCCGCGACTCACGCTGCTGTGTGTGCATGAGGACACGTTACTCAGCAGAGTAAACACAACAGATCTGGCTCGAGGCATGGATACTAGACTACGTTTATTGTACATAAATCAGGACAAAGAAAACATGGCTTCTCTCCTTGCCATTCTTCTCAGTGAGAGAGAAAAACAAAAGCAATAGAGAGCGGATGTTCCGCTCACAGGACTCCAGCAATCTGTGCTGGAATGTAAACACACGTGACATGTAACAGTCCCACATATCTGCAGCAAGGGTGGAATGGAATTCCCAACGCCGATTCCACCAGCCGTACGTTAAGCCCCCTATATCAATGGCATCCTAGAGCATGATATGAGTGCGACTGGTTCAGAGCTGTGCCTCTTTTATTCATGCTCAAGGGCTTGTTCAAATTAATGAGCGGACGATGGTGTAATTATTCAGCAATCAACATGGTCCATTCTCATCTGGAAGTGAACTCACATTTGAAACAATGAATAAGAAGTCAAAGTGAATTTCCTGGGACGCATTTTATTCCATCTCACCTACAATTCTGTGTGCTGAACACACACAAACACATAGCTAATATGAAATTCCTGGGAGTTATAGTCTCCAAACAACATTAAACTCGTGCCAGCAGGTTAATGATTTCCCCGCCTCCTTGAATTCCCCAAACAAAATTTATGATACTTTGGCAGTGAAGCTCACTGTGGATGAAATGGTGCATTTCTACCGTTAACATTACATCTTAAAATATATTATGCTTTGATACAGAAGTAGCTACACTCCATATAGAAATGGAACCTAAGAAAATCAAGTTGCACAAAGGAACATGAAACAACACCAAAACTGTTTGACTTTATGGATCAAAAGATAATCCCTGCTGGAGTTGAAATCCAGCTCTGTTCCTTTTAACCCTTGGCAGGCTGAGCACAACCGGAGCCCCGCTCTCTCCTCCAAGGCAGGAGCCTGGGAGGACACCCCCCCCCCGAGATGCTTAATTTGGGAGGACCCCCCCCAAGAAGCAGGGGACCCCTCACTAGACGCAGAGCTTGGGAGAGTCTGGAAGGGAGCCCGAGGGCCATCTAGTCCACCCCCTGCCGGGCAGGAAGCTCAGCTCAAGCATCCCTGATGAAGGGGCCCTCAATCTCTGCAGAAACCCCCCTCCGCCCTGCCTGTCACTCTCCTCCCCCCCCCCATGTCCTCGTTGTTGTCTTCAGGTCAACAGGGTCCGGAGGCAGAGAGGAGAGGGGGAGAGGGCTCATCCTCCAGAGCAAGAGATCCCCCCTCCCCAATTCCAGCTGCCCCTCTCTTGCACCAGAGGTGCTTGGGGGCCCTAACTCAGAACCTCCTCTCTCACGCCCCATGGGGTGCTTTGGGAGAAGGGAGAATCTCAGGGCTGCATGCGGTGACCCCCAGTCAGGGAGCAGAGGGTCCTGCCCCCTTCCTCTCTGCCAAGCCAGGGAGGGGGATGAGTTTGCAGGAGCTCTGCTCATCATTTGGGTCCAGATGCTGCTTGCCCCCTTGGGGAGGGGTCTTGGGGTCAGGGAGAAAGGAGCATCCAATAAACCCCGTCCAGATGGAGGAGCCATCAGAGAGAGGTCAGGGGAGGTGAAGCATCTGACCCACCTTGTGGAGAGAGATCCAGGAAGGACCCTGCACCCAGAGCCCCATGCAGTTTCGGCCTGGGAGGGAGTGTGCATGTGAGTGTGAGCAAGCCCTGAGTAAGGCATCTGAGGCCACGCAGCTCTCCTTCTCCACAAGGCCACAGATGATGGAGCCGTCCGTGTCTTGCCTTGCGGAGAAGCTGGTCAGTGGCTTGGGGCCAGTCCTGGATCCTTTGCGGTCCATGGGCTTCGGCTGGTGGCCCAGCTGTGCCCCTATCTGTGACTGCATTATTACACGAGCACTGTTCCACAGCATTTGATATTTTCATTTGCATACATTCATTTGAAATAAGATGGGTTGATGAAGCTATTCTATATCCTCCCACCACGCTGACAAAGAATTCTATGAAACAGGAGTCAATATCCGGAATCTCTGTCCAGTGTTGGACATATTGGCTGAATACCCATTTGTCTTTCATTGTACAATGTCTGGTACCTCGCTTCAATTAAAGATTTTCAGAGGCTTAGAGACTAAAGATTTCATTTTGTACTTGTTATGGTTTTCAAGGAATTCTATATTGTTTATTGCGTATTGTCAGGGGCTCAGGAGGAGAGGCACAAGGAAGAAAGGAGATGGAGAGCGAAGGGGAAGAATCCGAGGGGAGCGTAGGAGAATATGACAGTGGCCCGAGGGATTCCATGAGTCTCTCCAGCGAATCGGAAGACTCGCAGAAGGGGGCGCCAGTGGCCAGGGGTAGAGGGTTCCCAAGGGGAACGCCACAGGAGCAAGGGGGGAGCAGGGACTCCCAGAGCAGCAGTTGGAAATCAGGACCAGCTTCCCCACCAGAGCATAGTGAGGGGGAAAAGTCCCAAGTATCAGGGCCAGTGGATTCCCCACCAGGGAGAGAAGACGAGGCAGGGCTGACCACGCCTCCATCGGAGAGTCGGACAACGGAGGGGAGGTCAGATCCGGCCAGTATTCCAGAAGAGGGAAGCAGTGACAGGAGTAGTGTAACGGTTAGGAGGAAGGTCACTGGATTGGCGCGAGAAGCAAGTTCAAATGTACAGGAGCGCGGGACCGCAGAGGATGAGGATTGGGAGCCGGGTCCCAAAGCTCGCCGGAGGCAGGGGGAGGAGCTAAGCGACTTCTGAAGTTTACTATACAGCGGAAAGGAGCAGCCAAGCATACTAGGACTCAATTTCTCGACTTTAAGAAAGCCGACTTCATAAAGCTTAGGGAAGTGCTGGGTGAGATCCCATGGACAGTAATACTAAAAGGAAAGGGAGTTCAAGATGGCTGGGAGTTTGTTAAGAGGGAGATAGTAAAAGCACAACTTCAGGCAATACCAATGAGACGGAAACATGGAAGGTGCCTAAAGAAGCCAGGGTGGCTATCTAAAGAACTTTTAACTGAGTTAAGATTAAAAAAGGATGTGTACAAAAAATGGAAAAGGGGGGAAACCACCAAAGAGGAATTCAAACAAATAGCCAGCACGTGTAGACACAAAGTCAGAAAAGCTAAAGCACAAAATGAACTCAGGCTTGCTAGAGAGGTTAAAAGCAACAAAAAAGGCTTTTATGGGTATGTTCGTAGCAAAAGGAAGAACAAAGAAACCGTGGGGTCACTCAGAGGAGAAGATGGTGAAATGCAAACAGGGGACACAGAAAGGGCTGAACTCCTCAATGCTTTCTTTGCCTCAGTCTTCTCCGATAAAGAAAACAATGCCCGACCTGAAGAATTTGGAGCAAATGATTCAGCAGAGGAAACACAACCCAGAATAACTAAGGAGATAGTACAAGAATACTTGGCTAGTCTAGATGTATTCAAGTCTCCAGGGCCAGATGAACTGCATCCAAGAGTATTAAAAGAACTGGCAGATGTGATTTCAGAACCACTGGCAGTCATCTTTGAGAATTCCTGGAGAACAGGCGAAGTCCCGGCAGACTGGAGGAGGGCAAATGTTGTCCCTATTTTCAAAAAGGGGAAAAGAGAGGACCCAAATAATTACCGCCCAGTCAGTCTGACATCAATACCAGGGAAGATTCTGGAGCAGATCATTAAGCAAACAGTCTGTGAGCACCTAGAAAGGAATGCTGTGATCACCAATAGTCAGCATGGATTTCTGAAAAATAAGTCATGTCAGACTAACCTGATCTCGTTTTTTGACAGAATTACAAGCCTGGTAGATGAAGGGAACGCAGTGGATGTAGTCTACCTTGATTTCAGCAAGGCATTTGACAAGGTGCCCCATGATATTCTTGTAAAGAAGCTGGTAAAATGCGGTCTTGACTATGCTACCACTCAGTGGATTTGTAACTGGCTGACTGACCGAACCCAAAGGGTGTTCATCAATGGTTCCTCTTCATCCTGGAGAAGAGTGACTAGTGGGGTGCCACAGGGTTCTGTCTTGGGCCCGGTCTTATTCAACATCTTTATCAACGACTTGGATGATGGACTCAAGGGCATCCTGATCAAATTTGCAGATGACACCAAACTGGGAGGGGTGACTAACACCCCAGAGGACAGGATCACACTTCAAAACGACCTTGACAGATTAGAGAACTGGGCCAAAACAAACAAGATGAATTTTAACAGGGAGAAATGTAAAGTATTGCACTTGGGCAAAAAAAATGAGAGGCACAAATACAAGATGGGGGACACCTGGCTTGAGAGCAGTACATGTGAAAAGGATCTAGGAGTCTTGGTTGACCACAAACTTGACATGAGCCAACAATGTGACGCGGCAGCTAAAAAAGCCAATGCAATTCTGGGCCTCATCAATAGGAGTATAGCATCTAGATCAAGGGAAGTAATAGTGCCACTGTATTCTGCTCTGGTCAGACCTCACCTGGAGTACTGTGTCCAGTTCTGGGCACCACAGTTCAAGAAGGACACTGACAAACTCGAACGTGTCCAGAGGAGGGCAACCAAAATGGTCAAAGGCCTGGAAACGATGCCTTATGAGGAACGGCTAAGGGAGCTGGGCATGTTTAGCCTGGAGAAGAGGAGGTTACGGGGTGATATGATAGCCATGTACAAATATATAAAAGGATGTCACATAGAGGAGGGAGAAAGGCTGTTTTCTGCTGCTCCAGAGAAGCGGACACGGAGCAATGGATCCAAACTACAAGAAAGAAGATTCCACCTAAACATTAGGAAGAACTTCCTGACAGTAAGAGCTGTTCGACAGTGGAATTTGCTGCCAAGGAGTGTGGTGGAGTCTCCTTCTTTGGAGGTCTTTAAGCAGAGGCTTGACAACCATATGTCAGGAGTGCTCTGATGGTGTTTCCTGCTTGGCAGGGGGTTGGACTCGATGGCCCTTGTGGTCTCTTCCAACTCTATGATTCTATGATTCTATGATTCTATGACTCAGCGTCAGAGGAGTCTAGAAAGGGGAATGCACCAACGGGCAGAAGGACCCAGAGAAAGAGAGAGCAGCGGAAAAGGTGGAGCAGGGCTAGGATATTAAACTGGTGTCAGAGGGGAGGAGACTCAGACGGGACTTCGCCGGTCTAGGGTTTAGGACGTAGAGCTGCGCGCTGCGGCTTTGAAATGGAAACTGAACTTCAATAAAGACCTTTGTACATAAACACAGCCTGGCGTTGGTCCTCTGTGAGCTGGGACCGAGGGGCAGCTCTGACACGTATGTACATGGTCATCGTGTTGCCTAGACTTTGCTGACGTGCCCCTATCTGGGCACGGAGAGCTGGGCCTGTGTCGTCTCTGCTCTGGCAACCTCTAGGTGAGACTCAACCTTTAGGTTAGACCACTGCTAGGCGTAACACAGAGATCAGTCTCCAAAGGCGGTGCAGAAACTTCAGCTGGTGCAGAATTCAGAGGCCAGGCCGCTCCCTGGGAGAAGATGGCTTGAACATATTCCCCCGATCCTGGCCTGCTTCACTGGCTGCCAACCAGTTTGTGGGTCAAAGGGCTGCTTTTGACCTCTAAAGGCTTGTGCTTTAGGAATATATGTGAGATACTGGCAAAAAGGTCCCCCTGGTCAAGATCTGGTCCTCTGTCCCCATGGCCTGGGGAAAGGTGTCAGACGTTGCCGTTGTTCTGAATCTTAGTTCCAGCTTAATCTTCCTCCTTGTGTCTGATGTGTGCAGATGAAGACTGGATCTGGCCAGGGGTGCCCCATTTTCTGGCAAAATGCAGGGCAGTGTGGTTGGGGGGTGTTATTTTCTGTTGCCTATTGGGGGTACCTTGTGTTGTTATGAATGGGATAATTCCGCTAATATTCAGAGTATTAAGGGGAGGCACCAAACGCAGCTGCATTACGTTTAGGGCAACCAGCCCAGAGGGCCTGACAAAGGTGGTGCTGATAGCCATGGAAGCCACCAAGGGGTGGGGAGGTTGCCAGGGTTACGGTGGGTGGGAGAGGCCATGCCAACTTCTCTGCTGGGTTGCCAAAGGACAAGAGCTCTGTGCCTATCCTTGCTCGCAGATTATTCCAGATCTCTGAAAATTAAATTAGGAAACACCGATTGCTGGGCCTACATATTTAATGTTGCCTATAGAATAATGAAATTAGTGTTGTTTGAACAGTTGACTTCTCCCCCCTCTTAAATTCCTATTACCATTAACTCTGATTTAGACCAATTTATAGTATAAAGGTAAAGGTACCCATGACCGTTAGGTCGTCAGGGACTCTGGGGTTGCGCACCCATCTCACTCTATAGGCCAAGGGAGCCGGTGTTTGTCTGCAGTTTTTCTGGTTCACGTGGCCAGCATGACAAAGCTGCTTTTGGCGAACCAGAGCAACACACGGAAACGCCGTTTACCTTCCCGCCGGAGTGGTACCTATTTATCTACTTGCACTTTGATGTGCTTTTGAACTGCTAGGTTGGCAGGAGCAGGGACAGAGCAACAGGAGCTCAGCCCGTCGCAGGGATTCGAAACACCGACCTTCTGATCGGCAAGCCCTAGGCTCTGTGGTTTACACCACAGCACCACCCACGTCCCTACAGTATATCCTGAGATATTTGCCAAGAACATCTAGATTTGGCCTTAATATTCGAGGTTTTGTGATAAAGAAAACAATGTCATCTGTGAATGTTACCAATGTGTATTTGAGTCACTTAAGCCAAAGATTTCATTATGCTGCCTGGCAATAAACGTCAGGGGTTCCCACGAGATACTTAAAAGTAAAGGCGAAAGTGGGCAGCCTTGTCTAGTGTCTCTGGGTGGTACAAAAGGGGCAGACATTTTGCTGTTGGTCATCACTCTACAAGATGAGAAGGGCGAATTCTATGCATATTCCGTGTTAAGAGACCAATATGAATAACCTTTAACTGCTCAATGACAATATCTTCAGAGAAGGCACTTGGGGAACGGTTCTTTACAGACCAGCAGCTTTTACAGCCTCAGAGACCCCAGAGGTATGAAATCAGTTGATTTATGTTACAAAAGAAGACCCTCTATTGCCTTGTGTAACTGTTTATTATAGCAAACCAGTTTTATACATAGTTCATAAAGGAGAAATGAAATACAGAGTGGGATATGCCAATCTTGGCCAAATAATGGGAAACTGTGTTATCTCTGGCCCTCAAGTAAAGCACATAAAAGAAAAAATAATATTTAGAACTTAGTGGGCTCCATTGCGCATATTTGTGAAAGGACCATCTAAGACCTCCAGGTGCTGGAGATACAACAGAGATAATGCTTCTCTGAAACACAGGTTTGAACAATGTTGCCCATTGATAAAGTTTTGGCAGAAGGTAATAGAGATGATCAACACAACTGTAAGGAATAACCCTAGATTTGCAGAAGAAAACATCCTTTTCAATTATATCCCCAAAACATGGATTCTAATTAAGGGACAATACGAACAAACTCTCTGCACTCATACTATGGCAAAAGGACAGGTATAGATGAACTGGAAAAATAAAAATGAGGCTCTCTTCCACAATTGGATTGAAGATATGTACAAACTCGCTACACGTGAACAAGTCGTGTATAAATGTAGACTTCCGAAAGCTCAATCCTATCTAGAACCATATTAAGGGCTGCTTAACTACAATAACAATTTTTTTTTTGAATTTATACTTTTTTGTTATTCTGTTTTGTTTTCTACATGGGTATTGTTTTTCTTTTGTGTGTGTCTTTGTGCACCTGTAATTATGCACTTCTGAACTTTCAAGAGAGAATATAAAGCTTTTTCTAAAAAAAGAAAGAAAAAAGCTTTCTCCCCTCTGCAAGTTCCTTGACGGGCTGTGAGACTGAGCCTCTGCCTGAAGCCCACAGGCTTCTCCCTCCCTTTCACATTCCAAGCACTGAAACGGTCCCCCCCCCCCCACATTGACTACTGTGCCTTTAATAAAGCCCTTCCCACATTTCAAGCACTAAAATACAACACATTGGACAGGAGATAGGGGTAAAAACTTAACTATACAAAATACATTCTGGAAGTTTACATCAATAATCAAACAGTGGTACCTCTGGATGCGAACGGGATCTGTTCCGGAGCCCCGTTTGCATCCTGAAGCGAACGCAACTCGCGTCTGCGGGTCGCAATTTGCCGCTTCCGTGCATGTCACTTTGAGCATCTGCGCATGCGCGAGCGGCGAAACCCAGAAGTAACACATTCCGTTACTTCTGGGTCGCCGTGGAGAGTAACCGGAAAACGTTCAACCTGAAGCATATTTATCCCGAGGTATGACTGTAATAGATCTTGCTCTAATTGCCCCCGCTAAAAAATTTGCAGTTTTTGCTGTCACCTGGTTATCTTGATCTGCTAGAAGGACCCAGTAGCAATGGTTGAGTGACTTGTCATGGACAATAACAGAGGGGCAATAACCTCACTCCTCAAACCTTTACAAAGAATGCAAGCCAGAAGCGCATGAGCTACTGATTCAATACTGCCATCTCCACAGGGACACCACCATTTCCCCAGCGGAAGTTTTTGAAATAGATCCTAAAGTACAGCTGAAGGCTGTACAGTCATACTTCAGGTTGCGTTTTTTTGGGTTGCGGACGCCAAAAACCGGAAGTCCCAGAACGGGTTACTTCCAAGCACAATGAAGAATTTGGAACACAGAATGTTACAGGGGGGGAAATTGCCTTAGAAACATAGACTGAACAGCTTCTATAAATCCGAGCTCCATATAAGAACTGTGCTAGGGGTTTGGCTTTAAACACTTCAAGGGCTGATGGTGTGCGATCGCCACCTTTTGTATGGAAAAAGCATTACAGAATTTTGGCGCTTCGAGACACTTTTTCCTTTGCACATTTCTGATGTGCTCCCCCTGACCCTATTGACTGAAAAACAAGGCAGAGGTATTTAAAGACTTTAACTTGTTCGATCAACTTATTATCAATATACCATCTATGGGCCCTATCATTTCTTGAAACTTGAGTTTTCTTGCAATTCACAGCCAGCTGTTCTCCTTGGCAGTATCCTGAGAACGCCCTCATCCATCTTTTTAGGCCTACTCTTGTTCTAGATAGAAGTACCGCATCATCTCTGTATAATAATATAGAAATGGCTTTTGTGGCCAATGTAGAGGCATGATCCTCTGGAGATGTTAAACTCTGGACAATATCATTTATATATAAATTAAATATATAAATTAAACAAAGCTTAACTGCCTTTGTGGCTGGTACGGATCCTGTGAGCTGCCCATTTGTAGAGCAACACATTTTCAACACAACGTTTTTATACAGACATTTAATCAATAACAATAATCTTTTATCTATACTTGAAGAGTTCAACTTACTCAAGAGATTGAATCGAATGCAGCTTTCAGATCAATGAAAGCTGCATCTAGCACACCACCTGGTTTCTTAACATACTTATCTATAAAATAGGCTAGTACTAAGCAATGGTCTATAGCGGATCTGCCTTATCTAATTCCTGCTTGCTCTTCAGCAAAAATAGCTCCATCAGGTTATCTAATTATCTTATTGTAAAGATGCTTTGCATATAATGTGCTAATTACAGGTAGCAAACGAATTGGTCTATAACTAGGCGGATCGGATGGAAGGCCCTTTTTGAATAATGGGATGACTGCAGCTGTGGCCCAGACTTCAGGAAATAACCCGGATGAATCGATAAATGAGAATATTACTGCCAGCAGGGAGGCCCACCAGCCGATGTTAGATTTCAACAGTTCTGGGGCCAAACAGTCTATGCCGGGTGCTTTATTATTTTTTGACTGTGAAGTAAGGTCCTTGACCTCAATTGTAGATACTGGAGGCCAGTATGGAAAGTTTTCCAAAGATTCTGTTATTTGGTTGACGTCATCATCCTGCCCACGATAGAGTGAATGAGGATATTGGATCCCTTCATTGGGTCCGATAGTACATACTGGAAGATTGCAAGCATTCTCCAGCAGGCCTGATATTGTACTCCAGAAGAGGGAGGTGTCCTTTTCATGAGAGGCCTTTTTTGAGATAGGCCAAGCATGTTTTTCTGCTGTTTTTTTCCATCTTAGCAGAAGTTTCAAGCACTGGTATCCTTCCCCAGTATGATTTTTTAAAAGGAGAGTGAGACTTCTCCTGAAATTGAAGCTGTTTCCACATCACTAGCATTTAACTGGTTGCTCCCCATGTGAGTTGCTTCATGGAAACTGAGACTTTCCTTCCGACTGAAGCTCTTCCCACATTCGAAGCACTGAAACGGTTTTTGCCCGGTATGAATCCTCTGGTGGGAAGTAAGATGTGTGCTCTGACTGAAGCTCTTTCCACATTCCAAGCACTGGTACGGTTTCTGCCCTGTATGAATTCTTTGATGCAGCATGAGACCAGTACTCTGTGTGAAGCTCTTCCCACAAATTTGGCATTGAAATGGTTTCTCCCCGCTGTGAATTCTTTCATGGGTAGTTAGATTGCTCCTATCACGGAAGGTCTTCCCACATTCCAAGCATTGATAGGGTTTCTCCCCTGTATGAATTCTTTGATGGGCAGTGAGTTGGTTGTTCCGAGTGAAACTCTTCCCACATTCCAAGCACTCATATGGTTTCTCTCCTGTATGAGTTATTTGATGGAGAATGAGACCTGTGCTCTGTGAGAAGCTCTTTCCGCACTCTTGACATGGAAATGGTTTCTCCCCTGTATGAATTCTCTGATGGGAAGCGAGACAGGTGCTCTGACGGAAGCATCTTCCACATTCCAAGCACTGGTACGGTTTCTCCCCTGTATGAATTCTTTGATGGAGCACGAGACTAGTGCTCTGTGTGAAGCTCTTTCCACACTCTTGGCAGTGAAATGGTTTCTGCCCTGTATGAATTCTCTGATGGGAAGCAAGATTCACCCTCTGACTAAAGCTCTTTCCACATTCCAAGCAGGGAAATGGTTTCTGCCCTGTGTGAGTTCTCTGATGGGAAGTGAGATTCACCCTCCGACTGAAGTTCTTTCCACAGTCCAAGCACTGATAGGGCTTCTCCCCTGTATGAATTCTCTCATGGGAAGTGAGCTGGTCCTTCCGACTGAAGCTCTTTCCACATTCCAAGCACTGGTACGGTTTCTCCCCTGTATGAATTCTTTGATGGAGCATGAGACTAGTGCTCTGTGTGAAGCTCTTTCCGCACTCTTGGCAGTGAAATGGTTTCTGCCCTGTATGAATTCTCTGATGGGAAGTGAGATCGCCCCTCTGGCGAAAGCTCTTTCCACATTCCGAGCACTGATACGGTTTGTGGCCCGTATGAATTCTTTGATGGGAAGTGAGACTTTCCTTCCAGCTGAAGTTTTTCCCACATTCCAAGCACTGATAGGGTTTCTCCCCAGTATGAATTCTCTGATGGGAAGTGAGAGCGGAACTACGAATGAAGCTCCTCCCACATTCCAAGCACTGATAGGGTCTCACCCCTGTATGAATTTTTTCATGGGAAACAAGGTGGTCCTTCCGACTGAAGCTCTTCCCACACGTCAAGCACAGATATGGTTTCTCCCCCTTGTGCGTTGTGTCCTCTGATGAGCGACCATCCTGCCAAATGAAGCTATTTATGCATTCGTTGTATTGATAGAGAAATCCAATGGGATTTATGTCCTGGGGAGCAGAATAGGAGCTCTGGCTGAAGTTCTCTTCACATTCCATGTATGTATATGGCTCATCCACTGTGTAGATTTCTTCAATCTCCCTTTCCAATTCATCGCCACCTAGAACAAACAGACAAAGGGGAGGAAAGAGTAGACTCAACAGGTGATCAAGAGAACTAGAGAAGAGAATCTAAGGTTAAGGTTTTACTGTTTAGGAATGTGTCCGGAATTTTCTCTTTACATTCATTTTTTGGTATATTTGTTTACTGAAAGAAGTATTGAAATAAATTACAGTTAAATGATGAATGTAAAATATATTTCTTGGACTGTAAATGGATTGAACAATAAGATGAAGAGAAACAAAATAGCGAACATATTAATGGGTGGAAAGGGACATTATTTGTTTGCAAGAAACACACATTGCCAGAAAACTTAAGAATCTTAATAAATAAAAAACTGGGTTCAGCATTTATCTCATCAGACAGGATGAAAAAAAGAGGAGTGATAATATATGCAAACCCTAGATTATTTGAGAAAATGCTAGATTATAGTAATTTTTAAAAATTGTATTACGGGGAGATCTGTATGGCATTCCCTCATTAGAGTTAGATAAAATGACTAGAGAAAAAAGAACCAAATAAGAAAGACTTCCAATAACTATTTTTCAATTAGTAGAAAATGTTAAGTGAAGAAATGGATATAAATACAGTGTGGGATGCAGGAAAGGCAGTAATGAGGAGTTTTTTTAATACACTAATGAGAAAGAACTGTTGAAAAACAAAAAAATGAGACGGTGAAACAAAATATCAAAATGCTACAAACACAACTTTCTATACTCATAAATCAAGAAACTGAACAAAAGATTAAATAATTAAAACAGAAAAAACTTGTAATTCACCAATAAACCAGGAAGACTGCTTGCTTGGTTACTACAAAAGAAACAAAAAGAATGGATTATAGAGAAACTGGAAGAAAAAGGGAAGGTTATTGATGATGATGAAGAAGAAGAGACTTTCCAGAGAAGACTCCCTGGAAAAGACCCTGATGTTGGGAAAGACAAGGAGAAGGGGACAACAGAGGACGAGATGGTGGGACAGTGTTCTCGAAGGACATGACTAGACGACTAAACAACAACAACATTGATGACCCAGAAGCAATAAATAAAAAATTAAAGTTATTTCAAAAAAAAAATCAAACAGAAAAAGACAGTGATAAAATAGAAAAATATTTTTTAAAAAGTAAATTTCCAAGGATTTTAAGTGACAAAATTGAATGTTTAAATTCTCTGATAACAATGATGGAAATCCATCAAGTGACAAGGAAGGCGAAACCAGGAAAGTCTCCTGGACCAGATGGACTGCCGGCATGCTATTACAAAAAAATTAGAAGATTCATTTGTAATACCGTCAAAAGCAGTTAAGAACAAGATCTTAAAAGAAGGAAAAGGACCAGAAGCATGGCAAGAAGCATTGATATATTGGAGTACTTAGAAATGACACCAGACTAGCAGGCAATCTTGATGTTTGTCGATGCGGAGAAAGCTTTTGACAATATATCTTGGAAATTTATGAAAAAACCCATAAAGGTGATGGGATTAGGAGAAGCAGAGAGGTAATTTATCAAAATCAGACAGCAAAATTGATAATAAACAATGAAATATCTGACTGCTTCAATATAAAGAAGGGAACCAGACACGGTTGCCCATTAACCCCACTGCTATTTATCATAGTTCTGGAAATATTGGCAATGACAATTAAAGAAAATTCAGAGATAAAAGGAATAAGAGTAAGAAATAAAGCATTTAAATTAAAAGCCTATGCAAATGATTTAGTAAAAACAACAGGAGACCCATTTGAAAGTTTACCAAAAATTATAGAAAGAAGCCACGGATTCGACCAGGTAGCAGGATTTAAACTGAATACAGACAAAACTAAATTGTTGGCTAAAAATACGGAGGCGCAAGACAAATGACAACTGCAGTCATCATCTAGTCTATCAATTGTGTTTGGGGGGGAATAAATATTTAGGAATTTGGATCACTGTGAAAAACATAAATTTATGCAATGATAATTACATAAGACTTGGAAAGAGATAAACAAAATTATTAATATGGAAAAGACTGAATCTCTCTTTTTGGGGGAGAATCTCCACAATTAAAATGAATGTGCTGCCCAAAATGTTGTTCCTATTTTAGGCAATCCCAGTGATAGGCGAGGCAGGATGCTTCAAAGAATGGAAGAGACACTTATCAACCTTCATCTGGCAGGACATAAGGCCCAGAATAAAACAAGTTACTTATAGATATTAAAGAAAGAGGAGGTTTTGCCCTGCCAGATTTGAAGATTTATTATGAGGCATCATGTCCATGCTGGTTAAAAGAATGGTTAATTTTGCAAATTATGGAATTATTGGATTGGGAAGGATTGGACAACAGATTTGGGTAACACGCCTATTTATGTTACGGAAAGGTAAAGGTTCACTGGGGTTTTCTGAACGGTATAATAAGGAAAGCACTATACACAGTATGGGATAACTACAAAGGCCTATTGGAACAGAAAAACCCCTGGTGGCTTTCATTGTTAGAAGCCGTTTCGGTAAAGAAAAACATATGGAAAAGAATTGGGCAACCTTTAATAATTATTGGAAGAGGAGGGAAATCAATTGAAGTTAAATAAATTCAAAGAAAGTAGGAATTATGTGACAGACTTGCTGCAATATTATCAATTGAATGAAACTTTAAAATTACCGGTAGATAAGAAAAATGGATTCACAGCAGAAAATTCAAAGCTAGAAAAAGAATTAATACAAAATAGAAGCGACAGTATTATCTAAAATGTATAGATTATACTACTTGATTGGGAAGTAAAAGACGAAGAGCTAAAAGAAGTCATGATTAAATCTGCAAAAGATTTTGGGCATACAAGACAGATGGACGCATGGGGAAAATTGTGGATCAGAGATTTAAAATTCACAGCGTGCTACACACTAAGAGAAAATATTATGAAGATGTTTTACAGATGGTATTTAATACCTAGTAAACTAGCAAAGTTGTACAAAACAAATTCTAATAAATGTTGGAGGTGTAAGCAGACAGAAGGAACAATGTTACAAATGTGGTGGGGATGTAAGAAAATTAGGAACTTTTGGGATAGTATTTATGAAGAATGTTCAAACAAACTTTTGTCAAAAAGCCCGAAGCATTTCTCTTGGGTTTACTATCATCAGATATCCCAAGCGATAAAAGAAGGATATTTTTATATGCCACTACAGTGGCAAGAATGCTCATAGCCAGAAAACGGGAGGGGGAAGAGATTCCAACAAAGGAAGAGCGGCAAATAAAGTTATTTGAATATATTGAGCTGGCTAAAATGACAGAAAGAATTAGTTACCGAACAAGCCAAAAGTTCAGTAAGGAATGGCAGTCTATAAAAATTACCTAGAATAACATTGTTCTCAAATAAAATCTTTATTATGCTTTGATTAATTTTTGCCAAAGACAAAACAATTACTATAATTAAATAAGTTAATACCAAGAAATGAAGAACATCTAAAGAAGGCAGTTAAGGAAATAAAAGAATGACTCAAATTGAGGTGGTGAGCAGAAGTCAACTCAAAAGACAAGGGTTGATAACTCAGAATAATAATAATCATGGGTAATTGGTGGAGGGAAAGATATTTAGTTATTATGTATTTTTGTGTATTTGTTTATTTTTAGATTTAATTTGAACTGTGGATGGAATCTTTCTGTGGATGTGTGTAAAGCAAAACTCAAGGAAAATTTAAAACAAAAACAAAGAGAGAAACTAATTAGGTCCTCAGGAAGAAATTGAGCCCCCAGTTCTAGATGTGGGGCCTTACTATAGTTTTCACTGCCTTTGTTAACTGGTGTTAACTGAGATGATAGATAGATAGATAGATAGATAGATAGATAGATAGATAGATAGATAGATAGATATGGGAACCTGAGATTCCAAAGGCCCGGCTCTCTTCTGGGAGAGGTTTTGTCTGGCCCAACCATGGAATCCAGTCCATGGTCAGTTATCTCTCTGGTCAACCAAAACTTAACAGAAGCCAAAACAAAAAACCTGACAGAAGTTACTTCAACTTCCCTAATGACGCTGAAATCTACATTTTAAAAGGCCCGGCCACTTCAGACCAGTCTCATCTTTGTTTGAAGAGGCATAACTGGAGAAGAGAAAATGTCAAGAGCAACAACAACTACCAGACTTTTAGAAGACATCTGAAGGCAGCCCTCTTTAGGGAAGCTTTTAATGTTTGATGCATTACTGTATTTTAATATTTTGTTGGAAGCTCATTCTCCCTCTTCTGCCTTCAGGGACAGCCTCTCTAGCCTCCGTGGGGCAGCGGCTTGCCCCGCTGTCCTCAGAGCTTATGGGGCTGGCGATGGGGAGAAGCAAGCTTGCTTCCCCCCACCCCCCGCCAGCCTCCAGATCAGGTCGGGGAATAGCGGGGTGACGGCGCTCCGCCTCCCCGCTATCCCCTGAGCTTATGGGGCTGGCGATGGGGAGAAGCAAGCTACCAGCATGAGTCTGACCAAACTGCAGGAGGCAGTGGAAGACAGGAGTGCCTGGCGTGCTCTGGTCCATGGGGTCATGAAGAGGCGGAAACGACTAAACGACTAAACAACAACAACATGACTACTTTGATATATTTGTAATTATGCAAATCTTTTCATATTGTAAGCCACCTTGAGCTTTGTTTTAACTGTGGAAAGGCACCATACAAATAAAATGATGATGATAATGGAGGAGGAATATTCACAGAGTAAACAGAGTAAATCCCTCCATTCAGGGTTCACGGTGGGGATGTTAGAATCCCAGATGCTTGTTGAACTGCATCAAAATATTGGCGGTTTATCACATAGAGATACACATGGAATATTATGATCCAGCAGGAAGCCTTACGGAGAGAGTCCAGGATGTCACGATTCTCGTCCATGACCTCCGTATGCAGAGCTCTCTGGTCAGGGTCCAGCAACTCCCATTCCTCGTCTGTGAAATGGACAGCGACATCTTCAAAGCTCACCGGACCCTGAAAGAAAAAGAAAAAAGGTCTCCTATTAGGCAGTGTAAGGATGATCTGCTAGACATTGTTTTCTGCTTGTTAATTGCTCTCTTGTTTTGATGGGATTGTACTGCTGTACGTTTCAATTACGGGAGTTTAAGGTGACGTCTTCTCTTCCTTTTAAGGAGGGGTCTTAATCTTTGGGCAAATGGGTGGAACTCCACAGGGTGTTCTTCTTCAAATCATTCTGCCTGCTCAAGCGTTCCCGTTTGGGAGACGGAAAGATCCCTTCTCTACTCTCCCGGTGCACCACCCGATGCCCTAAAGCCAACTTCAAGGACCGCATGAGAGCCCAGGGAGGGGGAGGAGAGTGCAGAAAGCCCCGCTGTGCAACTGATGGGGCTGGTTAGGTGAATCGTGGCCGCTGTTTTCTATGGTTTGTCAACTGCCTCGTGTTAGTATTTCTAATGTAATGTCACTGGGAAGGCATTTTGCAGAGAATCGGTGGTACCTCTGGTTAAGAACTCAATTCGTTCCTCGAGGTCCATTCCTTTTTTTAATATTTATTTATTGGTTTTCACATATTGCATTACAATACAGATGTACCAAAGCCAACACCATTTCCTCCCCATCCCCCCATACATTTACATTTCTATTTCTTCAATCCAACATATTATCCTTTTCTCCTTCCTCCCACCTCCCTCCGCCTCCATTCGATTTCCTCCACATTATGCAATTTACAATAATCTTTGCATTCTACAATCTTCTCAAATCATTTATATATTATTATTATCTTTCATTACTAATTTTTCTTCCATCCAGTACTTCACATTTTAATCTAGGCATATTAGCGTATCTTTTTTTCAGCAATATTTTGCCATATATTCATCAAAACATTTCCACTCCTTTTTAAAATTTTTGATTCAACTGATTTCTTATTATGCCAGGTAGTTTTGCCAGGATTAAATATTCATTTAGTTTACAAATCCATTCCTCCTTTGTGGGTATAGTTTGTGACTTCCACCTAGCAGCAATCACTATTCTAGCAGCTGTACGGGCATATAGAAAAATTCTCACCCCCCCCCCCCGAGGTATCTCTTCATCTATCACTCTTCATCTCTCAATCCAAGGAGATATGACTCTGGTTTCTTTGTTATTGGTATTTTCAACATCTTCTTTAGTTCTTCGTGTACTACTATCCAAAATTTCTTAATTTCCTCACAGTGGAGGTCCTTTCTTAACCTGAAACTGTTCTTAACCTGAAGCACCACTTTAGCTAATGGGGCCTCCCGCTGCTGCTGCGCTGCCATGCCACAGTTTCTGTTCTCATCTTGAAGCAAAGTTCTTAACCCGAGGTAATATTTCTGGGTTAGCGGAGTCTGTAACCTGAAGCGTCTGTAACCCGAGGTACCACTGTATTAGGGTAAGGATTGGACAGTTGGCAATTAGCAGCTGGGGGCTGGTTGGTTATTTTTCTTGGTTCTCCCTTGACTGTGAAGCTGAGAGACAGAGGCTGGAGGAGGAGTTTGTCCATAATTCTTGCTGGTCAACTCCTGCCAGCCTGACAATGGCATTTCCCCCCTTACGGGGTCCTTGCTGCGAGATCACATTCACCCGGTCCTATACCAGCTGAACTGGCTCCCGGTGGAGTACAGGATCAGGTTTAAGGCGCTGGTTTTAACCTTTAAAGCCCTATACGGCCTAGGACCCTCGTACCTACGGGACCACCTCTCCTAGTATGTCCCATGGGGGACCGTACGGTCTTCAAACAAAAACATCCTGGAGGACCCAGGCCACAGGGAGGTTAGGCTGCCCTCAACCAGAGCCAGGGTCTTTTCGGCTGTGGCCCCGATCTGGTGGAACGCTCTTTCACAAGAGACTAGGGCCCTGCGGGACTTGACATCTTTCTGCAGGGCCTGCAAGACGGAGCTGTTCCACCAGGCCTTTGGCCAAGGCACAGTCTCACCCCCTCCTTTGGTGATCCTCGTAGAACTCTGGACCAGTGGTTGCCATGAATTTGATTTTGAATTGATTTTAGAATGATTGATTTTAGAATGCTGTGTTACTTTTATTGTTACTTTTTTTATCCAAGAGGCTGGGTTCTATAGCCTCTCTCCGTAAGGACTGTAAGAAACTTTCCCTTGTCTTTATTCTTTCTTGAGCAACCAGCCAGGAGCCACTGACAGCATCCTGACGCCCCTCAGTCCCCCAAGTCTCCTTCCCCCTACTACCTACGGGACCGCCTCTCCTGGTATGCCCCACGGAGGACCTTAACAAATAACAACACTTTGGAGGTCCCAAGCCTCAAGGAGGTTAGATTGGTCTCAACCAGTGCCAGGGCCTTTTCAGCACTGGCCCCAATGTGGTGGAACGCTCTGTCCCAAGAGACCAGGGCCCTGCGGGACTTGACATCTTTCCGCAGGGCCTGCAAGATGGAGCTGTTCCGCCTGGACTTTGGCTTGGACTCACTCTGACCCTTATGTTTCCCTCCCCTTATGGTCTTGATTTATGAGCTACTTTAAAAGGAGGCTGCATTTTAAATTGCATTTTAACCCGTATTTTAAATTGGGGTTTTCTCCCCTCCCCCCCATCATCTTGTTTTTACTGTGATTTTATAGGTGTTATCCACCCTGAGCCGGGGAGGGCGGGGTATAAAAAAATTATTATTATTATTATTATTATTATTATTATTATTATTACCTGATCTGGTTCCGATTCTGCTGCACCCCCTTCGCCACCATGAAAAGACGGAAGAAGAGGTCTTACCAACATCGTTCCCTCACCTGCGAGAGAGAGAAAGAGGCAAGTGAGAAGCCATGATTCCACGCTTCTCTTGGGGGGTGAAGCAGTGCATCTCTTAAGTGCCTTATAAAACGTGTCACCTACAGAGGGCATCTTGGCATTTGTACCCATTTCACATTTTGTCATGTAAAAATAAACCTCTGAGCTCTTGGCCCTAAATGTCTCCACTCCGCCCCCGCGAAAAGGATGAAAAGAACCCATGGATTAGCTTCAAAATCAACAAAATGTGACCACACACAGAAAAAGCTCCTTCCTCCTTACCCGTTGGCCTCTCTCTGGTGTCCAACGGAGTCCTCTCTGCCTCAAAGGAATCAGGACCCATTTCTGCTAACAGATCCTTTCCCTGAAAGAGCAACACAGATTCAGAACAGAACATGAAGGATTTGAAATAGAACAGAAGAGGCAAAAACTTTAGGATGCTTTCCATTGGTAGAGCATTTTGGAATACTCTCCCTCTGGTGTGGAGCCCCTTGGGAGCATCCAGAGGAAAGTCTCTCTCACCTGCTTCCTCTCCTCTGCCTGACTCAGGAGGAAACCTTCAGCCAGGGCCACTGCCTGGGAAGTGGTCTCTGCTCCGCATTCCCTCACCCAGATCTCTATCTCGGGTGGAAGGACAGCCAGGAACTGCTCCAAGATCACCAGGTCCACCATCTCTGCTTTCGTGTGCCTTTCTGGCTTCAGCCACTGATGGTCTAGTTGGTAGAACTGGTGGCAAACTTCTCGGGGTCCTTCGGCCTCCTGGCAGCAGAACTTCCTGACCTGCTGGCTCTGCACATCAGAGCGGAGAGTGTCCTCCTCACCCAGGATCTTCTGCACGGAGTTTTCCCAGAATCCCCCACTGCTCTCAGTTTGGACGGCTTGGCTTCTGCCTGCTTCAGGGCCAGCTGAGTCTTGCTCATCCATCTCTGCTCTCAGGAAGTCTCCAAGAGATGAGAAGGAGCCCCTTAGTCTTCTGCCACGTTCCGTCTGTTGAAATCGGAGGTGCTAGCAATTCGGACAAAACAAATCCATTGTTCTGTTATAAAATTGAATCACGGTCAGGAGGAGAAAACATTCCCTGGGAACCAGGGCTGAAGCAGACCACAGCCCAGATTCTGAGCTCTTTTTTTAATTTTAAAAAGAAAAGGACAGAAGGAAGAAAGGAAGAGAAAGAAGCTTCTAGCCCTGCCCGAAGGAAAGCGACCAAATTGTTTCATGGTAATTACGTTGTAAGGTAAAGGTACCCCTGCCCGTACGGGCCAGTCTTGACAGACTCTAGGGTTGTGCGCCCATCTCACTCAAGAGGCCGGGGGCCAGCACTGTCCGCAGACACTTCCGGATCACGTGGCCAGCGTGACATCGCTGCTCTGGCGAGCCAGAGCCGCACACGGAAACGCTGTTTACCTTCCCGCTAGTAAGCGGTCCCTATTTATCTACTTGCACCCGGGGGGGCTTTTGAACTGCTAGGTTGGCAGGCGCTGGGACCGAGCAGCGGGAGCGCACCCTGCCGCGGGGATTCGAACCACCGACCTTGCGATCGGCAAGCCCTAGGCGCTGATGCTTTTACCCACAGCGCCACCCGCGTCCCTAATTACGTTGTAGTATGAAGTAAAAAAGGATTTTGAAAGATGGGGGAGAATTAAACTCTCACTGCAAGGAATGATTTATGCAATTAAGACAAACCTTTTGCCTAAAATGTTGTCTTTATTCCAGGCAAACCCGATAATAATTTATGCAGGATGGTTCAAACAAAGGAGCTCTCAAAGTTTACCTGGCAGGGGAAGAAGCCCAGAATTAGGTATAAAATCTTAACAGATATTAAAGGAAGGGGGATTGGCACGGCCAAATTCAAGACTATATTATGAAGAATAAAGTTTGTGCGCGTGAAAAGAATGGATAACGTTGGGAAATACTAGACTATTGGATCTGGAAAGATTTGGTAGGAGATTTGGATATCATATTTATTTATGGTATGATAAAACAAATGTCCACGAAGGGTTTCTCCATCATGGTGTAAGAAGAAGTTTGTATGGTGTATGGGTGAGATATAAGAATTTGCTGGAAAGAAGAACCCCATTATGGTTATCCCCTAATAAAACAAGTACACAAGTGAAAACAAAGCCAGGTGCAGTAAAGCAGCCAGATGGGCAGGGTATAAATAATAATAATAATAATAATAATAATAATAATAATAATAACGACAACAATAACAATAACAATAACAACAATATTAACACGGAAACAAAATGGGTAAACTATATATCTTAATTTATATAAATTCTTTTAAGCTTAAAAAGCTAGAAGATATTAAGGATTAGGTTAATAGTGGTTATTTAAGAAAGATATAGTAACTGATTTTTTTTAAAGAGTAAAGCTCTGTTTTTGAAAGGGGATTATAAGAAGATGGATGAACTAAGATGGATAATCTACTTCTGGAATGGGAAACTAAGGATGAAACGGTGAAAGCTGCAATGAGATGTGGGACGTAATATTAAAGTGTCTTCATGGGAGAAGTTGTGGAAGATGTGCTCCTTGTGACACTTTAAGAGAAAACTATCTGAAGCTGATTTATAGATGGTAATTAACACCAAATAAGTTGCCCAAAATGTACAAAGCTAATGCAAGGTCCCGCTCCGAGTTCCCTCCCTGCGAGAAGCCAAGTTACAGGGAACCAGGCAGAGGGCCTTCTCAGTGGTGGCACCCGCCCTGTGGAACACCCTCCCACCAGATGTCAAAGAGAAAAACAACTACCAAACTTCTAGAAGACATCTGAAGGCAGCCCTCTTTAGGGAAGCTTTTAATGTTTAACAGGTTATTGTATTTTAATATTCTGTTGGAAGCTGCCCAGAGCGGCTGGGAAAACCTAGCCAGATGGACGGGATAAAAATTATTATCATTATCATTATTATTATTATTATTATTATTATTATTATTATTATTATTATCATCATCTCAGGTGTCCCCAGAGAAGGCATCTTGGTGGCGGATCCTTGGTTGGGAAATTCCCTCTCCTCAATTGCTCACCTTCCAGTCTTTAAGGAAGCCTTGGGCACCTGAGAAATGTGTTTTCATGACCCAGCCATTTCCTGTGACTGTCCTTGGTTTTAACTCTTTTTAATACGGAATTCTAAAATGGTTGTAACCCGCCTTGGGGAACAGATGCAGCCGTAGAAATACGAGAAATGATAGCAACCCGTATAAAGTTACAGGTAGGTAGCCGTGTTGGTCTGCCGTAGTCGAAACAAAATAATAAATAAAAAATCCTTCCAGTAGCACCTTAAGAGACCAACTAAGTTTATTATTGGTATGAGCTTTTGTATGCAAGCACAAATTGTGCACGCACGATGTATCTGAAGAAGCGTGCCTGCACACGGAAGCTCATACCAATAACAAACTTAGTTGCTACTGGAAGGAATTTTTATTTAATTTTGTTTCAACCCACATAAAGACTTCTATATTGAAATATTCCAAAAACAAAGAGACAACACGCACACACACAGATCTGCCACCCGCACTGCATTTGCAAAGCAGGATCAGGCCACTTTAAAAAGTCCCAACTTCCTGCAAAGAATCATGGGAAGCGTAGTTTGTTCAGGGTGCGGAGAGTTGGCATGAGACACCCCCCCACCCACCCCTTCCAGCCTCAAAGCTACAATTTCCAGAGTGTTTTACACATCCAGCCTGCTTGCCACACCCACCCCCTGATGCGGAGGACCTAAAGGTCCACAAATGACAACATTTTGGAGGTCCCAGGTCGCAAGGTGGTTAGAGTGGTCTCAACTAGGGGCAGGGCCTTTTCAGTACTGGCCCCGACGTGGTGGAACGCTCTGTCCCAAGAGACCAGGGCTCTGCGGGACTTGACACCTTTCCGCATCTTTCCTGGTTCCCTCATTGCGAGAAGCAAAGCTACAGGGAACCAGGCAGAGGGCCTTCTCGGTAGTGGCGCCCGCCCTGTGGAACGCCCTCCCATCAGATGTCATTCAGAAGACATCTGAAGGCAGCCCTGTTCAGGGAAGTTTTTAATGTATGATATTTTAGTGTTTTTTGGTTTCTATGGAAGCCGCCCAGAGTGGCTGGGGAAACCCAGCCAGATGGGCGATGTACAAATAATAAATTATTATTATTATTCCGCAGGGCCTGCAAGACAGAGCTGTTCTGCCTGGCCTTTGGTCTGGACTCAGTCAGACCCTGATGTTTCCCTCCCCTTATGGTTCTGATCTATGGGCTACTTTTTAAATGAGGCAGCATTTTAAATTGCATTTTAACCTGTATTTTAAATTGGGGTTTTCCGCCTATTATGATTTTACTGTACAGTATAGAAAAATTCTTCTCCCGGTGGTATCTCTTCATCTCTCAGTCCAAGGAGATATGTCTCTGCTTTCTTTGTTATTGGTATTTTCAACATCTTCTTTAGTTCTTCATGTACTATCAAAAAATTTCTTAGTTTCCTCACAGTGGAGGTCCGTTCTTCATCTGAAACTGTTCTTAACCTGAGGCACCACTTTAACTAATGGGGCCTCCTGCTGCCGCCGCGCTGCCGGTGCACGATTTCTGTTCTCACCCTGAAGCAAAGTTCTTAACCCAAGGTACTATTTCTGGGTTAGCGGAGTCCGTAACCTGAAGTACCACTGTAATTTTATTGGCGTTAGTTGCCCTGAGCTTGGCTCTGGCTGGGGAGGGCGGGGTATAAGTAAAATTTATTATTAAAAAAACAGAGAGAGAGTAAAGTTTCTTATATGCAGAATTGTGCCAAAGTTAATCATTCTAGATTAAGGCACACACACACTTTACACACCCACCCAGATGGGTGGGGTATAAATAAATTATTGTAATTATTATTCTAAATATAATATAATATTATAATTATTATTATAAATATAATATTATAATTATTATAAATATATTATTATTATTATTATTATTATTATTATTATTATTATTATTATTATTATTATTATTATTAAAATATTATAATTATTATTATAAATTAAATATTATAATTATTATAATTATTGCCAGGGAACTGGGAATTGCAGCTCGGGCAGAGAGTCTGGGGAGAGTGTCTCCCCCCCCCCCCACTCTCTGCACTGGGGAGGGGCTGCTTCCCCCCCCCCCGCCTGATTTCTCTTCCCTGCCAGAAAAACTGCCACGTAATGGGTCTTTTTTTTGCTGTTCCTGGAGGCCTCTCCTGCCTCCATGGCGAGACCTGGGGCGGAAGCGGAGGAAGAGAAGAAGCATGGCGGGGATTGAACCTCCTCCCTTCGGGCCTGCAAGACAGAGCTAGTCCGCCTGGCCTTTCATCTGAATTCAGCCTGGTCTTTTATTCCCCACGGCTCATTCTCCCCTGGCCCAAGCAGGGCCAACTCAGCCAGCCAGCCCTGGGGACCAGCTAATGTAGATTATTATTTTTATTTTTATCGTTATTCAAGTTTTTTATACTGTATTTCATGCTGCTTTTATCATTAATAAAAACAATAATTTTCATTTATACCCCACCCTCCCCAGCCAAGGCTCAGGGCGGCGAACAACCAATCATAAAAACAAGTTGAATGAAAGCAACTTAAAAACCAGATTAAAATACAACATTAAAACATTAAAATGCAGTGTTTTAAATGGGCTGTTTGCCGCCCCGAGCCCGGGTTTTGAACCAGGAAGGGCGGGGCATAAATAAAAAATTATTGTTATTATTATGACCCGCAGCCTCCCCCCCCCACCCCTCCCTCCCTCCCTCCCACAGGGGGCAGAGCCCTGGCCCCCTCCCCCCCCCGATTTGGGCCTCCCCCCCTGCAGGATCTGACCAGCCCCCCCGCCCCCCCTTCTCCCCACAGCGAGACTCACCCCGAGAGAGGGAGACCCAGCAGCCCCTCGGCTGGCAGAAGGGGGGCCGGGGAGGGAGGGGCCTGGGCCAGGGAGGACCTCGCCCCCCCCACGACGCCACTTCCGGTCCTCTCTAGGAATCCAGCTCTGCTGCTTTTAACCCTTGGCAAGCCGAGCGCAACCTCCTCCTCCAAGGCAGGAGCCCGGGAGAACCCCCCCCCCCCGCCAAGAGATGCTTCATTTGGGAGACCCCCCCCCAAGAAGCAGGGGACCCCTCACGTAGGAGAGGCTGGAAGGGAGCCCGAGGGGCATCTAGTCCACCCCCGTCCCAGGCAGGAATCTCAGCTCCAGCATCCCTGACCGAGGGACCCCCACCTGCATTGTACTGTTTCCACTGAGGGGGAGAAGCTTCATTTGGGAGAGACCCCCCCCCCAAGAAGCAGGGGACCCCTCAGAGAGGAGAGGCTGGAAGGGAGCCCGAGGGGCATCTAGTCCACCCCCCTGCCAGGCAGGAAGCTCAGCTCCAGCATCCCTGACCCCCACCCTCGGCAGAAACCCCCCTCCCCCCCCAGTCTCTCCCCCCCCCCATGGCAATTAGAGGACTCCCCAAAGATCCCGAGTCCCCCCCCCCAGCCTCGAACTGAGGCCAGGACAAGGAGCTCTGCTTCACCTTTTAGACAAGCACCAGACCTGCAGAGAGGCTCAGAAAAGCCGCCTGTAAAACTGTGGCAAGAAGGAGATGGCGTGCATTGTGCTGTTTCCACTGATGGGGAGAAGCTTCCTTTAGGAGAGACCCCCCCCCCTGAGCTGCGCCCTCCCCAGGCCAGAAGCAGGAGGAGGAACAGCCAGGAGGGGAGAAGAAGCCTCCCCACCCCCCATAGCTCTCAACTTTTCCCTTTTCTTGCGAGGAATCCTATTCGGAATAAGGGAATTTCCCTTGGAAAAAGGGAAACGTGGACAGCTATGCTCCCCCCCCCCCCTGCAAGGAAGGAGCTGGGGTGTTTAGCCTCGGAAAGGGGAGACGGAGAGCGATAGCAACTGAGCATAGGAGAGTCTGGAAGGGAGCTCAAGCTGAGTTATAGGGAACCAGGCAGAGGGCCTTTTTGGTAGTGGCACCCACCCTGTGGAACACCCTCCCATCAGATGTCAAAGCGATAAATAACTATTTTACTTTTAAAAGGCCCAATGGGAAAATTTATGGAAGATCAATTGGAAATTCACAAATTGTTACACAATTAGAGAGAACTTTCAAAAAATGCAACATCGATGGTATCTAACACCATGGAAACTTTCAAAAATGTATAAAAATGTGTCAAGTAATTGTTGGAGATGCGGAGACTCAGGAACATTCTACCATATGTGGTGGATATGTAGGAAAATACAGGTATTCTGGGAGAGTATCCATGTAGAACTGCAAAAAAAGCTAAAGATCCCTTTCAATAAAAAACCAGAGGCCTACCTCCTGGGAATAACAGATTTGGATATTCCACAAAAGAGGAAGAGTATCTTTTTATATGCGACGGCGGCAGCAAGAGTTTTGATCACAGCAAAATGGAAGAGTAATGAAATCCCCGCTATTCAAGATTGGATCCAAAAGCTGACAGAATATGCCTAATTAGATGAAAAAATAAAGAATAAATCAAAACAGGAATTTGTTTCAAAATGGGAGGTTTTCAAAGATTATCTGAAAAATAAATATAGTAGTTTAAATTCTGTTGCAGCATTCGAGGAACTTCAGTAATACTCGCAAGGTAGATATAAGAAATTAGATTTATTGAGAATAAGTTTAATTATGATAAAAGCGTATACTGGCAAAAAGTAATATGAATTTGAAATATGGAATAGACGGGAAGTTGGGTCTTTAGTGTTAAGACCAATAGATGTTTTATTGTTTGCTAAGAAAATTATGTGCCTATGGTTATTTTTGTAATTTGTGTGTAATTTGGTATTTGTGTGTGTGTGTGTTTTTCTTGTTGTATAAATAAAAAACTTTTTTAAAAAAAGACAACTGAAGGCGGCCCTGTTTAGGGAAGTTTTAAATGTCTGACGCTGTGTTGTTTTTAATATTTGGTTGAAGCCGCCCAGAGTGGCTCCACAAAAATACATGTGGTGGGAGGGTTTTAATAATAATATTTACATGCCGCTCGATGGTAAGAAAACATCTCAGTGGTTTACTAGAAATGTTAAAATTGTAAATTAAAAATAATTTCCACAGCAAAATTAAAATAAAAACAGCCAAGATGTTAAAATTAGCAGTGTTGAGATACATCTCTGTGTGTGCAAGGTCTTGCTTGTTTACAGTGGTCCTTTAAATAAATTACAAATTTACTCAAATACTTGATCTTCCTTGTTTCGGATCTTCAGTTTCGCCATCTCCACATACTCCAGTTAAAGAGTTAAAATCGTATGATACTTATCGTTATATAACAGATGGATAATGGTAAAAGATGCAGCAAATTTAACCTTAAACATGGAACCTACGGGTCCGAGGGTTCAAAAGAACCTTGTATTTCAATGTTGGAAATGGTTATGTTAAAATGTATAAAATTGTCAAAATAAATGAATTACAAAAAATGAGTTTTGCTTGAACAAATACAGCTTAAGGAGGCACCAAAAAGAGAACAGCCAAAGTTCCTGCTTGATGTCAAGAGACAGAGAGTGGTGGGAGTGTACCCAAAATCCAACTATTCTGGACAAAAGCCATGTGAGAAATAAGTAAAATAACCAAGCAAGTATTAGAAATCACCCCAGAACTGGCCTTACTAAACATCTTCCAAGACAATAATGCCCACTTACACCACAAAGAACTCATAACCCACCTACTTTCAGCAGCCAAAAACACCATAACCAGACACTGGAGAGACCTGTCAGGAGTAAGCATGGACCAATGGTACCAAATAGTATGGGAAACAGCCCTGCTAGAAAAAATAACCAATACACTGAAACTGACACGGGGACAAATAGAAGAAGACACATTCACCCCAGTATGGCTCCCCTTTATCACACACACAGCCCAACAAGACAATGACAAATATCCACCAACAGCATACAAATCAATATGGCTAACCTGATCCAAAACACCCACCCACCCCACTCACACATGAAAACAAAGACCACCACAGCCAACCACAAATGAACCACCACACCCATGGCCAACCCCAACCTCTCTCACCACCAAAGGAACCCAAGTGAACAGCAGAGAACCTGCACAAGCAACACTGACACCAAACCCCACATATATTAAGCAAAATAGAAACATCGCCACCTGACCCCACCCCCACCCATCTTCCCACATCTTTCCCCCTTTTCTTCCTAATGTCTCAACAAATGAAACCAATTTGTAAAAATGTTACATGGGGGAGGGGAATATGAGAGAGAGACATTGCAAACACTTTTTTAAATTAAGAAAATCTTTAATAATAATAATAAAAGAACCTTCAAAGCATATTGTAACCTGTTCTAATGTTACAACAGAGACCTTCACATTCAGTAATAGCTGGGGACGGTCAGACCGCAGGTGATAGTTTGGTAGGCAGGATACACACAGGCTAAAGTTATATAGACAAAAGTTGCACGTTTCAAAATCTGGAGGAGAAGACTTCTTGGGAGTGTTAGAACCCACAGTATGTGGTGTGCAAGGCCTTATGTGGAGAGAGAAGCAAGGCCTTGGGCAAGAGACCATGCAAGCATCCAGCACAGTTTCATAAACACCTCATCCATTGTGACAGACTCCCCCAATTAACACTGGGACAGAAGGAGAACAGGGTCACCTACTTGAGGAATATATGCGAGCCCCTGACAAAAATGTCCCTCTGGTCAAGATCTGGGGCTCTGTCCACATGGCCTGGGAAAGGGTGTCCGACGCTACCCCTGGAGTTAGATAGATAGATAGATAAATAGATAGATAAATTTATTGTCATTGTCCGTATATACACAGTATACACAACAACGAAAATCAAACACCCACCCAAAGACCGGGTTCACATACACCTTTTTTTTTTTTTTAATATTTTATTAAGGATTTTCTTGTTTTACAGAAGTGTAGTGCCTCATATATATTTTTCCCCATGTAACATTTTTACAAATCCGTTTCATTTGTTGAGGCATTAGGGGGAGAAGAAAATAAAAATAAAAATAAAAAAAGGAGAGAAAAGAGAAAGGGGGTGGAGAGAGGGAAGATGGATAAGGGTGGGATTGGGTGGCGGTGTTTCTATTATGTTTAATGTATGTAGAGTTTGGTGTCAGCGTTGTTTGTGTTGTTCACTTGTGTTCCTTTGGTGGTGAGAGAGGTTGGGGTTGGCCTAGGGTGTGATTGTTTGCTTGTGATTGGCTGTGGTGATCTTTGTTTTCGTGTGTGAGTGAGGTGGGTGGGTGTTTTGGATCAGGTTAGCCATATTGATTTGTATGCTGTTGGTGGATTATTGTCGTTGTCCTGTTGGGCTGTGTGTGTGATAAAGGGGAGCCATACCGGGGTGAAGGTGTCTTCTTCTGTTTGTCCCCGTGTCAGTTTCAGTTTATTAGTTAATTTTTCTAGTAGGGCTGTTTCCCATACTATTTGATACCATTGGTCCATGCTTACTCCTGACAGGTCTCTCCAGTGTCTGGTTATGGTGTTTCTGGCTGCTGAGAGCAGGTGGGTTATGAGTTCTTTGTGGTGTAAATGGGCATTGTTGTCTTGGAAGATGTTTAGTAGGGCCAATTCTGGGGTGGTGTCTATTACTTGCTTAGTTATTTTACAAATTTCTTGTATGGCTGTTGTCCAGAATAGTTGGATTTTGGGACACTCCCACCACATGTGGAAGTATGTGCCTGTGGAGGTGCACCCTCTCCAGCATTTTGGTGAGGTTCCTGGGTGTATTAGCGCTAGTTTCCTTGGTGTTAGGTACCACCTGTAGGTGAGTTTCAGTGTGAGTTCTTTTCTTTTCGTTGATATGGATTTAAAGGGGGGTTTAGACCACATTCTGGTCCATTGAGTGGGGTTTATCTCATAGCCTATGTCATTCTCCCATTGATTTTTGATTGCGTCTAGGGGATTTGCGAGATTTTGGAGTAGTATTTTGTATATTGCGGATACCATCCCTTTACCGTTTCCCTTTGTTGTTAGGAGGAGGTTTTCGAAGGTTGTCAGGGGCCTAGTTGCTGCTGATTTTACTGTTGGGTTGTTTAAGAGGGCATGTAGTTGGTGTTGTGTTAACCAGGGCATTTGGGTGTCTTCTAGTTTGTCTTGTATTTCTTGTGTTGACAAGGGTTTGTTATTTTTATAAAAGTCTATTAGGCGATACAAGCCTTTGGTTCGCCAGGTTTTTATCTTGAGGTTTTGTGCTGCATGGTGGAATAATGGGTGGTATGCCAGGGGGATTAGTGGGGATGGGGTTGGGGATAGTTTGCCTATTTGTGTTTTCCATGCTTTGAGCATGGTCTGTGTGTACCTGTTAAGTGTTGTGGGAATTTTCTTTAGTTTGTTTGGGAGGAGTGGGTATGTTGTGGTGCAGGTGTTTTCAATTGTGTCCTTCTCTAGGTGTACCCATTGTTTTGTCTCATCTTCTAGTATATATGGGATTATATGGCGTATTTGGTTGGCGTTGTAATATGCTTCTATGTTGGGGATTCCCCATCCTCCTTCTGAGGTGGGGAGGTGCAGGTATTTGGGGCTTATTCTTGGTTTTTTATGTGAGAAGATGAAAGAGTGTAGTTTTCTCTGCCAACTGTGAAGTTGGGTTGAGGGGATCCAGATTGGGAGGGTTTGGAATAGGTAGGTTAGTTTTGGGAGTGTGATCATTTTGATCATGGCTATTTTGTCTGAGAGAGTGAGGTTCATGTTATTCCATCTCTTTAGGTCTTTGTTAATTTGTCGCCACAGGGGCTTGTAGTTGTGGAGGTATAATTTATTGAGGTTTCTGGTTATTTGTACCCCTAGGTATCTGAACTTGGTGTGGCAAAGTTTTATTTTGGTGACCTTCGTGAGTTCTTTTTGGGTGTGAGGAGGGGTGTTGAAGCACATAGCTTCTGACTTTGTGAAATTTACCTGTAGGCCCGACACCATTGCAAATGCGTTGAGTTCTCTGATTAGGGAGGTTGCTGTGCTTATGGGGTCTGGTGTTGTGACCATTAGGTCATCTGCAAAGAGCCCTAATTTATAGGTCCTGCCTTTTATTTCCACTCCCTTGATGTCTGTGGCTGCTCGGATGCGGATTGCTAGGGGTTCCAGAGCCAGGATAAATAAGAAGGGAGACAGTGGGCATCCTTGTTTCGTGCCTCTTTGGATAGCTATAGTGTTAGAATCCATATTGTTAGTTCTGCATTTTGCTGAGGCTTGGGAGTATATTTGTTTGAGGATTTGTAGGAAGTTGGGGCCAAATTTCATGTTAGTTAGTACCCCTGGAGTTAGATAGATAGATAGATAAATAGATACAGTGGTGCCTCGCAAGACGAAATTAATTCGTTCCGCAAGTTTTTTCTTCTTGCGAGTTTTTCGTCTTGCGATGCACGGTTTCCCATAGGAATGCATTGAAAATCAATTAATGCGTTCCTAGGGAAACCGACTTCAGACCAGGTCCGGGGACAGTCTGTCCCCCGACCTCTTCTGAAGGCTGGGGGGGGGGGACAAGGGATTTTCTTCCCACCCCCAGCATTTTAAAAAACCCCGGGACAGCGGAGGGCTTCTCCGCTGTCTGGGGCGATCTTAAAATGCTGGCGGGCGGCATTTTAAAATCGCCCCGGGACAGCGGAGGACTTCTCCGCTGTCCGGGGCGATTTAAAAGCCCCTGGGAAGGCAGGCAGGGGGGACAAAGACTTTTGCCCCCCGCCAGCCTTCAGAAGAGGTCCTGGACCTCTTCGGAAGGCTGGCGGGGGCGAAAGTCTTTGCTCCCCCCCCGCCTGCCTTCAAAAGCTGTCCGGCCAAGGCTTCGCGGACCTCTCCGCCAGCAGCGGCAGCGCTGCCGCTGCTGGCGGAGACTTGCCGGCATCCCGAAGCCTGCGCGCGCTGATCTCAGCGCGTCCAGGCTTCGCGGATCTCTCCACAAGCAGCGGGAACGTTCCCGCTGCTTGGGGAGAGTTGCCGGCATCCCGAAGCCTGCGCGCGCTGATCTCAGCGCGTCCAGGCTTCGCAGATCTCTCCACAAGCAGCGGGAACGTTCCCGCTGCTGGCGGAGACTTGCCGGCATCCCGAAGCCTGCGCGCGCTGATCTCAGCGCGTCCAGGCTTCGCGGATCTCTCCACAAGCAGCGGGAACGTTCCCGCTGCTGGCGGAGACTTGCCGGCATCCCGAAGCCTGCGCGCGCTGATCTCAGCGCGTCCAGGCTTCGCGGATCTCTCCACAAGCAGCGGGAACGTTCCCGCTGCTTGGGGAGAGTTGCCGGCATCCCGAAGCCTGCGCGCGCTGATCTCAGCGCGTCCAGGCTTCGCGGATCTCTCCACAAGCAGCGGGAACGTTCCCACTGCTGGCGGAGACTTGCCGGCATCCCGAAGCCTGCGCGCGCTGATCTCAGCGCGTCCAGGCTTCGCGGATCTCTCCACAAGCAGCGGGAACGTTCCCGCTGCTGGCGGAGACTTGCTGGCATGCCGAAGCCTGCGCGCGCTGACATCAGCGCGCCCAGGCTTCGCGGATCTCTCCTGCCTTCAAAAGCCGTCCGGGATAGCGGGAAGCGCTTCCCTGCTATCCCGGACTGCTTTTAAAATGCTGGCGCTGGGGAGCAAAGCCTTTCGGCCCCCGCCAGCCTTCCTGGACCTCTTCTGAAGGCCGGAGGGGGGGGAAGGCTTTGCTCCCCACCGCTAGCATTTAAAAGAGGTCACCGGAGATTTCCCTATGGGCTTTCGTCTTGCGAAGCAAGCCCATAGGGAAATTCGTTTTGCGAAGCGCCTCCAAAATGGAAAACCCTTTCGTCTAGCGGGTTTTCCGTCTTGCGAGGCGTTCGTCTTGCGGGGTACCACTGTAGATAAATTTATTGTCATTGTCCGTATATACACAGTATACACAACAACGAAAATCAAACACCCACCCAAAGACCGGGTTCACATACACATTTGCACGTATCTCCAACACTCTCATCCTATTCAGACATAATCTATAAAAACATAACATAATCCAGAATATAACATAACCTATTAAAGGCATAACATAACCTAAAACCTATCTCATTCCTTCCTACTCCCTGCTTGCTATTCCTTGCAACTGGCCCTGAGATCATTATTTAGTGCAATCAGAGCTCTTGGATAGAAACTATTCAGAAGGCGTGTGGTTCGTGTTTTCATTGTCCTATATCTTCTGCCCGAAGGCAACAGTTCAAAGAAGTTGTGAGCAGGATGGGTGGGATCTCTCAGGATATTGTGTGACTTCTTCAAAGTGCGAGACGTGAAGATCTCATCCAGGGTTGGTAGTTGGAGCCCAATAACATTCTGGGCAATTTTAATTATTCTCTGTAAAGCTTTTTTATCCGTTTCAGAGCTGCTCCCATACCACGATAATATACTATAGGTTAAGACACTCTCGATGGTACTGTGATAATAGGACAGAAGTAGGTGCTGGGATAGATTCAGTCCCCTGAGCATTCTCAGGAAATACAACCTCCCCTGCACCTTCCTCACAACCATATTAATATTTGCAGTCCATGAGAGGTCCTCAGAGATATAAATGCCCAGGTATTTAAAACTACCAACCCTCTCCACCTCCTCGCCATTTATGTGCAATGGTAAAAATACCGTAAGTAAGCCGTGTCGTTCCATTGCTGCCGTCCTCTGTCAATTATTAGACAGAGAACGGCAGCAATGGAATTCTTGACTAAACCTTCTCGCAGAGGAAAGCGTGAAACTTGTGGCTTTTCTAAGAAGTCCTGTGTGTTTTCAGCAGACTCCAGGAAGAGCTTGAAGCTAACACCACTATCATCCTGGTTATGCTGAAGATGACAGTGGTGGTGAGGAGCACCACAAATTTGCAACTTGGTGGCTTTCGAGGTGGAAGTACATGAATTGCTTCTCAATCGGATGTCAAGTGTGCATTCAACGGTCTTGAGAGGCACGGTCAACTTCTTTGCCGGGTGGCCGAAGACCAAGAACGCCATTGCAAGCCTCACTTGCATGACAATTAAAGTTTCCTAAAGACAACCGTTGCTATGGCTTCACCTTGTGGTGAGTTCTTTGATGGGCAGTGAGATGGGCACTCTGACTGAAGGTCTTTCCGCATTCCAAGCACTGATAGGGTTTCCTCCCTGAATGAATTCTCCGATGGACCAAGAGATGGGCGCTCTGACTGAAGCTCTTTCCACAGTCCACGCACTGATAGGGCTTCTCACCTGTATGAATTCTTTGGTGGGAAGTGAGACTTTTCTTCCAGGTGAAGCTCCTTCCGCACTCTAAGCATTGATGAGGTTTCTCTCCGCTGTGAGTTTTTTGATGGGCCGTTAAATTGACTCTCTTACTGAAGCTCTTCCCACATTCCAGGCACTGAAAGGGTTTCTCCCCTGTATGAATTATTTGATGAGAGGTGAGATTTTCCTTCCAGGTGAAGCTCCTTCCACACTCTAAGCATTGGTGCAGTTTCTCGCCACTGTGAATTCTCCGGTGGGTCATGAGATTAGCCCTCTTACTGTAGCTCTTTCCACAATCCAAGCACTTGTGTGGTTTCTCCCCGGTATGAATTCTTTGATGGGAAACGAAACTTTTCTTCCAGGTGAAGCTCCTTCCGCACTCCAAGCAATGATAGGATTTCTCACCTGTATGAATTATCTGATGGGAAGAGAGATCTTTTTTCCTAATGAAGCTCTTTCCACACACTTGGCACTGAAATGGTTTCTCCCCACAGTGGATTCTCTGATGTTGACGGAAGTTTGTGCCTGCGTGGAAGCTCTTTCCGCATTCCAAGCACTGGTAAGGTTTTTCCCCACTGTGGATTCTCTTATGAGAAGTGAGACTTTCCTTCCGAGTGAAGCTCTTTCCACATTCCAAACACTGAAAGGGTTTCTCACCTGTATGAATTCTCTTATGAGAAGTGAGACTTTCGTTCCGAGTGAAGCTCTTTCCGCATTCCAAGCACTGATACGGTTTCTCTCCTGTGTGAATTCGATGATGGGAAGTGAGATGGGCCCTCTGACTGAAACACGTTCCACACTCCAAGCACTGATAGGGTTTCTTCCCAGTGGGATTTATTTGATGAGAAGTGAAATCAGAGCTCTGACTGGAGCTCTCTTCACACTCCAAATATCGATAAGGCTTCTCCTCTGTGTGGATTTCTCCTTCGTTCTTCATTTCTAATTCATCATTACCTACAAACAAGGAAAAAGCTAATTAGAGCCTCAGAAAGAGATGGAGTCTGTAATTCTAGGTAAAGGTAAAGGTCCAGTCGTGGCCGACTCTGGGGTTGCGGCACTCATCTCGCTTTACTGGCCGAGGGAGCTGGTGTACAGCTTCTGGGACATGTGGCCAGCATGACTAAGCCGCTTCTGGCGAGCCAAGCAGCGCACAGAAACGCCGTTTACCTTCCCACCGGAGCAGTACCTATTTATCTACTTGCACAGGTGTGCTTTTGAACTGCTAGGTTGGCAGGAGCTGCAACTGAGCAATGGGAGCTCACCCCGTCGCGGGGATTCGGACCGCCGACCTTCTGATCGGCAAGTCCTAGGCGCTGTGTTTTAACCCACAGCGCCACCCGCGTCCCTTCTGTAATTCTAGAACAATCCTAATGAATGCTTGTGAAAGAGGACGAGCTGAAGAGAGTTAGATGTGAGACCTTACTGCAGAGTTCACTGCCTTTTTTGACTACTATTGACTTACATACTTATGGGAACCTGAGATTCTAAAAGCCTGTCCCTTTCCTGGGATGGATTTTGTTTGGCCCATTCATGGAATCCAGTCCATCTCCAGGGTCAGTCATCTCCTTTGAAAACGGACAGAAGCAAAAACAAAAAAACAAAACACCTGGCAGACAGAAGCTACCTCAATCTCCCCAACCACTCTAAAGCCTACATTTAAAAAGGCGCAGTGAGTTCAGACAAGTCTGATCGTGATTGAAAAAGCCGTAACTGGAGGAACAATATTCGCAGATGAAACAGGCAAGAGCTCTCCTTGGGGGGTGGGGGGTGAATTGCAGGTGCCGTAGGTTGTCCTGTTGAGCTCAGTCAAAATATTGGAGGTTTGCCACAGTTGATATCCCTCCATTCAGGGTTCATGGTGCGGACATTAGAATCCCAGACGCTTGTTGAGCTCCATCAAAATATTGGTGTTTAATCAGATAGAGATATGCTTGGAATTTCAAAACAGATATTATGATCCAGCAGGGAGCCTTACCAAGAGAGTCCAGGATCCCACGATTCTCCTCCATGACCTCCTTATGCAGAGCTCTCTGGTCAGGATCCAGCAACGCCCATTCCTCGTCTGTGAAACGAACAGTGACATCATCAAAGCACACCGGACCCTAAAAGAAAGAGGGAATTGTTGTGTATTTTTTGTGATTTTTTATTTATTGTGATTTTTAAACAAAGTAATAATAATACAAATCAAAATGTGCACCCCACCGCGATACCATTATTTATCATAATTAATACAAATTCCACAAATACGTCTATATTTTCTCAAAATAAATTCTCTTCCACGTTCCCCTTCTCACTGTGATTAATTAAGTTGTGGCCGACTCTGGGGTTGTGGCGCTCATCTCGCTTTACTGGCTGAGGGAGCCGGCGTACAGCTTCCAGGTCATGTGGCCAGCATGACTAAGCCACTTCTGGCAAACCAGAGCAGCGCACGGAAACGCCGTTTCCCTTCCCACCAGAGCGGTACCTATTTACTTGCACTTTGACGTGCTTTCGAACTGCTAGCTTGGCAGGAGCAGGGACCGGACAACGGGAGCTCACCCTGTCGCGAGGATTCGAACTGCCCACCTTCTGATGGGCAAGCCCAAGAGGCTCTGTGGTTTAGACCTTATTCTCAGCACATAATGTCATTTGCCACCTTTTTTCAGGGCACCTTTGACAGAAAGCAGGAGGTGGAAGGAGTCACCTTGGCTGCCCCACTCCTCAGCCTCTCTCCCCACAAGCCTCCTGCCCCCTACCTGATCTGCTTCCATAGCCGCTGCTTCCTCTTTGCCACCATGAAAAAACGGATGAGGAGGTCTTGCTGGCATCATCCTGTCACCTGCCAGAGACAAAGGGAAGTGGGAAGCCATGAATTCCTGCTTCTCTCTGAGGTTCAGGAGTGCATCTCTAAATATAGACAGGCCTTTGCAAAAGTTTCCCTTGCTTATTCCATTCTGATATTTTACAAATTTCATATTTTAGTTGTGTAAAAACAAATCTTCCCTGGGCTCTTGGCCCCAAGTGTCTCCCCTACAAAAAGATGAAAATAACCCACGAATTACTTTCAAAATCAACAGAATGTGACCAAAGAGAGAAATAACTCCCTCCTTACCCAGTGGCTTCTCTCTGGTGACCATCGGAGTCCTCTCTGCCTCACAGGAATCAATGTCCATTTCTGCTGACAGATTCTTTATCTGAAAGAGCAACAAGGATTCAAAACAGAGAACGGGGAGAAGGATCAGAAAAAGAATGACAGAAGCAAAAACTTGGCAGGTATCAGATCTCATTCCTTGGATGCATTCCAAAAAAAGGGGCCCTCTACTGAGCATTTTGGGATACTCTCCCTCTGGTGTGGAGCCCCTTGGGAGTTTCCAGAGGAAAGTCTCTCTCACCTGCTTCCTCTCCTCTGCCTGACTCAGGAGAAAACCTTCGGCCAGGGCCACCGCCTGGGAACTGGTCTCCGCTCCACAGTCCCTCACCCAGCTCTCCATCTCCGGAGGGAGGACAGCCAGGAACTGCTCCAAGATCACCAGGTCCAGCATCTCAGCTTTCGTGTGCCTTTCTGGCTTCAGCCACTGATGGGCCAGGCAGTAGAGTCGGCTGCAAACCTCTCGGGGTCCTTCGGTCTCCTGGCAGCAGAACTGCCTGAATGGCTGGCTCTGCACCTCTGAGCGGAGGGTGTCCTCCTCACCCAGGATCTTATGCACAGAGTTTTCCCAGAATCCCCCACTGCTCCCAGTTTGCATGTCATGGTCTCTCTCCGCTTCAGGACCAGCTGAGTGTTGCTCATCCATCTGTGGTCTCAGGAAGCCTCCAAGAGATCAGAAGGAATCAGAAGGAATCTTCTGCCACGTTCTGTCTGTCTGTCTGATTTAGAGGTGCTCACAAATCCTACAAAGCAAAACCGTAATTCTGTGATAAGAAGAAGAAGAAGAAGAAGAAGAAGAAGAAGAAGAGGAGGAGGAGGAGGAGTTTGGATTTGATATCCCGCCTTTCACTCCCTTTAAGGAGTCTCAAAGCGGCTAACATTCTCCTTCCCCTTCCTCCCCCACAAGAAACACTCTGTGAGGTGAGTGGGGCTGAGAGACTTCAGAGAAGTGTGACTGGCCCAAGGTCACCCAGCAGCTGCATGTGGAGGAGCGGGGAAGCGAACCCGGTTCACCAGATTACGAGACTACCGCTCTTAACCACTACACCACACTGGCTCTCATAAAACTGATGAACCGCTCAACAGGGTGGCCAACTCCCAAGGGACTGCGATCTACATACAGTTAAAAACTGGCAGTGATCTACCCCCCTTTTTGTTGGGGCAAATTTGGGGCAAAAGAGGTTACCTGAGCATGTGTGGATAAGACTTACTAGGAATTAGGGCTGGACTGCCTGTTTCTTCCCTGCTTCTGTTTCATTTTGAAGCATAATAATAATAATTTTTTTATTTATACCCCACCCTTCCCAGTTCAGAAAACCAGGCTCAGGCTCAACAAATTTAAAACACTTAATTGATGCAGCAAAAAACAGCATAAAATGCCATATAAAACGTGGATAACAATAAATTCAGAATTCAGAAATCAATTTAGGAGGGAAAATCCATCCAATAAACATTAGATAGTCACCAGGGCTAGCTGGCTAAATTAGTCCTATTTAGGCCAGCGAGGAGACCAGGGGAGAATTAGCTGTGGGATCCCAGAGCGGGGAATCTTCATAAAAGGGGAGGGGGAGGGAAGGAAGAGGAATAAAAGATCAGGCTAAGTTCAAATGGAAAGCCAGACTGAATAGCTCTGTCTTACAGGCCCTGTGGAAGGAGGTTCAATCCTGCAGGGCCCTGGTCTCCTTGGACAGAGCATTCCACCAGGTCGGAGCCACCACCGAGAAGGCCCTGGCCCTGGGGGAGGATAGTCTGACTTCCTTAGGGCCCTCTAAACTATGGTTATTCAAGGACCTTAAGGTCCTCTGCGGGGCATACAAGGAAGCTGCAAAGTGCTGCAGACAGATGAGTGGAGTGGGGTCCGCACTTCCTTGTTCTAAGGGCCAGATTCTTACCTGTCCAATCCCCCGAGAGCCAAGTGGGCCAGAGGAAAGGTAATTTAAGGTAAGTCAACATTCCCATTTCAGCATTATGCTTAAGACCCTCTGCTCCTCGACTTGGAGGGGCCCCCCATGCATAAGTTGAACCTGCCCCCCCCAGCATCCTCCCTTGCAGCCCTGGGACCCCTCCTTATCCCCAAGGCACCCCATGGCAGGAACCAGAAGAGGCTCACCGAGTTGCGCCTCCTTGGCAGAGCAGAGACAAGAGTGGGGGTGGGGGGTGGGAGGGGGGCTTCTGCTCTGAGGACCCCTCCCTTGTAGCTCCGTGCCCTTTAACCCTTTGCGAACCAAGACACGCGTTTTGTCTCTCTCTCTCTCTCCCGTCCAGGGGGAACCAGGTGAGACCCCCAGAGAGGTGTCTCCCCCCCCCCCCGCCGGCGCTGTGAACTATTCAACAGGACCAGATCCCTTTTTCAACAGCTGTCCATTCTAGGGTGGGGTTTCCTGCTCCTCGTTTCTTCTAGCCGAGGCGCAGAGCAGCTCGGAAGGGCAAGGGGTCCCCCCCCCCGCCCCAAATTCAGCATCTTTGAGATAACGCGGAGAGAGGAGAGGGCAGAGCCGGCTGCGCTCAGCACGCCAAGGGTTAAAAGGCACTGAGCTGCGTTCCTAGAAAGGCCAGGAAATAAGGGAGGGGGAGGTCCTTGGGAGCAGAAGCCCCTCCCTCCCAGGTCCCTTCCTGCCAGGGGTGGGGGCTGGGGGTCTTTTTTTCTTTCTCCTCTGCCTGCTGCCTCAGTTTCCCTCCTGGGATCCTCTCTTGGCCTGCTTTGGGGAGAGGGGGGGCTGCTCAGCTTCTGTATGGGGGACCCCCAGATTAGGGAGTCCCCTCTTCATCTTTTGCCCTGTCGGGGGGTCCTGGGGGTCAAGGGCTGCAGAGTGACCCCTGGACTCATCCCCCAAAGGGAGGCGTCCCCCAATCGGTCTTTCTGGTGCAGGGCATGGGGGGGGCGAGCTTTGTCTGCGGGGAGGGAGGGGTTTCGGGGGGGGCACAGGGCGGTTTAGGGTATAAAAGGGTCTGGGTTAAAGGCGGATCTGCACGGATCCTCATGGATCCTCCACTTTAAAAAAAAAATAACTCCAGCTAATCCAGTGTCAAATCACACCTGGAAGGCTCGCCTACAGACCGGACTATAAAAAACGTGGATCCAATACTTTGCTGAGCTGCAGCACCACAAAAACACGGATCCTCATGAATTCAAATGATTTTTATATTGAAACAAAATAAAAACACCATGATACTCTACACCACGCATTTGTCTGTAGGCAGAACCAAAAAAATCACGCACCCACTGTTTCATGGTATCGCAATGGCGTAAAAACATGGTTAAAAAACACGGATCCTCATGATTTTTGCACTAGATCAGCCCAAAGTCACCATTGGATCAAATATGGGCATAGCCTGCACCACAAAAATCACGGATCCACAGCTTCCTGGCAACTCCGTGGCCCAAAAACGTGGTTTTGAAGCATGGATCCTCACGCTTTATGCATTGGGCCACCCCATACCCACCGTCAGATCACACATCATAGCCAGGGGCATAGCCTGCACCACAAAAATCCTATGCGGCTTCAGGCAGGCGAAGTCACTAACATCCATGGAAAAATATACCTAAGGCGATTTCTGGGACTCCAGAACCCACAGATACCTGCAGAGTCTCCAGCTCAGGTGTGGGGAACCTCTGGCCCTCCAGATGTTGCCGAACTCCTGCTTGCTGGAGTTGACAGGAGTTGCAGTCTAGCAAGAGCTGGGGGGGGGGGCAAAGGTTCCCCAAACCTCACCAGACGAAAAGGATTCTGCATATGCTCAGGAGCACATTTGCCCTGCAGTCTTTGAAATGCTACATCCCCCTTGGAGGACAAGGATTTCTGTGCATGCTCCAGGACACTCAGCCAAGGTGCCAGGATTTTGGTCAGCCCAAAGGTAGCTGCTGCACTCTTGAGACACAACGTCTGCTGAAATTGCTGATAAATTTGCACTGGCTTCCTTGCCCTTCGAGACTATCTGAGGTGGGGACTGGAACAGGCCTGCCTTTGAGGACTTGTTAATTTATTTTAGCACTCCTTTGGAAACAAGCAAGTATGTGCTCTTTGCCACTGGGCATATTTCCAAATGTGAATTCTGCAGAAAAACAACAGACTGTGAAGCATTCATGTGCCCATGGCTCTTTAATTCATGTGCTCCCATGCCAGAGAGGTTTTATCAGCGAATTTGATGGTTCCTTTCCCCACTTAGGCCAGACAGGTGCCCCACGCGTCTGCCTTTAAGGTTATAAAGGGACCCCTGACCATTAGGTCCAGTCGTGGCCGACTCTGGGGTTGTGGCGCTCATCTCGCTTTACTGGCCGAGGGAGCCGGCGTACAGCTTCCGGGTCATGTGGCCAGCATGACTAAGCCACTTCTGGCGAACCAGAGCAGCGCACAGAAACGCCGTTTACCTTCCCGCCGGAGTGGGACCTATTTATCTACTTGCACTTTGACATGTTTTCGAACTGCTAGGTTGGCAAGAGCTGGGACTGAGCAATGGGAGCTCACCCTGTCATTGCGGGGATTCGAACCACCGACCTTCCAATCGGCAAGCCCTAGGCTCTGTGGTTTAACCCACAGCGCCACTGGTTTAACCCACAGTGCCACCCGTGTCCCTTTAATGTTATGGCCCACCATTAAACTTGCATGCACCACAAAATGTGCCACCCACACGGAAAGAGCAGGCTGCATTTACCCTTTTCTCTCCCGATTTGAGTTCCACCTGAAAATTATGTTACAAATGCTTGAAAATTATGTGGCAGAAGTTACAAATGCTTGCAAATCCATGCCCCTGCTTGATTCACAGAGTGCAGAAGGGTAGTGATATTATTAAGGCCCCCGCAGCAAATGTAGAAAAAGAGAGCCACCAAGCACCTTAGAAACAAATGGATTTATCGTGGCAGAGCCAGTCGTGCGGCTAGAGAGTTTGGGATCAGAGCCCCCAACCCTGAACAAACTACAGTTCCAAGAATTATTTGGAGAAAGCCAGGACTTTTTCAAATGGCCTGATACAGCTTTGCAGGTGCAGCGCAGGTGGCGGCTGTGTGTGTTTGTGTTTGTGTGTGTGTGTGTGTGTGTGTGTTGTCTCTTTCCCTTCTTTTTGGAACACAGTGGTACCTCAGGTTACCGACGCAAATGATGAGCAGAGCTCCTGCAAACTCGCCCCCCTCCCTGGCTTGGCAGAGAGGAAGGGGGCAGGACCCTCTGCTCCCTGACTTGGGGGTCACCGCAGGCAGCCCTAAGATTCTCCCTTCTCCCAATGCACACCCCCCAGGGGGGTGAGAGGGGAGGTTCCCAGGAGGGGAGACCCAGGCAGCTCTGGCGCAGGAGAGGGGCAGCCGGGACTGGGCAGGGGGGTCTCTTGCTCTGGAGGACGGGGCCCCCTCTCCCTCCCCTCTCCCTACGGACTCAAGGCGACCTAGAAGACAACAACGAGGACATGGGGGGAAGAAAGCGGAGGGCAGAGGGGGGAAGGGAGGTTTCTGCCGAGGGTGGGGGTCCCTCGGTCAGGGATGCTTGAGCTGAGCTTCCTGCCTGGCAGGGGGTGGACTAGATGCCCCTCAGGCTCCCTTCCAGCCTCTCCTATGTGAGGGGTCCCCTGCTTCTTGGGGGGGGTGTCTCCCAAATGAAGCATTCCTGGGGGGGGGGGGTTTCTCCCGGGCTCCTGCCTGGGAGGAGGAGGTTCCGCTCGGCTCGCCACGGGTTAAAAGCAGCAGCGCTGGATTCCTAGAGAGGACCGGAAGTGGCGTCGTGGGGGGGGGGCGAGGTCCTCCCTGGCCCAGGCCCCTCCCTCGCCAGCCCCCCTTCTGCCAGCGGAGGGGCTGCTGGGTCTCCCTCTCTCGGGGTGAGTCTCGCCGTGGGGAGAAGGGGGGGGTGTCGGGGTGCAGGGGAGGGGGCGGGGGGGCTGGTCAGATCCTGCAGGGGAGCCCCCAAATCGGGGGGGGGGAGGGGGCCAGGGCTCTGCCCCCTGTGGGAGGGAGGGGTCGGGGGGGGGAGCTGCGGATAAAGCCCCTTATTCCCAATAAAGAGTTGACGGGGGGGGCGTGTTTCCCTCCTCTTTGCCCGCTCCCTCCAGCCTTGCTGCTGCTGCTGTGTCTTTTCTTCTGGCAGATCCAGGAGACCAGGAGACAGCAGACACTGCAACATTGTGAGCAGGGCAAATAGAGTAAGATCCATTATTCTTATTGGATTAACTTTCTAACATTGCTCAGCTTTTTTCTTTCCTTAATCAAAAGGAAGCCTATTGGCTCACCTGTTTTCTTCGTCAGTTGTCACTTTGTTCATTGATATGGATGTCAACCTTCAGAACGTATTTTGCATAGCAAACTATACAACACTCTATAGCAAACTATATCCGGTCTAGGGAACCACCCACTAACTGGGCCTCCGTCTTGTCTCAATAAAGAGTTGAGGACGGGGGTATTCCTCCTCTTCAGGAGGTTTCATATAGATGTTGAGCAACCCCACATTGAAGGCTCCACAGTGCTGACAAGCACTCCCCAAGCAACACCCTCTGGGAAACCTCATCCCAGTAGGACCATCGCAAAGGGCGGACACCCACCCCTAACTGGGACAGGCGCTCCAGGAAGATGCCACAGTCGATGGTATCAAAAGCCACTGAGGGATTGAGGATAATTAAGAGGGACATGTTTCCCCTGTCTCTCTCTTGACAGAGGTCACCATACAGGGTGACCTGTATATTTCAAGGAAATCAGTTTCCTCTAAGAGCGCCTTCATCTAGTCCTTGACCACCCACTCCAGAACCTTCCTCAGGTAAGGGGGATTAGCAACTGGCCAGTAGTTATAATTTTCTGAGCATGAAGGCTTGTTCAATGAACGTTTTACTTCTCCTGATGGTATATCAATTTAACAACAGAGCAACACATTTGCTTTGTAGGACTTGCTGGCACTTCTGATTCGCACAGACAGAACATGGCAGAAGATTCCTTCTGATTCCTTCTGATCTCTTGGAGGCTTCCTGAGAGCACAGATGGATGAGCAAGACTCAGCTGGTCCTGAAGTGGGAAGAGACTGTGATATGCAAACTGGGAGAAGTGGGGGATTCTGGGGAAACACCATGCAAAGGATCCTGGGTGAGGAGGACGCTCTCTGCTCCAATGTGCAGAGCCAGCAGTTCAGGCAGTTCTGCTACCAGGAGGCCGAAGGACCCCGAGAGGTTTGCAGCCGGTTCTGCCAACTAGACCATCAGTGGCTGAAGCCAGAAAGGCACACGAAAGCTGAGATGCTGGACCTGGTGATCTTGGAGCAGTTCCTGGCTGTCCTTCCACCCGAGATAGAGAGCTGGGTGAGGGAATGTGGAGCAGAGACCAGTTCCCAGGCGGTGGCCCTGGCCGAAGGTTTCCTCCTGAGTCAGGCAGAGGAGAGAAAGCAGGTGAGAGAGACTTTCCTCTGGAAACTCCCAAGGGGCTCTGAACATCTCCAAATCTCTAGTAATGACCCATCCTTTTTTGGGTAGCACCCAAGGAATGAGATCTGATACCACTAAAGTTTTTGTTCTCTAATCCCTCATTTTCTCTTTTGAATCCTTCTTGCTCTTTCAGGGAAAGGATCTGTTAGCAGAAATGGGCCCCGATTCCTCTGAGGCAGAGAGGACTCCGATGGACACCAGAGAGAGGCCACTGGGTAAGGAAGAAGGAGAATTTTCACTGTAATATTTAGTGGATTTTGAAGCTAATAACTGGGTTCTTTTCATGTTTTGACGGGAGACGTATGAGACCAAGAGCCCAGAGGAGCAGAGACAGTATTTTTACACAAATAAAATATGGGTTAAAGTGTTGAAATACGCTTAGCAGGTGAGACTTTTTTCTGAGGGTCGTCTGTACAACTGAACCTCAGAGAGCAGCATACACTCTGGGTTTCCAGTTAACTTTGTCTCTCGCAGGTGAGAGAACAATGACAGCAAGACCTCCTCCTCCGTCTTTTCCTGGTGGCGAAGGGGAAGCAGCGGCTGTGGAACCAGATCAGGTAGGGGGAAGGAGACTTGTGGGGAAAGAGGCCCAGGGGTGGGGCAGTCAGGGGGCCTTTGAGCCGAACAAATCTCTCTTCTTTTCTTGGCTTCTGTCAAAGTGGCTCTTCACGGTTTCCGCACATGTATTGAATTTTCTGGATGCAGCTGACAAACCATAAAAAGGTGCCAGGATTCATCAAACTCAGCTGCACATTTTGGTGCTCGAAAGACCATGGAGTGCGCCTCCGGGGGTGAAGTCAAACTCTTGGAGAATCACAGCCTTTGCTGTGGCTGCAGAGACCAGTAAACTGACCTTGGGGCACAAGCCTGGGCAGTGTGGATGAAGGTCCTGGGCTGCCCAGATGACAAAACCTCACTCTTGGACTCTCTGACGTGGTCCAAAGGAAAGCAGAGCAAGATGTTTGGCATCAGCTGGGCTGTAGGAGTTGCTGGAAGTAGGTGTACAAGGCTCCATCCAACCGCCTTAGGGACTCCATTCCAGATTTGTGTTGGCTTCACTCCGTAGCCTTTTCTTCTCCCGAAGATAACCCGCAAGGCAGAGGAGGTTTAGGATCAAAGTTTTCCTTCTCTTAGTTGGGCTCCCTTCCCAGGTGGACCAACCCCATCTGCTCCTCTCTTCTCTCTGAAGCATAGGGAGTAACCACCAATCTGACTGTGGGACCTACTCTTGGTATCTTCTGCTCAATGTGCTGAAACTAGTCTTAGCATGGACGGGGAAGTCCCTGACTCATTGAGGGTTTGAGACTTGTTGGCTCTTCTCACCTGGTTTAGCTAGTCAGTCAAAGCCGTTCCCAGGATTGTGGCCGCTGTCTCATGCGGACAGCTTCTAGGAGCCACAGGTGAGAGTGGAGTGCAGGATGGGGACCAAACATGGACAAACCATCCCAGAAGGAGCAGGATGTGTCCCCCACCAAGGGTACTATCACCCCACACACCCCACAAGGATGAATACTCATAATTTAAATACACAATAAAAGAGTTCCACTAAGATTTTAAAATAAGCATCCGTATTGAACATGTGCACAAAGCAATCCCATTCAGACATGATCACAACAGAGCAATTTTTATGTTGTCTAAGAGGAGGACATTTCCCTCTTTCTTTTAGGGTCCGGTGTGCTTTGAAGATGTCGCTGTTCGTTTCACATACGAGGAATGGGTGTTGCTGGATCCTGACCAGAGAGCTCTGCATAAGGAAGTCATGGAGGAGAATCATGGGATCCTGGACTCTCTCCGTAAGGCTCCCTGTTGGATCATGATATCTGTTTTGAAATTCCATGCGTTGCTCTATGTGACGAACCGCCAATATTTTGATGCAGCTGAATGGAGGGGCATCAACTGTTTTCTCTGTGAATATTCTTCCTCCACTTATGCCTTTTTAAACATTGACCAAGCTGGTCTTAACTAACCAGGCCTTCTTAAATGTAGGCTTCACAGTCTGGTATTTATATGCACAGAAGTTGCCCCAGGTCGTTTGACTCTTAAATGTTCTTTGATTCAGAATATTACAACTTGTTCAGTTTCTGTTAATTGGTTCTCGCGGGAAACTTGCAGATTCTAGCTTCGCACAATTAACTCAAGGCAGTGTCAATTTACTCTTGGCAGAAAGCCCAGGTCTGCTTGACCTAGAAACTACTTACTCTGATTGGTTAACGACCAGCACTCAACTCTGTTATCAAGGGATTGTTAGCTCAGTTTGGTGTGAGGTGTTGTTAGGAGTAGAAGTGCTGTGTATGGTTTTGAGAGAGAGAAAGAGAGGATTTATTTTGCTTTGTTTTGTATGCAGAAACTCTGCTGGTTTTATTTTTCCTTTTTTAATAAATCCTGTAAATAGCTATTCTGAGTCTAGCTGACTAGTCATTACCGCCTCAACTAGCTTCTTCACTGTGCAGGAAAACTCTGCTACGTTTGGGCTAAAGCCAATAGGGCTATGCCTGACACTTCAGTTTAGTCCTGCTGGCCACATGACCTGGACAAACGCCGGCTCCCTGGTCCTGAAAGCCAGATGAGTGCTGCAACCCCACAATCACCTTTGACTGGACTTAACCGTCCAGGGGTCCTTTACGTTTGCCTTTATTACAGTTGTAGAAAATAATCTTCTTATGAATGCCCTTGTTACTTCTCTGAGAAACGAAGCTGGAGTTAGAGAATCTGATTGAAGAATCTTCTCTTCTTTCATTGCATTCCTTTGTTAATTCAGAGTGTTAAATTTGGATTGCCATCCATTCTGGATATGAAAATGTCCCCCCCAAAAAAATCCAAGAATATAGCTCGCTTTCTGTTCCTCAGACATAGAATATTCTGCCAGCTTTAACTTTTCAATGATAGTGAAAATTCTGTCACATGAATCTGGCAATCTTTCTTTTAAGTTTCTTATTAAATTGCGATGAAATATTGTAAATCCATAAACTTTCTTTACATTTTCAAGAACTTCTCTGGGGGTGAGACATCTACCTCAATACATAGTATTACTTCAAGTCTGTCTAATACTTTTCTCAGTCTCCTAAAGGTAAAGGGCCCCTGACCATTAGGTCCAGTTGCAGATGACTCTGGGGTTGTGGTGCTCATCTCGCTTTATTGGCCGAGGGAGCCAGCGTACAGCTTCCGGGTCATGTGGCCAGCATGACTAAGCTGCTTCTGGTGAACCAGAACAGCGCACAGAAATGCCGTTTACCTTCCCGCCGGAGTGGTGCCTATTTATCTACTTGCACTTTGACATGCTTTTGAACTGCTAGGTTGGCAGCAGCAGGGGCCGAGCAACGGGAGCTCACCCCGTCACAGGGATTAAAACTGCCAACCTTCTGATCGGCAAGTCCTAGGCTCTGTGGTGCAGCCCACAGCGCCACCCACGTCTCCTATTCCACTGTAAAATTTCCTCTAACCATCCTAAAAAAAAATTCTTCTTTTTAATCTGCTTTTAAAAATTATTTTTGAGAGAATAATTAAGAGAACGGTGGCATCCAGTGGTCAAAATATTAACATCAGTGTCTGAGAGAGAACCCTTTTTCTGCGGTGTTTATATGCATGGAGGCTGCCCCAGGTTGTCTGACCCTTTAAAAAAATATAGCTCTTTTTCTCTCCAAGAAAAGACTGCGCAAGATTCTCTGTTTAGAGTTTAAGCAGAACACATTATATTACTTGATATACTAAGACACGTTTACATATGCTTATAACCAGTTTTATATATATATATATATTGATTTTGATTATTTATACATTTATTCCATTCAAAACAAAAAAAATTCCTTCCAGTAGCACCTTAAAGACTACCTATTTCTTCCATTCATTATTCAAGACATAATAAGCTACACACAAAACCCCAAAATAATTCAACATCAGATAATTCTGCTACATTAAGTCTTAAGAGTGACTTACGTGTGCTTCTATCTATATGAGACTTTATGGACTTATTCTGAGGCACATAGCAGCATAAAACAAGCAGCAGCTGCTCTCACAGAAAATCTCTCTCAGTTGACAGTTGAGAACAGACCTAACTGAAAAAAGGGCCTCCTGGAATCCCAGTCACCCTTTCCACAGCATTTTAGAGGCAACATTCACACACAGAGTTGTTAGGGAAGTTGAGGTAACTTCTGTCAGGTTTTAGGTTTTTGTTTTAGCCTCTGCCCACCCATTTTTCAAAGAGAAGACCAATGTTAGAGTTGGAGTAGATTTCATGATTGTGGCAAATCCATCCTAGAAAAGAGCCAGACTTTTTAAACCTCTGGTTCCCATAAATATGTCCGTCTTTGCTGGGCCCGGGGGTACCCAGCGAAACGCAGTCCAGGTCCGGTCCAGAATCCAAAGGTTCCGCTGTGAGTCAGTCCGACAGGGCCAAGGCAGGACACGAGGCAGGAAACCAGGCAAAGACGCAGATCTGACACACAGATCTGACACACAGCAATGTTGCTCCCACAATCTGGGGTGGGGTCCGACAGCCTTTCATCTTTGTCAGGGTAGCAACCGGTCCTGACCCCCTGGTGACTCACCTCCTTGTCTTGCCAGAGGGCGAGCACTCCTCCTGCGAGTACTCGGGTCTCTCCTCTCAGACCTTAGCCTCTGCAGCTCAGGAGATGCCGGTGGGTTACTAGACCCAGTGGCCACCTCAGCCTCCCCTGACCAAACTGGTAGTGGGGCAGCTGTAAGTGATGGCCCAGCTGAAGGCAACGAGGGAATCCCTGCATCTGGAACCAGGGCAGCCTCAGGCCCCTGACCTGGCCCAGCTGGTGTTTGTTGCATAGGAACCTGTGCAGATTGGGACTTCAGGATCAGGCCCCAGGCTTGGTTCAGATGCTGCCTGAGGCAAAGGATCTGGTGCAGACTGAGACTCCTCTGGCTCCAAGTCCGAGCCAGAGTCCCAGGCTATCACACTGTGAATGCTGTTCAACAAAGGTCATGACCTCTGTAGAAAGACCCCACAACTTCCATTCTTTCTCTTTCACAAACATTCATTAGCATTGTTTAATAATTGGGGGCTCCGTTTCTTCCTGAGGATCTAATTAGTTTCTCTCTTCATTGTAGTTGGTGGTGGATTGGAAATGAAGAATGGAGGAGACCACAACACAATCCACACAGTGGAGAAGCCAAATCAAGATTGGGAGTGTGGAGAGAGCTTCAGTCAGAGCTCCCGTTCCCATCAAAGAAAGCACACTGGGAAGAAAGGCTATCAGTGCTCAGAATGTGGGAAGAGCTTCACTCGTAGTGCCACTCTCACTTCCCATCAAAGAATTCATACTGGAGAGAAACCTTATCACTGCTTGGAATGCGGGAAGAACTTTAATACAATTCCAAACTTCCATCGACATAAAAGTATTCACCGTGAGGAGAAATCCTATCAGTGCTTGGAATGTGGAAAGGGATTCAGGTGGAAGAGTAGTCTCGATTCCCATCAAATAATTCATACAGGTGAGAATCCCTATCAGTGCTTGGAATGTGGGAAGAACTTTAACAGAAGCACAAGCTTCCATCGACATCAAAGAATTCATCGTGCGGAGAAACCCTTTAAATGCCAAGAGTGTGGAAAGAGCTTCAGTCAGAGTACGAAATTCGTTGCCCATCAAAGAACTCACAGTGGGGAGAAACCCTATAAGTGCTTGGAATGTGGGAAGAGTTTCAGTCAGAGGGTGAATCTCACATCCCACCAAATAATTCATACAGGGGAGAAACCTTTTCAATGCCTTGAGTGTGGAAAGAGCTTTAGTCGCAGCTCCCATCTCACTTCCCATCAAATGATTCATACAGGAGAGAAACCCTATAAGTGCTTGGAATGCGGGCAGAGCTTCATCCAGAAGGCAAGGCTCACTTCCCATCAAATAATTCACAGTGGGGAGATACCATTTCGATGTCCAGAATGTGGAAAGAGCTTCACAAGGAAGGAAGGTCTCATGCTCCATCAAAGAATTCATACAGGGCAGAAACCATTTCAGTGCTTGGAATGTGGAAAGAGCTTCAGTCGGAACTCCTATCTCACTTACCATCAACGAATTCATACAGGGGAGAAACCATTTAAATGTCAAGAATGTGGAAAGACCTTTAATCATAAGGTAAGTCTCACATCCCATCAGAGAATTCATACAGGGGAGAAACCATATCAGTGCTTGGAATGCGGAAAGAGCTTCAGTCACAGAGCCAATCTCACATCCCATCAAAGAATTCATACAGGGGAGAAACCCTACGAGTGCTTGGAATGTGGAAAGAGCTTCGGTCAGAGGGTGCAGCTCACTTCGCACCAAATAATTCATACAGGAGAGAAACCGTATGAGTGCTTGGAATGTGGACAGAGTTTCAGCCAGAAGGCGAGTCTCACTTCCCATCAAAAAATTCATACAGGGGAGAAACCTTATCAGTGCTTGGAATGTGGGAAGAGCTTCAGGACTACCAACCATCTCACTTCCCATCAGGTGATTCATACAGGGGAGAGACCATATAAGTGCTTGGAATGTGGAAAGAGCTTCAGTCACAACCACAATCTCACTTCCCATCAAAGAATCCATACTGGGGAGAGACCTTACCAGTGCTTGGAATGTGGAAAGAGCTTCAGTTGGAAAGAAGGTCTGAATTCCCATCAAACAATTCACAGCGGGGAGATACCATTTCGATGCCAAGAATGTGGAAAGACTTTTAGAAGGAGGGCAGGTCTCATGGTCCATCAAAAAACTCATACACAGCACGAACCGTGTTAGAAATGGGGAAACAGCTTCCCTTCCAAGAGGAGTCTAGCTTCCAATGAAGAAATCCATACAGAGTGAAAGCAGATCAGTGCTTGAAATGTAGGAAAGGCTTTAATAAAAGCACATACTTCCATCAACATAACATTAGTCACCGAGGGCAGAAACTATTTCAGTGCCATCTCAGCACATGAAATGTGGAAAGAGGTTGATTAAGAGGGCCAGTGTCATCGCAATAGGTATATATAGGATTTAATTTGGGGAGGCTTTGATTAGTATGTGGGCAAGGATTGGAAGAATGTTCTTGTCATTCAGCAACAGAACTTGACCAGGGGGCATTTTTGTCAGTGTCTCATGTATATTCCTCAAGCAGGTGACCTTGTTCTTCTTGCCCAACTGAAGTGTGGAAGAAATAAGGAGTGTGTGTTGAGTTAGACTGGCATCCGACACTCTTCCCTGTGCCTCTGAGCCTTTGGACTTCTCCCTGGCTCCAAGCAGAGTTCCGCAACAGCGGTATGTGCCTTGTGTGGGTGCAATAAATAACAGTCCATACGCAAGCTTCTTCCTAATCTAAGAAGCTTTAATTTATGTACAGCATAGCAAAATAATTCATCCGGGAGAAACAGCGGACATCCTCCTGTTCGCCAGCGGAAAACGAAAGTAACTCACACACAAAGAAACATTCCCATATGTGAACAAGCCACACTTCAGTAGACAGGGACGATACACAGAACTGTTTAACCTGCAAGTTCTGATTTTCCTCACACCCCCTCTTGTCCTGCATACTGAGGGAAACTGTAAGTACAACTACTTACCCCAAAAACAACCCTTCACAGAACTCCCCATGACACTGGAAGCTCTAAGGTTTAGTGAGTGAACCCATCTGCCAGGTTCTCCTGGCTTGGACAGTACTTCAGCCGCACCAAGCCTTCCTGGACACTTTGACGCACATTCTGGAAACGTATGTCCAAATGTTTGGTTCTGGACTTGACTCTGTCAACTTCAGACAGGGTTGATTGTCTTCCCAAACAATAATGGGCAAGCAACGATCCCCACAGATCTCTTGGACCAAACACGGGTAGAACTCCAATTCCCTACACAATGAGACAACGCACTGAACTCAGCTTCAGTAGAGGAAAGCGCAATAAGACTTTGCTTTTAGGACTTCCACCCAACTAGAGATTCCCCAAACTTCACTACCAACTCAGACACTGATTTCCTGTCTCCAAGATTTGCCCAATTGCTGTCAGTGCAGTCACCTTCAGCTGACAATGTGAGGCAAAAATATTTGGTATCCTGCAAATACCTCAGCACTCTCTTGAGGCCAAGCCAGGCACTCACACTGGGCTTTATAGCCTCCCTTCTGAGCAGATTCACAGCAAACGCTATGTCAGGTCTGCTCCACTGGGATAGATACAACAGACTCCCAGCGCTGACTGAAAAACCTCAGGGTTTTGGCACTCAGAACGATCCCCAAGCTGACCGTCCTTCACATAGCTCTTCTCCATGGGCGTTCTGACCCCTGCACAGTCAGACATCCTGAACTTCGCAAGCAACTGCTCAATCTTGCCTTTCTGACTGAGCAAAAAACTTCCATTCTCAGATCTGTCTATCTGAACTTCTAGGTAAACCTTTCCTGGACCAAGGTTTTTGAGCTTAAAATGCTTCCCAAGCTCTTTGGCAAAACCTTGCACCTGTTTCCCTGTCTGTGGCACATGTATGATGTCATCCACAAACACCAAGACCAGCTCCTGCGTATCTTCTGACCCCTTCAGGTACAGGCAGCTGTCTGCAAGACTTCTCTGGAAACCCATGCTTTCCAAAGCATCATTCAGACACGTTTGAATTTCTGGCCAATTGTTTCAAGCCATAAATGGACTTGTGCAGTTTCCACACAACACCTGGCTCATTGCCCTCAAACCCTGGAGGAGGTAGAATGTACAGATCCTTCTTCAGGTCTGAGTTCAAATAAGCCACATCCACATCAAAGTGGTACACTTGGTGCCCTCTTTGTTCAGCTGCTGCTAAGAGCATGTGCAGAGTTTCACTCCGGGAAGTAGGAGCATACACTTTGGTGTAATGCAGCCCCTTCCACTGTGTGAATCCTCTGGCTACTAGCCTAGTCTTGTACTGTGGTTCTCCAGTTGCTGTGGGCTTAATCCTGTAAACCCAGCAACAGCTCACGCCCTGCTCACAGAACTCAGCACTCCTGCTGACTAGAACCCTTGACTGATCGCCTTCTGGGTAGGCTAATCTCCACCCTTTGTCCCAGGTTCGTACCCCCAAAAGATCATTTTCCGGGACCTTGGGTCACCCTTCCTGCATTGGGCCTTTGGCACAAGAACCCAAGCTTCACACCCAAAACGCCAAAAGTGCTGTCCCTCTTCCAGTCAATGGAGAGACAGCAGGTGGCAAGTTAAAAAGTGGTTATTCAAAGGTGCAGGAGTGAGTCTTTGTTTTGATATCTCCAAAAGGACCCAAAACAAAGAATGCATAAAGCTTTTATACAACTGTAGGAAACACACCAATGGTTGCATGGAGAAGACATGCAGAAGTCAGGAATTTATTCTCCTTGTCTACAGGGCAGTTGCTTCCTGACCCTTATCTTGAGCTCAGGCCAGGTGTAAGTGGTATTGAGGTTGCAACCGGGGAAACATTTTGCTGTTTCAGCAACTCTAGATGCGTTGTGGTGGTGACTGTGGGTATGAAGTTATGCCAACCTGGTACTCAGCTGGGTGTGTGATGTGCCAGCTTCCGGGTTACGGCTTTCAGGTATTGTCATGCCTCCCAGGTATCATTCCCCTCCCCCTTTGAAGGACGTACCAGTGTCAGTACCTGGACTGGTGTAAACGGAGGGTTTCGAGGGATATTCAACAATATGCGGAAGCAGATCCAATTCACAAGGAGTAACAACAACCCTCTTGCTATGCTTGTTAATGGTGCTTTAACCCTTTTTCGTGTTAGGACAAAAGAAGAGAGGGAAAAAGATTAATGGAAGGGGAGGAAATATTAAAGGATTTCTGGTGCTCTGTCCTGCAGCAAAACACATTATTCAGTCATTCAGATCCAAGTGTTCTCTAAACCAGTAAATCCAGATATTACAAGTTCCTTTTCTCTTTCACACGGAAACTCCACAAGAAATGGAAATCCTTAATAACTGTCAGTGATGATTTGTCTCTAATTAAGCATGTTAACTTTGTCATTTGAACCAACCCCTATAGTTTCATCAGCCATTCCTGGGTCGGACTGTATCTTTGCATCTTTGTGTATATAGCATTCTCGCTGCTGTAATCCTGTTTTGAAGTAATCTTTCATAATCCTTTTTCTAATTGTGTGTCCAAAAAGAGTCCTGGTGTCAACTGAATATTAACTTTTAAAATCTGTATCAATGTATGCAAGTGTCCCTTATTTGAAGGGACAGTCCCTTATTCCAGCGCCATGTCCCGCTGCTGTCCCTTATTGATGGATGTCCCTTAAATGTCCCTTAAATGATGTCCCTTAAATTTCAAAGGAAGCAGCTCCACTCCCTCCCTCCCTGCCGGCCAGGGAGGAGGGAGGCTCCAACTGTGTTGCTTGGCTGTGTTGCTCACCCAATAAGAAGTCTAAGAACGACTGGGGGGTGGAGCTTGCATGCCTTGTGTGTGGCTAGTTCATGCAAGCTGAGGGGTTTTTTGAATGCTGGACACCATTTTGTTGCACGTGCTGCTGCAAACTTTGCAGTGCAAAGCCAGGCCGGGGAGCCATCTTAAGTTGAGGCTGCATAGGCCTTGTGGTGCATGTGATTCAGATTCTAGTCAGTTGAACCTCTGGTTACAAAGTTGGTTTGACAGTGTTTTTGAAGCTACCCAGCATGAGTTTGACCAGACTGCAGGAGGACAGGAAGACTGGAGTGCCTGGAACAGGTGAGGCTGCAGGTCCCTTATTTTCAAGGCTGCTGGTCCCTTATTTTCAAATCTGTAAATTGACAGCTATGATGTATGTATTTGAATCTAATATATATTTTAGCCGTTTTACATGTCCATCCAGCTTGATAAAATGTCCCTTTGTGTTCTTGGCATTCCTAGCAAACATTTGAAACATCTTTATACATTCTGAAAAAGTTTTCCAGGAGTTAAATACCAGCAACATCACTTTATGAAAAATCTCTTTGAGATCATAACAAAATGTAAATTTTAACTCCTTAGTCCACTTAGGTTCTCAGTGTTCTTTCCATATATTATAACCAGAGTTTGTGCCCCTTTCGTTAATCATGCATTCTTTCACCTGTTCTTCAGTCTCAAATTTCAGCAATGGTTTATACATTTCACATCATCTGTGCACTCTGGAGTTTCAAAGTCTGTCCTTTCTTGCTCTATACCATAATTTTTTTTATCCAGTTTAATCCTCTCTACTAACCACAAATGAGGGAACCTATCAAGATTGTAAACTCAGCAGTGGACAGAAGATTGGAGAAGATCAGTCTACATCCCAATCCCAAAGAAGGGCAGTGCCAAAGAATGCTCCAACTACTGCACAATTGCACTCATTTCACACGCTAGCAAGGTTATGCTTAAAATTCTACAAGGAAGGCTCAAGCAGTATGTGGATCGAGAACTCCCAGAAGTGCAAGCTGGATTTAGAAGAGGCAGAGGAACCAGAGACCAAATTGCAAACTTGCGCTGGATTATGGAGAAAGCTAGAGAGTTCCAGAAAGACATCTACTTCTGCTTCATTGACTATGTAAAAGCCTTTGACTGTGTCGACCACAGCAAACTATGGCAAGTTCTTAAAGAAATGGGAGTGCCTGATCACCTCATCTGTCTCCTGAGAAATCTCTATATGGGACAAGAAGCTACAATTAGAACTGGATATGGAACAACTGATTGGTTCAAAATTGGGAAAGGAGTACGACAAGGCTGTATTTTGTCTCCCTGTTTATTTAATTTATATGCAGAATACATCATGCGAAAGGCCGGGCTGGATGAATCCCAAGCTGGAATTAAGATTGCCGGAAGAAATATCAACAACCTCAGATATGCAGATGACACAACCTTGATGGCAGAAAGTGAGGAGGAATTAAAGAACCTTTTAACGAGGGTGAAAGAGGAGAGTGCAAAATATGGTCTGAAGCTCAACATCAAAAAAACGAAGATCATGGCCACTGGTCCCATCACCTCCTGGCAAATAGAAGGGGAAGAAATGGAGGCAGTGAGAGATTTTACTTTCTTGGGCTCCATGATCACTGCAGATGGTGACAGCAGCCACGAAATTAAAAGATGCCTGCTTCTTGGGAGAAGGGCAATGACAGGCCTAGACAGCATCTTGAGAAGTAGAGACATCACCTTGCCAACAAAGGTCTGTATAGTTAAAGCCATGGTTTTCCCAGTAGTGATGTATGGAAGTGAGAACTGGACCATAAAGAAGGCTGATCGCCGAAGAATTGATGCTTTTGAATTATGGTGCTGGAGAAGACTCTTGAGAGTCCCATGGACTGCAAGAAGATCAAACGCATCCATTCTTAAGGAAATCAGCCCTGAGTGCTCACTGGAAGGACAGATCGTGAAGCTGAGGCTCCAGTACTTTGGCCATCTCATGAGAAGAGAAGACTCCCTGGAGAAGACACTGATGCTGGGAAAGATGGAGGGCACAAGGAGAAGGGGGAGACAGAGGACGAGATGGTTGGAAAGTGTTCTCGAAGCTACAAACATGAGCCTGACCAAACTACGGGAGGCAGTGGAAGACAGGAGGGCCTGGCGTACTCTGGTCCATGGGGTCACGAAGAGTCGGCCACGACTAAACGACTAAACAACAACAAAATAAAGATTGTAACCGTCCATTATGAATTGCTCCCTTGCTTTCCTGTGAAAATCCTGTGAACTCAGTTCCGGCACCTCTTTTTCTGGAAAAATAGCACAGGTAATGCCAAAATACTTTACTTCACCCCCCCCCCCTAAGGTTGAGCTTCTCTCTTACCTCCCAGGTCCTGCTCCACAAAATATAACCCATAATCTTTAAAAAGAATTAAATACAGATGGTTGTTTATGCAGCTTAGTGAACAGTTGCAAGGATATATTTTTGCAATATCAACAGTCCCATCTGAAAGGAAGACCAGGATAGAGAACGGTCCTCAAAACAACCACATGAAATCAAAATAAAATATTTCAGAAGTTCTTGAAAGGATGTAGCATTGCTCCAGAGACAGAGGCCACGATGCTGGGCTTTGCTGCTTCCAAAGACGAGTCTGGCAGATCACCGTCTCGGCGCCTGGACTGGGACACACAGCTTCTAAAATGGAATTAAACAACCATCGCAGAAATCTTATCACACCCGTTAACCTGCTTAGTTATAGGCAGCCCAGTTCTTCAGGTCAAGAAATCTGAAGTTGGGGGACCTGGAATGCCACTGAGACTGTACACACCCTACATTTGAAGCAAAACACACCCATACTTGAATGTATTTTAAAGTTGTGTTTCTTAAAATGTTCCCTTTATGTGTCTTTGTTATGTTCCTTTGGTGCAGTGTTGCTACTTCCGTATCAAAGCATAATATATTTTAAGATGTAATGTTAAGAGTAGAAATGCACGATTTCATCCACAGTGATCTGCACTTCTAAAGTATCATAAATGTCGTTTGTCTGGAGAATTCAAGGAGGCGAGGAAATCATTAACCTGCTTGCACGAGTTTAATGTTGTTTGGAGACTATAACTCCCAGGAATTTCATATTAGCTATGTGTTTGTGTGTGTTCAGCACACAGAATTGTAGGTGAGGTGGAATAAAATGTGTCCCAGGAAATTCACTTTGACTTCTTACTCATTGTTTCAAATGTGAGTTCACTTCCAGATGAGAATAGACCCAGTGCCGGATTTATGTACAGTGGTACCTCTGGTTACAGACGCTTCAGGTTACAGACTCTGCTAACCCAGAAATAGTACCTTGGGTTAAGAACTTTGCTTCAGGATGAGAACAGAAATCGTGCTCCGGTGGCGCAGCGGCAGCAGGAGGCCCCATTAGCTAAAGTGGTGCTTCAGGTTAAGAACAGCTTCAGGGTAAGAACAGCTTCAGGTTAAGAACGGACCTCCGGAACGAATTAAGTACTTAACCTGAGGTACCACTGTATAGGCTAAGCAGGCTGAAGCCTAGGGCCTCTAAATCTAGGGGGCCTCCCTAGCCCTCCCGCCCCTCAGCAGGCAGTCTCTCCTCTCCCCAAACTGCAAACCCAAGATTTCATGCGAGGGCAGGGCAACTTGGGCCCAGCAACTGTGAGACTCAGGGCCAGCCAGTGTGGCCCAGTTGAAACTCTGCAAAATCTTAGAGATGTAAATTGGTGTGCTAGGCCATTTTCACAAGGTCAGCAAAGCCCTTCAGAAATCAGGCCTGTTATTGAGTTCTTGTACAAGTTTGTACAGTTCACTTCTGGATTTTTGCAACCAATCTGTAACTAACTGACTTATATGTTCAAATCTTTTCAATTTCAATTGTTCTACTTCTATGAGCAACTCTTTATCAGTTGCCCACCCACCTTTTCGCATTAACATTTTTTAGGGATATTGCTTCCATTGGGGAAAGCCATTATGGTGTCTTCTGTTCTAATAGGTTTTTATTTTTTTCACACACACCATAAGTAGTTTTTCGTGCCAAATGGTTCAAAAAGCCTTTATGCCATTTGGTCTTTTCATACCATAAATATGCATGCCAACCAAATCTATTATCGTGACCCTCAAGGTCTAAAATATCTGTATTTCTTAAACGTTATCCATTCCCTTAGCCAGCAGAGACAAGATGCCTCATAATATAATTTCAAATCCAGCAGAGATTATCTTTTGATCCATAAAGTCAAACAGTGCTGTTGTTGTTGTTGTTGTTGTTGTTGTTGTTGTTGTTGTTGTTGTTGTTGTTGTTGTTTTATGTTCCTTTGGTGCAACGTGATTTTCTGAGGTTCCATTTATAGATTGAGTGTAGTTACTTCTGTATCAAAGCATATCTTTTAAAATTTAATGTTAACAGTAGAATGCACCATTTGATCCACAGTGATCTGCACTGCTAAAGTATCATAAATTTTGTTTGTCTGGGGAGTTCAAGGAGACAGGGAAATCATTAACTCGCTTACACAAGTTTAATGTAGTTTGGAGAATAGAACCCAGTAATTTCATATTACCTATGCTGGACAAATGTGGGGACTGGCTCAATGGCAAAAATACACACACACACACTTCACTGATTTTACATTCATTTTGACATTTGAAAACTTGACTTCCTACCCCCTCGTTCTGAGTAGAACAACATTGGAATGGCGTAAATCCCTCCCTGGAGTTATTTTACATGAATTTCTAAAGGTTTTCACTACAAATGTGTCAAAGGTGGTTTTGATTGCCTGTTCTCACGTTCCCTTATTCCCAGTGGTGCTTCTGATTACTTAAACTGAGCCAAGTCTGGCTTGAGAGCTGCAGTACCTGTGTAGCCCTCAGGGGGCGCTGTTCCATAACTCCCATTGGATGATATATCAGTAGCTGTCAACATAAGGGGACTTTATTGACTGCTAGTTTGACATTTATATGTTGTTGTTGTTGTTTAGTCGTTTAGTCGTGTCCGACTCTTCGTGACCCCATGGACCAGAGCACGCCAGGCACCTCTGTCCTCCACTACCTCCCGCAGTTTGGTCGAACTCATGCTGGTAACCTCGAAAACACTATCCAACCATCTCTTCCTCTGTCGCCCCCTTCTCCTTGTGCCCTCCATCTTTCCCAGCATCAGTGTCTTCTCCAGGGAGTCTTCTCTTCTCATGAGGTGGCCAAAGTACTGGAGCCTCAGCTTCACGATCTGTCCTTCCAGTGAGCACTCAGGTCTGATTTCCTTAAGAATGGATGCATTTGATCTTCTTGCTGTCCATGGGACTCTCAAGAGTCTTCTCCAGCACCATAATTCAAAAGCATCAATTCTTCGGCGATCAGCCTTCTTTATGGTCCAACAGACATTTATATGCCTGTTATTATTGGAGGAGACTCTTGAGAGTCCCATGGACTGCAAGAAGATCCAACCTCTCCATTCTGAAGGAAATCAGCCCTGAGTGCTCACTGGAAGGACAGATCCTGAAGCTGTGGCTCCAAGACTTTGGCCACCTCATGAGAAGAGAAGATTCCTTGGAAAAGACCCTGATGTTGGGAAAGATGGAGGGCACAAGGAGAAGGGGGCGACAGAGGACGAGATGGTTGGACAGTGTTCTCGAAGCTACCAGCATGAGTTTGACCAAACTGCGGGAGGCAGTGGAAGACAGGAGTGCCTGGCGTGCTCTGGTCCAGGGGATCACGAAGAGTTGGACACAACTAAACGACTAAACAACAACAACAACAGGTATGACAGTTATTCGAATGGTGCCTGGTGATTGGCCAGGTGGTTTTATGAATGGAAAGGTCAGTGCAAGCTGTCTACCCTTATCTACAGGCGAGCTTTGGATAAGGAGAGGAAAAGAGACAGTACAGTGGTACCGCGGGTTACAGACGCTTCAGGTTACATATGCTTCAGGTTACAGGCTCCGCTAACCCAGAAATATTACCTCGGGTTAAGAACTTTGCTTCAGGATGAGAACAGAAATCGTGCTCCGGCGGAGCGGCGGCAGCAGGAGGCTCCATTAGCTAAAGTGGTGCTTCAGGTTAAGAACAGTTTCAGGTTAAGAACGGATCTCTGGAACGAATTAAGTACTTAACCCGAGGTACCACTGAATAGTCAAAGGGGGGTCAATGAGGTGCGGTTTAAGGCCCAGTATCCAATTTAAGGAATGCCTGTTTTTCCGGAGGTGCAAGGCTTTCCTGCGCTTCTCCTTTGAAAGTATCAGGACTCAATTCTCCATCCCTGGATTTCTGCCCTGCCTCCTATTGTGAGGCTAAATTCACACCTTATGGAGAGGCAAGGAGTATGTGACCTCATGCTTAAGCGATTATGGAGGGAGGGCGAGATCTGAATACCCCTCTTCCAGAGGAGATATTAACCATTGGAACCAAGGAAATCGGTCAAACTGCTGAAATTTGGTGATTATTTGTGAAGATTCTACCTTTTCTATACTGTATTGGATATACAGAGGAAACAGAAAGATACATGTTGTTGTTGTTGTTTAGTCGTTCAGTCGTGTCCGCCTCTTCGTGACCCCCTGGACCAGAGCACGCCAGGCCCTCCTGTCTTCCACTGCCTCCCGCAGTTTGGTCAGACTCATGCTGGTCGCTTCGAGAACACTGTCCCACCATCTCGTCCTCTGTCGTCCCCTTCTCATGACCTTAAAATTCTTAGAACACTTGCTATCAGATCTCCTCTCCATCTCCTCTTTCCAAGGCTCAACATCCCCAGCTCCTTCCTTTGGCTTCTCCCCTCCCAGCTGCTCCTCCTCCTGCTTCTGCCCTGGGATGGGGGGAGTTCAAGTGGTCTCTCAAAGGAAGCTTCTCCCCATCAGTGGAAACAGCACAATGCATGCCGCCTCCTTCTTGCCACAGTTTTACAGGCGGCTTTTCTGAGCCTCTCTGCAGGTCTGGTGCTTGTCTAAAAGGTGAAGCAGAGCTCCTTGTCCTGGCCTCAGTTCCAGGCTGGGGGGGGGGGATTTTTTGGGGAGTCGTTTAACTGCCATGGGGGGAAGAAAGCGGAAGGCAGAGGGGGGAAGGGAGGTTTCTGCCGAGGGTGGGGGTCCCTCGGTCAGGGATGCTTGAGCTGAGCTTCCTGCCTGGCAGGGGGTGGACTAGATGCCCCTCAGGCTCCCTTCCAGCCTCTCCTATGTGAGGGGTCCCCTGCTTCTTGGGGGGGGTGTCTCCCAAATGAAGCATTCCTGGGGGGGGGGGTTTCTCCCGGGCTCCTGCCTGGGAGGAGGAGGTTCCGCTCGGCTCGCCACGGGTTAAAAGCAGCAGCGCTGGATTCCTAGAGAGGACCGGAAGTGGCGTCGTGGGGGGGCAGGTCCTCCCTGGCCCAGGCCCCTCCCTCGCCAGCCCCCCTTCTGCCCGCCGAGGGGCTGCTGGGTCTCCCTCTCTCGGGGTGAGTCTCGCCGTGGGGAGAAGGGAGGGCGGGGTGCAGGGGAGGGGGCGGGGGGGCAGGTCAGATCATGCAGGGGGGGGAGGCCCAAATCGGGGGGGGGGAGACCTTCCCCGCCCAGCCAGGGCTCTGCCCCCTGGGGGGGAGGGAGGGGTCGGGGGGGGGGAGGCTGCGGATAAAGCCCCTTATTCTCCATAAAGAGTTGACAGGGGGGGGGGCGTGTTTTCCTCCTCTTTGCCAGCTCCCTCCAGCCTTGCTGCTGCTGCTGCTGTGTCTTTTCTTCTGGCAGATCCAGGAGACCAGGAGACAGCAGAAACGGCAACATTGTGAGCAGGGCAAATAGAGTAAGATCCAGTATTCTTATTGGATTAACTTTCTAACATTGCTCAGGGAAGCCTATTGGCTCACATGTTTTCTCTGCGCCTAAATCGCCAGGTATCACTTTGGTGATTTGTATGGATATCAACCTCCGGGACGTATTTTGTATAACAAACTTGTATACTCTACCCCCCAAATGTGTCATCTTATTGCTATTCTTAGTGCCTCATGTAAATAAAGTATCTGTCTATCTCTCTTTTTAAAAAACCCACAACAACCCTGCGAGGCGCGTCCAGCTCCCAGGGCTCCCCTCCTGCCAGAGTGATTTTGCCTTCAGCCGAGACCCCAAAGGGTCCCCCAAATCAGCCGCTCTGGCGTAGCCAGGTGACGGGAGGGGGATGAAGGGGGGGGGGGTCCTGTGCTGGCAAGCGGAGCCTTCAGGCCACCCGGCTCCCAGTCTTTGGAAGGGGCTCCGAGCCCAGGGTTTGAGCATCTTCTGCACCATTCGCAGGGGGTCTCCCAGGGGGGCACACTCTAGGGTCACCCAGAGAGCTTGAGGACTGAGTGGGGATTGGAACCCTGATCTCCCCGGTCCTTGTCTGACACTCTACAGTTTTTGATTTGAGTTTCCGTTGAAATGAGGCTACATTTTAATGTTTCAGTGTTGTATTTTAATCTTGTTTTAAAGTTGCATTTCAATCAATTTGTTTTTATATCGGTTGTTAGCCATCCTGAGGCCGGTCTTGGCTGGGGAGGGCAGGGTATAAATAAATTTTATTATTATTATTATTATTATTATTATTATTATTATTATTATTACCACTACACCTGGAGTACTTCTGCTTTGGGGCAGCTATAAAACAGGTAAATAAATACAGTGGATGCTCGGGTTGTGAACGTGATCCGTGTGGGAGGCACGTTCGCAACCTGAAGTGCCACGTCTGCACACACACAGGTCGCAATTCGGCTCTTCTGCGCATGCACAAAGCGCAATTTAGTGCTTCTGCACATGTGTGAGCACCGAAACCCGGAAGTAACCCGTTCCGGTACTTCTGGGTTCGGCGCGGTGCGCAACCCGAAAACGTACAACCTGAAGCATCTGTAACCCAAGGTATGACTGTATGGGCATAGCAGCCAATTCCTATGCCAGGCCAGCCTCCCTGGGGAGAGCATTCAATGATGGGGAGCCACTGCAGAGAAGGCCCTCCAGGGATCACAAGGTGATCTCAGGGTCCAGGTACATTCATATGGAAAGAGGCGGTCCTTGAGGCATTGTGGCCCTGAGCCGTCAAAACCAGCACTTTGAGCAACCTGGTTGCCGCTGAATTCTGCACAGGTAGAAGTGTCCAAACCTTCCCCAGAGGCAGCCCTACATACAATGCATTGCAGCAATCTAACCTTGAGGTTACCAGAGCATAGACAACAGTAGTCAGGATGTCCGGATAGGGGCGCAGCTGGGCCACCAGCTGAAGCTGGTGGAAGACACACCAGGCCACTGAGGCCAGCTGAGCCTCAAGGGATAGCAAAGGATCCAGGAGGACCCCCAAGCTATGAACATGCTCCTTCAGAGGAAGGGTAACCCCAGCAAGAGCAGGCGACCTCCCAGCCATCTGGTCTAGGGAGCCACTCACTAACATTGCCTCGGTCTTATCTGGATTGAGTTTCAGTTTGAGCTGGGTGTCATCAGACCTCCAGATAACCCCACCCAGAGGTTTCATGTAGATGTTGAACAGCATAGGGGATAGGATTGAGCCCTGAGGAACCCCACACTGAAGGCTCCATGGGGCTTCCAAAGTAATTCCCTCTGGGAACGTTCATCCCCGTAGGACCAGGACCAGCGCAAAGGGGGGGCACCCACCCCTAACTGGGACAGGCGCTCCAGGAAGATGCCACGGTCGATGGTATCAAAAGCCACTGAGAGGTTGAGGAGAATTAACAGGGACATGTTTCCCCTGTCTCTCTCTTGACAGAGGTCACCATACAGGGTGACCAAAGCGATTTCTGTGTCAAAACCAGGCCTAAAGCACAAGTGAAATGGATCTTGAAAACTGGCCAGTTTTTTTGAGCATGCAGGCTTTTTCAAGGAAGGTTTTACTTCTCCTGGTGGTTTATAATTTTACAACAGAGCAAACATTTCTGTTGTAGGACTTGCTGGCACCTCTGATTCGCACAGACAGAACGTGGCAGAAGATTCCTTCTGATTCCTTCTGATCTCTTGGAGGCTTCCTGAGAGCAGAGATGGATGAGCAAGACTCAGCTGGTCCAGAAGTGGGAAGAGACCATGATATGCAAACTGGGAGCAGCGGGGGATTATGGGAAAACTCCATGCAAAGGTTCCTGGGTGAGGAGGACATTCCCCGCTCTGATGTACGGAGCCAGCCGTTCAGGCAGTTATGCAACCAGGAGGCCGAAGGACCACGAGAGGTTTGCAGTTGGTTCTGCCAACTAGACCATCAGTGGCTGAAGCCAGAAAGACATACGAAAGCTGAGATGCTGGACCTGGTGATCTTGGAGCAGTTCCTGGCTGTCCTTCCGCTGGAGATGGAGAGCTGGGTGAGGGACTGTGGAGCAGAGACCACTTCCCAGGCGGTGGCCCTGGCCGAAGGTTTCCTCCTGAGTCAGGCAGAGGAGAGGAAGCAGGCAGAGCAGCAGGTGAGAGAGACTTTCCTCTGGAAACTCCCAAGGGGCTCCAAAGAGGAGGGAGAGTATTCCAAAATGCCCTACTAATGGAAAGCATCCTAAAGTTTTTGCCTCTTCTGAATCTGTGTTGTTCTTTCAGGGAAAGGATCTGTTAGCAGAAATGGGTCCCGATTCCTCTGCAGCAGAAAGGACTCCGTTGGGCACTGGAGAGAGGCCAATGGGTAAGGAGGAAGGAGTTTTTACTCTGTCATATTTGGTGGATTTTGAAACTAATAATTTGGGGGGGGGGGTTCATGTTTTGGAGGGACAGACGAGCGGGGACAGTGTTTTAACACAAATAAAATATGAAATGGATAGAAATGTCAAAATGCCCTTAGCAGGTGAGACTTTTTTCTGAGGCTCGTCTGTAGTTTGAGATGCACAGCTGAATCTCAGAGAGAACAATACACTCTGGGTTTCCCAGTTAACTTTGTCTCTCGCAGGTGAGAGAACGATGGCAGCAAGACCTCCTCCTCCGTCTTTTCATGGTGGCGAAGGGGAAGCAGCGGCTGTGGAACCAGATCAGGTAGGGGGGAAGGAGACATGTGGGGAAAGAGGCCAAGGGGTGAGGCAGCCAGGTGTTGTTGTTGTTTAGTCGTTTTGTCATGTCCGACTCCTCATGACCCCATGGACCAGAGGATGCCAGGCACTCCTGTCTTCCACTGCCTCCCGCAGTTTGGTCAGACCCATGTTTGTAGCTTCGAGAACACCGTCCAACCATCTCGTCCTCTGTCGTCCCCTTCTCCTTGTGCCCTCCATCTTTCCTAGCATCAGTGTCTTCTCCAGGGAGTCTTCTCTTCTCATGAGGAGGCCAAAGTATTGCAGCCTCAGCTTCATGATCTGTCCTTCCAGTGAGCACTCAGGGCTGATTTCCTGAAGAATGGAGAGGTTTGATCTTCTTGCAGTCCATGGGACTCTTAAGAGTCTCCTCCAGCACCAGAATTCAAAAGCATAAATTCTTTGGCAATCAGCCTTCTTTATGGTCCAGCTCTCACTTCCATACATCACTACTGGGGAAAACATGGCTTTTACTATACGGACCTTTGTTGGTAAGGTGACTCTGGGCCTAAACAAATCTCTCTCTTCCTCTTGGCTTCCATCATGGTTGCCGTCAACAAAGGTTGAAACTAGTATTATTTGTCAGTAGCTGCAGTTTTCTTCATATATTTAACACTGAACGCTAATAGAAGCTTTTAAGCCAGTGTTTCTCAACATTGGGTCCCCATATGTTGTTGGGTTACAACTCCCATCATCCCTGAGCTCTTGCCTTGCTAGCTAAGGGTGATGGGAGTTGTAGGCTAAAAATATCTGGGAACCCAAGGTTGAGAAAGGCCGTAATCTAAGCAGTTGACCAAGCATAAAAAGTGACCAGGATTCACCCAGCGAGTCTCATCAGCTGCACATTGTGGTGTTTCACCATTTGCAGAAAGGTAAATTGCTGTTGTTGGCTTCCATCTGACTCAAGAGTCTGCTGTGGCTGCAGAGACTAGTAACTTGACCTCCTTGGGGCGCAAGCCTGGGCAGTGTGGATGGAGGTCCTGGGCTGTCCAGACGGCAAAAGCCCACTCTTGGGCTCTCTGATGTGGTCCAAAGGAAAGCAGAGCAAGATGTTTGGCATCAGCTGAGCTGTAGGAGTTGCTGGAAGTAGGTGTACAAGGCTCTATCCAACTGCCTTAGGGACTACACTCCAGATTTGTGTTGGCTTCACTCCGTAGCCTTTTATTCTCCCAAATATATCCCACAAGCAGAGGTGGTTTAGGATCAAAGTTTTCCTTCCCTCAGTTGGCTTCCCTTCCCAGGTGGATAATAATAATAATAATAATAAATAATAATATTTTTTTATTTATACTCCGCCCTTCCTGGTTCAGAAAACCAGGCTCAGGGTGGCTAACAACAAATTTAAAACATTTAATTGATGCAACAATAAACAGCATAAAATACAGTCTAAAACAGGAATAACAATCAATTCAGAATTCAAAAATAATTTTAGGGGGGAAACCCATCCAATAAACATTAGATGTGATCACCAGGGCTGTTGTTGTTGTTGTTGTTTAGTCGTTTAGTCGTGTCCGACTCTTCTTGACCCCCTGGACCAGAGCACGCCAGGCACTCCTGTCTTCTACTGCCTCCCGCAGTTTGGTCAGACTCATGTTTGTAGCTTCGAAGACACTATCCAACCATCTCGTCCTCTGCCTTCCCCTTCTCCTTGTGCCCTCCATCTTTCCCAACATCAGGGTCTTTTCCAGGGAGTCTTCTCTTCTCATTAGGTGGCCAAAGTATTGGAGCCTCAGCTTCACGATCTGTCCTTCCAGTGAGCACTCAGGGCTGATTTCCTTCAGAATGGAGAGGTTTGATCTTCTTGCAGTCCATGGGACTCTCAAGAGTCTTCTCCAGCACCAGAATTCAAAAGCATCAATTCTTCGGCGATCAGCCTTCTTTATGGTCCAGCTCTCACTTTCATACATCACAACTGGGAAAACCATGGCTTTAACTATACGGACCTTTGCTGGCAAGGTGATGTCTCTGCTTTTTAAGATGCTGTCTAGGTTTGTCATTGCTTTTCTCCCAAGAAGCAGGCGTCTTTTAATTTCGTGGCTGCTGTCACCATCTGCAGTGATCATGGAGCCCAGGAAAGTAAAATCTCTCACTGCCTCCATTTCTTCCCCTTCTATTTGCCAGGAGGTGATGGGACCAGTGGCCATGATCTTCATTTTTTTGATGTTGAGCTTCAGACCATATTTTGCGCTCTCCTCTTTCACCCTCATTAAAAGGTTCTTTAATTCCTCCTCACTTTGTGCCATCAAGGTGGTGTCATCTGCATATCTGAGGTTGTTGATATTTCTTCCGGCGATCTTAATTCCAGCTAGGGATTCATCCAGCCCAGCCTTTCGCATGATGAATTCTGCATATAAGTTAAATAAGCAGGGAGACAATATACAGCCTTGTCGTACTCCTTTCCCAATTTTGAACCAATCAGTTGTTCCATATCCAGTTCTAACTGTAGCTTCTTGTCCCACATAGAGATTTCTCAGGAGACAGATGAGGTGATCAGGCACTCCCATTTCTTTAAGAACTTGCCATAGTTTGCTGTGGTCGACACAGTCAAAGGCTTTTGCATAGTCAATGAAGCAGAAGTAGATGTCTTTCTGGAACTCTCTAGCTTTCTCCATAATCCAGCGCATGTTTGCAATTTGGTCTCTGGTTCCTCTGCCTCTTCTAGCTTGCACTTCTGGGAGTTCTCGGTCCACATACTGCTTGAGCCTTCCTTGTAGAATTTTAAGCATAACCTTGCTAGCGTGTGAAATGAGTGCAATTGTGCAGTAGTTGGAGCATTCTTTAGCACTGCCCTTCTTTGGGATTGGGATGTAGACTGATCTTCTCCAATCCTCTGGCTACTGCTGAGTTTTCCAAATTTGCTGGCATATTGAGTGTAGCACCTTGACAGCATCATCTTTTAAAATTTTAAATAGTTCAGCTGGAATACCATCACTTCCACTGGCCTTGTTATTTGCAGTGCTTTCTAAGGCCCATTTGACTTCACTTTCCAGGATGTCTGGCTCAAGGTCAGCAACCACACTACCTGGGGTGTACGAGGCATCCATATCTTTCTGGTATAATTCCTATGTGTATTCTTGCCACCTCTTCTTGATGTCTTCTGCTTCTGTTAGGTACTTTCCACTTTTGTCTTCTATTATGGTAATCTTTGTACGAAATGTTCCTTTCATATCTCCAATTTTATTGAACAGATCTCTGGTTCTTCCCATTCTGTTGTTTTCCTCTATTTCTTTGCATTGCTCGTTTAAGAAGGCCTTCTTGACTCTCCTTGCTATTTTTTTTGGAAATCTGCATTCAATTTCCTGTATCTTTCACTATCTCCCTCGCATTTTGCTTGCCTTCTCTCCCCCGCTATTTGTAAGGCCTCATTGGACAGCCACTTTGCTTTCTTGCATTTCCTTTTCATTGGGATGATTTTCATTGCTGCCTCCTGTACAATGTTAAGAGCCTCCATCCATAGTTCTTCAGGCACTCTGTCCACCAAATCTAAATCCTTAAACCTGTTCCTCACTTCCACTGTGTATTCATAATGGATTTGACTTAGATTGTATCTTACCGGCCCAGTGGTTTTTCCTACTTTATTCAGTTTAAGCTTGAATTTTGCTATAAGAAGCTGATGATCTGAGCCACAGTCAGCTCCAGGTCTTGTTTTTGCTGACTGTATAGAGCTTCTCCATCTTCGGCTGCAGAGAATATAATCAATCTGATTTTGATGCTGCCCATCTGGTGATGTCCATGTGTAGAGTCGTCTCTTGTGTTGTTGGAAAAGAGTGTTTGTGATGACCAGCTTGTTCTCTTGACAGAACTCTATTAGGCTTTGCCCTGCTTCGTTTTGAACTCCAAGGCCAAACTTGACAGTTGTTCCTTTTATCTCTTGATTCCCTACTTTAGCATCCCAATCCCCTATAATGAGAAGAACATCCTTCTTTGGTGTCATTTCTAGAAGGTGTTGTAAGTCTTCATAGAATTGGTCAATTTCAGTTTCTTCAGCACCAGTGGTTGGTGCATAAACTTGGATTACTGTGATGTTAAAAGGTCTGCCTTGGATTCGTATCGAGATCATTGTATCATTTTTGAGATTGCATCCCAGTACAGCTTTCGCCACTCTTTTGTTGACTATGAGGGCTACTCCATTTCTTTTACGGGATTCTTGCCCACAGTAGTAGATATGATGGTCATCCGAACTGAATTCGCCCATTCCCGTCCATTTTAGTTCACTGATGCCCAGGATGTCAACATTTATTCTTGCCATCTCATTTTTGACCACATCCAGCTTACTAAGGTTGATGCTTCTAACATTCCAGGTTCCTATGCAATATTTTTCTTTACAGCATTGGACTTTCCTTTCGCTTCCAGGCATATCCGCAACTGAGCGACCTTTCGGCTTTGGCCCAGCCACTTCATCAGCTCTGACTCTACTTGTACTTGTCCTTCGCTCTTCCTCAGTAGCATGTTGGACGCCTTCCAACCTGAGGGGCTCACCTTCCAGCGTCATAACTTTTATATGCCTGTTGTCTTTGTCCATGGAGTTTTCTTGGCAGGGATACTGGAGTGGCTTGCCAGTTCCTGCTCCAGGTGGATCACGTTTGGTCAAAACTCTCCACTATGACCTGTCCATCTTGGGTGGCCCTGCACGGCATAGCTCATAGCTTCTCTGAGTTATTCAAGCCCCTTCGCCACGGCAAGGCAGTGATCCATGAAGGGGTCACCAGGGCTAGCCGGCTAAATTAGTCCTATTTGGGCCAGCAAGTTGGGGAGAATTAGTTGTGGGATCCCAGAGTGGGTAATCTTAATAAAAAAGGGAGGGGGGGAAGGAAGGGGAATAAAAGATCAGGCTAAGTTCAAATTGAAAGCCAGGCGGAATAGTTCTGTCTTACAGGCCCTGCGGAAGGAGGTTAAATCCTGCAGGGCCCTGGTCTCCTGGGATAGAGCATTCCACCAGGTCGGAGCCATCACTGAGGAGGCCGTGGCCCTGGTGAAGGATAATTTGACTTCCTTAGGGCCCAGGACTCTAAACTGTGATTATTCATGGACCTTAAGGTCCTCTGCAGGGCAGACCAGGAGAGGCGGTCCCGTAAATACAAGGGCCCTAAGCCACAAAGGGCTTTAAAAGTCAAGACCAGCACCTTAAACCTGACCTGATACTCCACCGGGAGCCAGTGCAACTGGTAAAGCACTGGGTGAATATGCTCCCATGGAAGAACCTCGTGAGGAGCCTCGCTGCAGCATTCTGCACCCGCTGTAGTTTGTGGGACAGTTTCAAGGGCAGCCCTGTGTAGAGTGAATTACAGTAGTCAAGCCTGGAGGTGACCGCCGCGTGAATCACTGTGGCCAGGTTGGGGCGGGAAAGGTAAGGGACCAACTGCTTAATGCGGTGAAGGTGGAAAAATGTCGCCCCATCTGCTCCTCTCTTCCTCCTACAAACACATGCAGCAACCACCGTCTTGACTTTGGGACCCACTCTCGGTCTCATCCGCTCAGTCTCTTGAAGTCTATCTTCACATGCAAGACACATTACTAACTTACTGAGGGTTGACTCTTCTCACCTGGTTTAGCCATGCAGTCAAAGCCGTTCCCAGATTGTGGCCGCTGTCTCATGCGGACAGCTTCTAGGAGCCACAGGTGAGAGCAGAGTGCAGGATGAGGATCAAAGGTGGACAAACTACCCCAGAAGGAGCAGGATGTGTCCCCCACCAAGGGTACTGTCACCCCACAAGGATGAATACCCATCATTAAAATACACAATAAAATAATTCCACTGAGATGTTAAAATAAGCATCTATGTTTAACATGTGCACAAAGCAATCCCATTCAAACATCATCACAACAAAGCAATGTGGAGTAGATCATCTTTATGTTGTCTAAGAGGAGAACATGTCCCTCATTCCTTTAGGGTCTGGTGAGCTTTGAAGATGTCGCTGTTCGTTTCACAGACGAGGAATGGGCATTGCTGGATCCTGACCAGAGAGCTCTGCATAAGGACGTCATGGAGGAGAATCGTGGGGTCCTGCACTCTCTCCGTAAGGCTTTCTGCTGGATCATAATCTCTGTTTTGAAATTCCATGCATTGCTCTATGTGAGGAACTGCCAATATTTTGATGCAGTTTGACAAGCATCTGGGATTCTAACATCCCCACCTTGAACCCTGAATGGAGGGATTTACTCTGTTTGTTAATATTCTTCCTCCAGTTATCATCATCATCATCATCATTCCATGTCTATGTTGCGTTTCCACAGTTAAAACAGAGCTCAAGGCGGCTTACAATATGAAATGATTTACAAAATTACAAATATATCAAAGTAATCATCGAAATAAATACAACACATGAAAAACTATGAAACTGAACAATTTAAACATAAAAATAAAACAGCAAAAACTCCCAACAAATTTCCCCCCAAAATTCCCCAGTCCTTGCCGAGCAGCAGCCGCAGCAGCAGTTTTTATGAGGCCAGGAAGTGATGGCTTTTAAAACAGTGACCAGGGGTTCTGAACCAACCAGGTCTACTTAAATGCAGACTGTGGAGTTATATGGGAAGTTGAGGTAACTTCTGTCAGCTTGAGGTTTTGTTTTTGCTTCTGCCCATTTTTGAAAGAGAAGACCGATGTTAGAGTTGGAGTGGATTTCATGATTGTGGCAAACTAAATCCGTCCTAGAAAAGAGCCAGACTTTTTGAACCTCTGGTTTCCATAAATACCGTATTTTTCACTCCATAAGACACACTTTTTTTCTTCCTAAAAAGTAAGGGGAAATGTCTGTGCGTCTTATGGAGCGAATGCGTGGTCCCTGGAGCCGAATTGCCCAGGGGCAAAAAGCAGATCATGCTTTTTTTTTTTCGAAATAGGGAAGTGGGTGTTGAAACAAAGCCGCTGATCGGCAAGCAATCAGGAGTGAGATAAGGGATGCTAGCAATAAAGAAGGCTGCCCGGGAGGGGGGAGGTAATAGCCCATGGATCCTCAGGATTTTTGCATTGGGTCATCCCAAATTCACCATCAGATCACATAGCATTTCCATGGCTACAGCCTGCACCAAAAAAATCACGCACCCACTGTTGCATGGGGCTGCAATGGCACAAAAACGTGGTTACAAAGCATGGATCCACATGGATTCTCAGGATTTTTGCATTGTGCTACTCCAAACTCACCATCAAATCACATGTCTGTGGCCAAAACACGAACCACAAAAATCATACATCCACTGTTTCGTTCAGAATATTTTTTTTCTTGTGTTCCTCCTCTAAAAACTAGGTGCGTCTTATGGTCATGTGTGTCTTATGGAGCGAAAAATACGTATGTCCAAGAATGCTGTTCAATAAAGGTCATGATCTCTATAGAAAGACCTCACGTCTTCCGTTCTTCCTGTTTCACAAAAGTTCATTGTTGCTGTTGTTTAGTAGTTTAGTAGTGTCTGACTCTTCGATTTGACTAAATGACTAAACAACAACAATGAACTTTTGTGAAACAGGAAGAACATTGTTTAATAATTGGGGACTCCGTTTCTTCATGAGGATCTAATTAGATTCTCTCATCATTGTAGGTGGTGATGGATTGGAAATGAAGAATGGAGACCACAACAGAATCCACACAGTGGAGAAGCCATATCAAGATTGGGAGTGTGGAGAGAACTCCAGTCAGAGCTCCTGTTCCCATCGAAGAACTCACAGTGGGAAGAAAGGCTATCAGTGCTCAGAATGTGGGAAGAGCTTCAGTCACAACGCCACTCTCACTTCTCATCAAAGAATTCATACAGGAGAGAAACCCTATAAGTGCTTGGAATGTGGGAAGAGCTTCCGTCAGAGGACCAACCTAAAGACCCATCAAAGAATTCATACAGGAGAGAAACCATATCAGTGCTTGGAATGTGGAAAGAGCTTTAATACGAGCCCAAATTTTCATCGACATCAAAGTATTCATCTTGGGGAGAAACCATTTAAATGCCAAGAGTGTGGAAAGAGCTTCAGTCGGAGTGCCCATCTCATGGGCCATCAAATTATTCATACAGGGAAGAAACCGTATCAGTGTCTAGAATGTGGAAAGAGTTTCAGTCACAGCGCCACTCTCTCTTCCCATCAAAGAATTCATACAGGAGAGAAACCCTTTAAGTGCTTAGAATGTGGAAAGAGCTTTAATACAAGCACAAACGTTCATCGACATCAAAGTATTCATCGTGGGGAGAAACCATTTAAATGCCAAGAGTGTGGAAAGAGCTTCAGTCAAAGTACAAAATTCACGGCCCATCAAAGAACTCACAGTGGGGAGAAACCCTATCGTTGCTTAGAATGTGGTAAGAGTTTCAGTGTAAGCACCTATCTCACTTCCCATCAAAGAATTCATACAGGGGAGAAACCCTATCAGTGCTTGGAATGTGGAAAGAGCTTCAGTCACAGGGCCCATCTCACCGTCCACCAAATAATTCATACAGGGGATAAACCATATCAGTGTTTAGAATGCAGAAAGAGCTTCAGTCAGAGGGCCCATCTCACAGCCCACCAAATAATTCACACAGGGGAGAAGCCCTATCAATGCTTGGAATGTGGAAAGAACTTTAGTCGGAAGGAGAGTCTCACTTCCCATCGAAGAATTCATACAGGGGAGAAACCGTATCAGTGCTTGGAATGCGGAAAGAAATTCCATCAGAAGGAAACTCTCAATTCCCATCAAAAAATTCATACAAAGGAGAAACCTTATCAGTGCTTTGAATGTGGAAAGAGCTTCAAGTTCAAGAGGAGTCTCACATCCCATCAGAGAATTCATACGGGGGAGAAACCGTATCAGTGCTTGGAATGTGGACAGAGCTTCAGTCAGAGGACAATTCTCACTTCCCATCAGAGAATTCATACGGGGGAGAAACCCTATCAGTGCTTGGAATGTGGACAGAGCTTCAGCCAGAAGGTAAGTCTCACTTCACATCAACTAATTCACAGTGGAGAGAAACCATTTCGATGCCCAGAGTGTGGAAAGAGCTTCACGCAGAGGACAGGTCTTATGCTCCATCAAAGAATTCATACAGGGCAAAAAACATTTCAATGCTTGGAATGTGGAAAGAGGTTCCGTCGGAACTCCCATCTAACTTCCCATCAAATAATTCATACAGGAGAGAAACCATTTAAATGTGAAGAATGCGGAAAGAGCTTCAGTCATAAGGTCAGTCTCACTTACCATCAGAGAGTTCATACAGGGGAGAAACCCTACCAGTGTTTGGAATGTGGAAAGAGCTTCAATCAGAGAGCCGGTCTTACTTCCCATCAAAAAATTCATACAGGAGAGAAACCACATCAGTGCTTGGAATGTGGGAAGAGCTTCAGTCATAGGGCCAATCTCACTTCTCATCAAATGATTCATACAGGGGAGAAACCATATCAGTGCTCAGAGTGTGGAAAGAGCTTCCGTCAGGGGGCAAAGCTCACTTACCATCAAATAATTCATACAGGAGAAAAACCATATGAGTGCTTGGAATGTGGACAGAGTTTCAGCCAGAAGGGAAGTCTCACTTACCATCAGAAAATTCATACAGGGGAGAAACCATATCAATGCTCGGAATGTGCAAAGAGTTTTAATAAAATCACAAACCTTCGTCAACATCAGAGAATTCACAGTGGGGAGAGACCCTATCAGTGCTCCGAATGTGGAAAGAGCTTCAGTCAGAGCTCCCATCTCACTTCCCATCAGATGATTCATACAGGGGAGAAACCCTATCAGTGCTCAGAATGTGGGAAAAGCTTCATTCAGAGCACCCAACTCACTTCCCATCAAAGAATTCATACAGGGGAGAAACCGTATCAGTGCCTGGAATGTGGAAAAAGCTTCAGTTGGAAAGAAGGTCTCACTTCCCATCAAATAATTCACAGTGGGGAGATACCATTTCAATGCCAAGAGTGTGGAAAGAGCTTCACAAGGAGGGCAGGTCTCACTTTGCATCAAAGAATTCATACAGGGCAGAAACCCTATCAGTGCTTGGAATGTGGAAAGAGCTTCAGTCGGAAGGATAGTCTCAATTTACATGCAAGAACTCACACGGGGAGGAAACATTTTAATGCTAGAAATGTGGAAACAGCTTCACCTTCAACTGGAATCTAGCTCCCCACCAAACAATCCATAAAAAGCATTTCAGGGCTGAAAATGTAGGGAAGACTAATAAAGATCCATACTTCCATCAACAGCACAGTGGGTAATTTGGGGAGAAAGTATTTCATTGCCAAGAACGTGGAAAGAGTTTAAGTCAGAGGAAAAATCTCACACCCAATCAAGAAACTCATGGCAGGGCAAAGCTATATTAGTACATGGAATGTGGAAAGAGCTTTAGTAAAGGCGCCAGTGTCACATCCCATCAATCAATTTACAGTGAATAGAAACATAGTAATGGGTGTGTATTATTTTAAGGGAGACTTTGATTTTTACAGGGGCAACAATTGGAACAATGCTCTTCTCATTCAGCAACCCAGCACCAGATCTTGACTAGGGGCACATTTTTGTCAGTGTCTCGCATATATTCCCCAAGTAGGTGACCCTGTTCTGCTTCCTCCCCAGTGATAACAGAGACTAAGTCCAGCACAACAAATGAGGTACTTTTGAAACCATTCTGGGTGGCAGGGTCTCCAGGCTTGCGACCCATTTCATATGAGGTCTTGTGTCCCACATATTGTTGGTTCTAACCTTGTGAAGTTTTGCTCTTCTCCAGATTTGAAAACCACTTCCTCCAATTAAACGTGATAGCCGTCTCGCTGCTGTAATCATTTACTGAAGTAATCTTCCATAATCCTTTTGTAATAGTGTGTCCAGAAAGAGTTCTGCCTTCAACTGAACTTTCTTTCTTTCTTTCTTTGTTGTTGTTTGTATATAAAAAATGCTTTTATTTTTTATCTATGTCATTTAAATTGTGATTCATATTAATGCTGTATTCTTAGTTTTAGATTTTATTATTTATGTGGAAATTGTTTTCCGTTTGGTTGTGTACTTTTTGAGGTGTTTTATTTATCGTTTATGACTTTTGTTATGTTGGTAATTATCTAAATCTTGTCATGTTTTAAGCCACCTTGAGCATTGTTTTAACTATGGAAAGGCGGCATACAAATAAAAAACGAAGATGATGATGAATATTAACTTTAAAAACCTGCTGTATTGATGTATGTATTTCAATCTATTTTTTAGCCTTTTTACATGTCCACCCAGCATGATAAAAATGTCCCTTTGTGTTCTTGGCATTCCTAGCAAACATTTGAAACATCTTTATACATTCTGAAAAGTTTTCTAGGAGTTAAATTTGAGCGATACACCATTTTATAAAAATTCTCTTTGAGATCGTAACAAAATGTAAATTTCACCCCTGAGGCCACATATGTTCCCTCTGTTCTATTTGTATTATAAGATCTGGATTTCTAGGGAGGGCAGGAAGCAGGGGTGGGGGGCATGGTCCTCCAGAGCAAAATCCCCTCCCTCCATCCCTAGTTCCTTCCAGCAAGGGAAGGGTGTGTGGCTTTGTTCTCTCTCTGCATGTGCTGCCTCTGAGGTGCCTTTGGGACCTGGTGAATCTTCTCTTGTGCACTGAGTTGCACTCACTGGCAGAGGAAGGGCGTGTGGTCATCCCCAAGGGTGTCTGTGATATTGCCCCCCTAGGATGCTCGCCGTGGGTGCCGCCCCCCTGGGATGCTTGCTGCACTGCCCCCGTGGGCAGCACGCCTCACTTCTGGGTGCACAGCATGTGTGCCGCTCCAGGGGCCGGAGCAGTTACAGTGAGGGGGGAAAGTATTTGATCTCCTACTAAATTTGCCTGTTTGCCCTCTCACAAAGAAATTACCAGTCCATAATTGTAATGGTAGGGTTGCGGGTGGCGCTGTGGGTTAAACCACAAAGCCTAGGACTTGCCGATCAGAAGGTCGGTGGTTCGAATCCCCGCAAAGGGGTGAGCTCCCGTTGCTCGGTCCCTGCTCCTGCCAACCTAGCAGTTCAAAAGCACGTCAAAGTGCAAGTAGATAAATATGTACCGCTCTGGCGGGAAGGTAAATGGCGTTTCCGTGCGCTGCTCTGGTTCGCCAGAAGCGGCTTAGTCATGCTGGCCACATGACCTGGAAGCTGTACGCCGGCTCCTTCGGCCAGTAAAGCGGGATGAGCGCCGCAACCCCAGAGTCGGCCACAACTGGACCTAATGGTCAGGGGTCCCTTGACCTTTATTGTAATGGTAGGTTTATTGTAGCTGTGAGAGACAGAATAACAACATGAAAACCTCCTGAAACCCAGGAGACAACAGTCAGAGACTGATGTGCATTATAAGTATTTGTCAGGCTACCTGGTATCTTCACTGTATGTAACGAGCTGAACTTTTCCCCCTCACAGCAGCTCCATCTCTGTGTGGACTGGGCAGAAAGGGGGTCCCAAGGCTGCAAGGGAAGGATGCATGGGAGCTCATGCATGCAGGGGGGAGACCCCCAAGTCAGGAGTCCTGCCCCCCCCGATTTCTCTCTGCCAAGCCAGGGAGGGGGCGAGTTTCCAGGAGGTCTGCAGCTCTGCTCTTCCTTTGCGCCCAGGCGCTGCTTCGTCTTTGGGGAAGGAGGAAGCAGTCGGGGGGGGGAGGGGCAGGCCTTTCTGAAGAAGCAGATAGAAGCTCCAAAAGCAAGAAATATAAACAGAAATTACGCAGAATGGAAAGAAATCCTCCGATAAACGAGGGAGCCCAGGGAAACTGCCGCCTGGTCTGTCAGGAATCGGCCTCCTTGGCGCCTAAAACTGAGGGGAAGGTCAGGTTTCGAAAGGCGGGAGGTTGGGAAAAGGCGGGAAAAGCCGTTTCCCTCAGAGCAGCCACCGCCTTCCCGGCGGAGGGGCGGGGCCAGGGCTGTTTCGTCACGGGTCCTTGCCCCGCCCTCCCTCCGCCTCCCCCTCGCTCCGCTTCCTTCTCTGAGGCGTCCGCGAGAGAAGGCCCCGGGTCGCCCGCAGGGAGCATGCGCAGCTCTTCAGAGCCTCCTCTGTGCGCTCGGCTGGCCAAGGGTTAACAGGAGCCGAGCTGGAATCCTAGAGAGGCCAGGAAGTGGGGGCGGGGGTCTCAGGTCCTCCAGAGCGGAAGCCCCTCCTCTTTCGTCCTCTTCCAAGGCTGCCTCGGTGGCCCCTCCTGGGATCCAGTGAGTCTCCTCTCTCTTTCCCCTTGGGGCGCCCGGGGGAGAAGGGGGGGTCCCAGGGCTGCAGGGGGAGGATGCCCAAGGGGGGCGGGACCCCCAAGTCAGGGAGCATCTGTTGGGAAACTGCCAGGGAGATATTGTCCATCATGGCCCCAAGCCGGCTGCCGGACTTCCATCGATCTCCCGTAGCCAGGCAGATCCAGCAGTTAGCGACACGAAGCCTTAGAAATAGATTGCCACATTCTAGGCTTGTGCACACTGTTCTTTATCAGCAGAAAACACAGCCAGAAAGCTTGCACCAAAGAAGAGCATAATTTACAGATTTTATTTAGCGTTGAACAGAACAAAGAGAAAACATGACCGTTCTGTGTCAGTGTCTCTGACTGACTGAAATCGAAAGGAAACAGCAAGCATAAACATCCTCAACAGGAAATACGCAGACTCTGTGACTCACAAGCCTGCTCTCTCTTAAGGTGGAACGGAAATATCCTAACATCCTCCCCCTTTCCGTGTAACCTGTTGTACCTGTGGTTCACTCAATTGCAACCTTTGTACATAAACCTTATGTTGTTCTCTGTTAACAACCTTAGACAACAGATCAGCAGGAATTTCATTTCCTGGCATGTAGGACACCTGAATCAGTCCTTTCTGAATACACTCTCTTGCACGATGTAGCTTAATCTGCAAGTATTTGGTTCTCTGCTTGCAACTCTCTGAGTTCAGCAAAGCCAAACACGATCTATTGTCTTGATACACTTGTATAGGACATTTCACAGAAACCCCGATGTCCTTAAACAGTTGCATCAACCATTCACAATCCATGAGTGAAAATGACAGAGCATTGAGTTCTGCTTCACAGGAACTTAGGCTCACTGTTGTTTGCTTCTTGCACAACCAGTCAAACAGGCAGTGGTTGTACATGTAGCATACTCCAGAAGTGCTTGTACCATCTGTGGTGTCACTTCCAAAACTTGCATCTGCAAAGATTTCAAGACCTCCAGTCTTCTGACTGGTGAACCTCAGCCTGTAGTGCATAGTCCCTTTCAAATAGCGGGCTATGCGCTTCAGAGCTTTCCAATCCTGAACCGTAGGATTGTTGGCATGTCTGCTAAGCAGATTACAGCTTACAGCTATGTCAGGTCTCGAACATCTGGCAATGAAATTCAGCTTGCCTAGAACGCATCTGTACAGCGTTGTATCAGAAAACGCTTCAGCAGTACTATCTACCTGGTAACCTGTCACCATCGGTGTGTCTGCTGGGTTTGCATCAACCAAATTCAACCTGGTTAATACATCAGCAATTTTCTGTGTTTGGTGTACCAGAAAATTACCTGCTTGGTCCTTCTCCACCTGCAGAGAAAGATAGTTGGATACCTCACCAAGATCCTTCATGTCAAAGTGCTCCTTCAGTTGAGCTAGGGTGCTTTGATAGAAAGCCTGATTCTTCCAAAACATCAGAAGATCATCAACAAAACATAAACAATACAGTTTGTTTTGCCCCTCCTTCTTGACAAACACACATGGATCAGCTTTGCCCTGGTGAAAACCTAGAGAAAGCAACGTTTCAGTGAGTTTTGTGTTCCAACACCTAGCACTCTGCTTGAGACCATATAAGGATTTCCGCAGTTTACAGACCATTCCCTTCTGTATCTGCATCCCGTCAGGTGGAAGCATAAACAGCTCCTCGTTCAAAATCCCGTACAAAAAAGCTGTATTAATGTCATGATGGGAAACATGCAGTTTCTCCTCCGCAGCGATCTTGAGCATCAGCCGAATGCTCTCATATTTGACTGTGGGTGAGTAGGTCTCATGATAATCCTGTCCTGGTACCTGTGAAAAACCTCTGGCAACCAATCTGGCTTTGTGTCTGACTACCTTGCCATTCTGGTCTGTCTTGGCCTTGAAGACCCATTTGCTGCCAACCAGTCTCATACCTGGGACTACCGGTACCAGCTCCCAAGTTTGGTTCCTGTTCAAGGAATCAACTTCAGCCTTCATGGCATTAAGCCAAGGCTCAGCATCTTTAGAGGTTAACTCCTGAACCTCTTTGAAGCTTGAAGGTTCCCACACCTTCTCTGAGCTACTAAGAACAGCAGTTGCAGTCTTAGCAAACTCATCAGCAAATCTCTTAGGAGGTCTGCCTTTGGTCGCCCTTTCAGACCTACGTACTAGACGCAAGTCTTCTGGACTCATCTCCTCTTTCTTAGGAGAAAAATGACCAATGGTGAACAGTGGTTCTTCCAGTTCATTGTCAGACGCATCAGATGGTCTGACTGAGGCCTTTGCACTCTTGTAGTCTGCTGTGTCATCACTCTCACTGACATCAGCAGCAGCGCCGCCCAGTGAACTGGAATCCGAACTCTGATCATCATCATCATCATCATCATCCTCATCATCATCATCCTCAGCAGCTTCCTCAGCTTTAGCTGCTTGCTTGACATCACCTTCATCCTCCTCTGGGTAACTCTGGAAAATTCCCACATTTTCCCCCCACTTAGGATTGTACTCAACACTCCTTGTGAACTTTATGGACTTAGAGTCAGTCATCCATACCCTGTATGCACCTTTTTCGTACCCCATGAACAAACCATGTGCCCCACGCTTCCCAAGCTTGTTGGTTTGTGGGGTGCTCCTGGCCATCTGCAGACGCCTGTTTACCTTTGCCTTTCCGGCCTCTGCAAAGGCGATGACCTTGGTTCTCACGAGAAACAGAGCTCTCAGCTGCTGACTCCTTGGCTCCCCCTGGAGGCTGGAATGCTGCCTGGGATGACATCACAGTCTGCTCCCCCTGCAGCTTGCAACCGGTGCCCTCAGCATCCCTGCATACACTCGCATTCTGGGAAACAGCTTGGACCTCCGATGCAGTCAAACTCTGGGCTGGGACAACTGAGTTGTGAGCTTTCATCAAAGCATACCACATTCCACGTGCAGTGGTGTTGCCAGCCAGCGTCTTAATTTCCTCAAGAGATACGGATAAGACTATTACGTCAATCGCCTTCGAATCATCGGCTTTCCATCTCTCTGTCAGAGGAACTGGGGGGGCCTCACTCACGGTATGCCACACCCTAAACTGACGCAGCAAACTCTCACACCATTTTGCCCAGGTCTGATAGTTGTGGCCATTTAGCTTCGGTGGACACGGAGCTACTTCTGAGGATTGTAAAAGATCCATCTCAGGTCTTTACGTGAGCCCAAGTCTTTATGCCTTCAAAGACTTATTATCTCGGCAGCCCATAAATCACGAACTCCCTGGCTTGGCTCCCAGGCCAATTAAGCCTTGCCGGAGTTCAAAGGCTCCGTCCGAGGTAAAACAGAAAAGCCTCTGCTTTCGCTTTTCACATACCTCTCAAACGCAGTCTGTTGCAGCTTTACTCTCCTGTAGGTGCTGTGAATCTGGGCCCGAAACCTTGTTGTTGGGAAACTGCCAGGGAGATATTGTCCATCATGGCCCCAAGCCGGCTGCCGGACTTCCATCGATCTCCCGTAGCCAGGCAGATCCAGCAGTTAGCGACACAAAGCCTCAGAAATAGATTGCCACATTCCAGGCTTGTGCACACTGTTCTTTATCAGCAGAAAACACAGCCAGAAAGCTTGCACCAAAGAAGAGCATAATTTACAGATTTTATTTAGCGTTGAACAGAACAAAGAGAAAACATGACCGTTCTGTGTCAGTGTCTCTGACTGACTGAAATCGAAAGGAAACAGCAAGCATAAACATCCTCAACAGGAAATACGCAGACTCTGTGACTCACAAGCCTGCTCTCTCTTAAGGTGGAACGGAAATATCCTAACAGCATCTTCCCCCTTCCTCTCTGTTATAAACAAGGACCATAGGAAGAAAAAAGGATCAACTAAATTGACCGATTTGTAGATCACAAAAATAACAGAATAAATTTGCTCACTGCCTGTGTTCTTGGCTCAAGAACCGGTTAAAATACAAAAAGAGGAAACAGGATAGAACAGAGTTAACAGATTAACAGTCCGCATTGCATAGTCAGGAGCCCTTGTGGTTGAGGTTAGATTAAGTGTGAGTGAGAGTCATTTCTTCCTCTTCTGTTACCATTGAAACAATATATAGTGTTGGTTTATTAATGAACTTGGGAGGGGATTTCAAAGCAAGGAGAATAATTTATGTTTAAATTTAAAATTTAGATGAAACAGATTGAGCCAAAGGCTGATGGGCTGTGTACGTGTTTGTATGTTTACTTTTTAATCATGGTGCTGTAATGTGCATGTGCTTCGCGATGCAGAGACCACAAATGGGGGTGGGGCTCTGCGAATTCGAACAGGATCCTTCGGGTTTCTTGAGGTCGATGTGTGCCTTGAGGTTTTCTGTTGTTGTTGTTGTTGTTCTGTTGTCATTCTTATAACTACTACTACGTTTATTACCCAGGGAGGGTTGCAGCCATTTAAAATTCCATATTAAAAAGAGTTAAAACAAATGACAGTCACTGAAATAGGTTAGGTCTCCCTCTCCCCCCCAAAAAAAGTCCACATTTCCTGTTTGCCAGAATGGGCACACAGAGAAATGTGGCTCCAAACAGGGAGGACTTCCTGTCAGAGCCACTTCCCCCTGTGCGCGACCAGCTCTCTCTTGCTCTTGGCTCCTTCTCTCTTGCCTGTTGCTTGAGCACCTGCTCACATGCCTCATCCATAACAAAGTACAGTGGTACCTCGGGTTACAGACACTTCAGGTTACAGACTCCACTATCCCAGGAATAGTACCTCAGGTTAAGAACTTTGCTTCAGGATGAGAACAGAAATCATGTGGAGGCAGCAGGAGGCCCCATTAGCTAAAGTGGTACCTCAGGTTAAGAACAGTTTCAGGTTAAGAACGGACCTCCAGAACGAATTAAGTTCTTAACCCAAGGTATCACTGTATATAGGCCCATGTTGTAAGTCTGAGATGTAGGACTAATCTATACTGGACAGTATAAAACGTCATAAATGTGTTATAAGCATGTGACACCAGAGAGTGCTGTAGAGCAATGTAAAATTGTCAATGTAAAATTGCATTGAGAGCTATGTCATGTTTTTTGTAGTGTTTTTACAATCTGTATAGATCCAGCCTTAGCTCAGACTTCTCTTCATTTTAATCTTCAAATGATCCTGTAACTGCAACCAAAGCCTGAATGTGAACTAACTGTGAGTAAACTTTATTCATATTTTAGGAAGACTGTTTTGTGTTGTTATTATTAAGATGGAAATAAAGGGGGGAAATACCAGGAAGAATCCATTCTGTGCAAAGGGCATCCTGGTTTGCTTCATCAAAAAGCTGAAACCAGCTAATCAACAGCTTCCATGAGTAAGGAAGAATAATACAGTATCAAACGAATATATTCTCTCCTAACTTCATATGCATTCCCCCCCCCACACACCTGCACAAGAAGCTCCCTCCCCTTTGTGACATGATCTCACCAAGGGGGGGGGGGAGGATGCACAGCTGAGCAGGGATCCAGTTCCTGAGTGCCTTTTAAAAAAATTAAATAAATATTTAAAGTCTTCACGGGACCCTGCCTGATCCTTTCAGGTGGAGGTCACATCCCAGATACCAGGAATGTCCCCCAGCAGCAACACCCCACTAAGTCAGTCCAGAGGATGCCATGGAAAGTGGCATCAAAAACCCCTCCTTTAAATGGCACGCAGAAGTAACTCCCCTCGTCCTTCTTGAGATGAAGGTCATCCCATCAGGGCGATTGAAGCTGATTCAGTTTGAGAGCTGGATCTGAGAGAGGAGCCCCCTGCAGTGCAGACCACCCTGAGCGACAGGTAAGAAACAGGTGGGGGTGGCACCGAGACCGACCTTGCCTGCTGCCGCCTCACCCATCTTTCTGGTGGATCCTGAAGGGGGCACACACCCCATTTTCTGAGGGGTGCTCATGGGGTGTTTCCTACCCAGAGGGAATGCCCCAAGTTAATGCCTCGGATTTTGAAGGGTTTATTACCACCAAAATAAAGGGATTAAAATGTTTCAAACAATTACATAACGAAATGTGTAAAAAACAGTTTGACTCTCATGTTGAAGTCTGGTATATATCACTGTCTCTTCCAAAGGGATTTCATGGATTAGTCTGGCATAAGTATGGTCCTCTCCTTCTGGGATGGGCGGTAAGGCTCGATATATGGCCATTATGTGTCAGTGAGACTCTTAATACATTGGGCCACCATCCCCCTGATCAGGGATATGCAACAAGGAGCGACACACAGAATTACCAATAATATTAGTCCTACTGTGATGGCGGTTAAAAGGCCATGTAACTACCCAGATCCTGGAATCCAAGACCACATCCAATCCCAGGCAAAGGAGTTTCTTGGCACAATTTGGCCAACTGTGTTTTTAGAGTTCTGTTCATCCTTTCTGTCTTTCCGGAGCTCTGGGGGCGGTAAGCAGCGTGCAGCTTCCATTGTATCTGCAGGGCTGTTTCTTTTTTCTTTTTTAATAATTTTTATTAAATTTCCATTTAATAATCCAATCATGTCTCATTAATTAACCCAAATTATGCCAATACATATCATAAAATCCAAATATTTTGCCGAATTTTTAAATTTTTTGTTGGGGGTACCCATGCTTCGAGCTCAGAAAGGTCCAATCCTCTCATATTTCTGCTGCTTTGATGTTCACAAGTCCCGCCTTCCAATCTTCTTGTTGTTATCATTTTTCTTCTTAATAACCTCGAGTTATTTCCACAAGCGAGTTGAAGCAAACATTATTACAGTGGTACCTCGCAAGATGAATGCCTCGCAAGACGGAAAACTCGCAAGAAGAAAGAGTTTTCCGTTTTTCAAGGTGCTTCGCCAGACGAATTTCCCTATGGGCTTGCTTCGCAAGAAGAAAGCCCATAGGGAAATCTCCAGGGACCTCTTTTAAAATGCTGGCGGTCAGGAGCAAAGACTTTCGCCCACCGCCGGCCTTCAGAAGAGGTCCTGGACCTCTTCTGAAGGCCGGCGGGGGGCAAAAGTCTTTGCTCCCAACCGCCTGCCTTCCCGGGATAGCGGAGAAGCGCAGTGCGTTTCTCCGCTATCCCGACGGCTTTTGAAGGCAGGCGGGGGGGAGCAAAGACTTTCGCCCCCCGCTGGCCTTCAGAAGAGGTCCTAGACCTCTTCTGAAGGCCGGCGGGGGGCAAAGGTCTTTGCTCCCCCCGCCTGCCTTCCCGGGACAGCGGAGACTTCTCCGCTGTCCCGGGGGCTTTTAAAATGCTGGCGGTCGGCAGCAAAGCCCTCCTGTCCCCGGAGCTTGCGGGGCGGGAGGTGGGGAGAAGGGCTTTTCTTCCCACCGCCAGCCTTCAGAACAGCCTTCTGAAGGCTGGTGGTGGGAAGAAAAGCCCTTGTCCCACCCCCCCAGCCTTCAGAAGCAGTCGGGGGACAGACTGTCCCCGGACCTGGTCTGAAGGCGGTTTCCATAGGAACGCATTGATTTTCAATGCATTCCTATGGGAAACCGTGCTTCGCAAGACAAAAAACTCGCAAGAAGAAAAAACTCGCGGAACGAATTAATTTCGTCTTGCGAGGCACCACTGTATAGTCCTGTGTGGATTTTCACGCTAATCCAAAAGTCCTATTCAAGCGGCAGGCACCATTACGGCAGTTCCCATGAAATACAGTCTAAGCGTCTGCTCATTAACTTTCCCAGACCAGTTGCTCCAGAAATCAGCCTTTCCAGGGGAGTTCTTGCCAGATCAGACGTAAGGGCTCACCTCCCCCTTTGACTGTAAATCTTGCAACAAAGTCTGTCTCATAATGGCAGTTCCCAATTAGAACTGCACCATCCAAAAGATTTTAATTTCCTTTCCAGATCTTCCGCAAAACAAAGCCTTTAGTTAATCATTTTGTTTCCACACAGTTTATTTTCCCGTCTCGCTATCAATCATGTGGCGGTTCTTCTTGGGGAGGGGTTGTTAGGTAAATCATATTGAAAAAGAGAAAAGTCCCCCCCCCCTTTCTGATCCGTTTCAACATACCGACATAGCTGTGATTCTTTGATGTAGTCTTCTGTTCAGTCCAACCCGTCACTCAGCTTCTCGGTGGTCGATTTATTTAGCAATCAGTACACCCTTTCCTTCGCTCGAAACATGTGCATTTACTCTTCTCCAATTATTTATCTTAAGCAATGCAACTAGGATCGCGGTCAGAAGCAGCATCCAGGAGATCCAGAAACTCACTCGAGGGCTTTCCGTCCAGTGCCCCCACCCCTTCCTTCTTTCGAACTCGGGGGTGATTGGCAACCGCGGACGAGGCAGCATCTTCCCATCCCCTGGGAAAATTAGGGAGGCTAATTTACTCCCATCATTAGCCTCTTAATTACCTCGTGTGAGCCGGAGAGATGGTATTGTCAGCCATCTTCCAAGGCGCCCCTAGCGGCCCCCCAACTTCTCAAGCTGTTTCAGTCCTCGTGGGATACGCTTTGACCCATCCTGTTAACGTATCCACAAAAACCAGCAAATAGTGATAGCCTCTTGCCCTGGGCATCTCTAAAGTCCACAATCAGATTTTCCATTGTTGGGGTGGGACCTTTTCCTCCAGCCGCTCTCCCTCCTACAGCACCTAAAGTCTCTAGATCTGGAGGGGCTTTGGTTTCTCCTTCCTGAAAGACTTGTAATGGGCCTTGCAATGGGCCAGCCTGAGGAAAAGGTAGGGCTGGTGCTGGTAAGGTTCCAGGTTGTAGAACTGGTGGTGGAAGCTGGTTCCTGGGCAGTGGAGCTGGTGGTAGAGATGGGTTTCTGGGTGATGGAGCATGAGGAGGTGGGAAGAGAAAATATTCCTCTGGAGGGCCTTGATTTATTATCTTAGTAGGCACTGGAGGTTTAGGCTTATCTACATTTCTCCCCCGCCTCCTGTTTCACTGCCAGTATCTGGCAGGCTGCTCCCTTGCATTTATTCATCCATGGAGGATTCTTTAGGCAGGCATCGTACCACTGGTCGATGTACGGGAATTGGTCTGGGTGGCCTCCCGGGTCTCTAGTCACTGAGACCCTGCCTGCACAATTCTACATCAAAACTGCCTTCTGATGGCTATTTCGGGACCTGGTTTGGCCAGTTTAGTTCACAGTGCGTCCTCAGGGTCTCTGAGGTCAGTTTGACACCATATTCCCTGGAGAAGGCTTTCTTGAAATTTTCAATCATGCATCCTAATTGTGTGTTTGCTGTTGAACAGCCCCCTCCCATTATTATGTCCCTTGTGAAGTGCCTTCACCAAACTCTCAAAGATATGCTTGAGGAGATTTCACCCCTCCCATTCCAAGAATCTGCTGATGTTCTCTGCTGATTCTTCAGAGAGGAGGGGGGCGGTTTCTGCTCACTACTTATTCCACTCCAGCCTCACATCAAAGAGAGACTGAGTGTTAGAGAGAAAGTGTGTTATCTCTGTATAGATAAGGTTGCTGCTAAGAGCAGCTGCAGACACTCAGTGCAGTTCAGCTTCTCCATTTAGCTCTGTATATAGTTTGTATGATAGTTGTAGATAGAATAAAAGTAGTTATTCTACAGAGCTGTTCTCTGAGTGGTTTATGCTCTGCTGTACTCTGCTGTGCAACGACTGTCTTCGGAGTGAATTTGGTGCTCACAACTCTGAGTTGTGAGTCCACAGCACTTTGACCTGTTCCTGTACAGAAGGTGGTCTCTGGAAGTGCTACCCCAGCTCGCCTGGCCCAGTTGGGCTGAAGTGGATGAGTCCAGTTGGTGGCACTGGCTCAAGGGTGATGCTGACAATGCTTCCCTCTGTTCCCGACCAAGTGTGGTCACCCGACTTGGAACTGCGGTACGTAAGAGGTCCACACTCAATGCCCCGGCGCCCTGGTACCTTCAATTCCTTTGGGGTCTTCAATCACTCACATTCATTCACTCTGCACTTCACCACACAGCTAATTCCCACACCCTTTCCTAAGCTCACCCAGGTTCCTCCACAAGGACTATTCCCTTTCCTTGGATGTACTGGTGGGTGGCAGAGGCTGATCAAACCTCTCTTCCCCCTTATGGAGGGTTCCCTATAACCTTAAAAACCCCTTCTTCCAACTTACCCTGTTGGTGCGCCTCGGTTCTAATTACTTTCGATTTCTCTACATGGCCCGTTGCCACGGCAGGCAAGGTGCAGTGCAGTAGAGCACGGTCTCCCTCCTTGGAGAAAGTGTCCAATGGCACTTGGGGGAAAGCCGGCGGTCCAGCGACATTCCACCCCACCTGGTGGGCAAGGGCCTGGGGTCCCTGAGGCCCCTCTGGCCTGCTATCCGAGTCACGGCACCAGAATGTTGCGTGGTAACCTGGGAACCTTGTTCTGGGTGAACTCAAAGATCACAGACGCAGCAGTTGGAGAAATAGAAAGTACGTTTATTGCTGACAGCAATAGGCCCAGTGGAGTCTCTCAAAGACTGGACCCTGATCAACAGTTCCATGGGTTTACCTTTTTTCTGGCTAGCTTTAGGCATTACATATTCATGTACTAGAGGAAAATTAAGCCAATAAGCTTAGACATCGCCCTTCCTTATGTCCTTATAAAGATCACTTCTTTATTTCTGCAATAGCTCATTACGTTAGACATTTTCTCATATACTGTGTTATCAGCAAGGAAGCAAAAAAAACCCTTGTTATTAGACATCCTATGTGGAAAGCATCAAACTTGGATATCCTGTTTCAGAGGACACCTGGTGACTATTACCATCTTGTGACTATGATGGATGTCTTTCCTGCAAACTGCAAATTCAGCTAAATGCATATGTTTTTGCTAGCACAGCAATAATAAGGCACAATGAAAGACACAGTATTTGGTTTCTTATAATTAGGCACTATAATCTAAGGCACAATGATACACTTATATACTTTCTTTAGGCAGCCTTGCCACAGTGCAACTCAGGGGAGATCATCCCAAGGCTGTGAAATCATGATTCTGACAAAATAGATGGGTCTTTACAGAGCAATTAACAAATCACCCACTATGAGGAGATAAAGGCATCAGGGCAGGGGAAGGAGGGAGCTGTCGCTTGAAACTGGACTCATACCGCCTGTTGAGGGGCAAGTTGGAGGAAGAATGGGGGGGGATGTGCTTTTAATATACTTTAATATATTGTGATAGTTCGTGGCTGCTAATTATGAGCCCTGAGCCCTCACAAAGATAAGCCACGAAGGAAGTGGAGACTCTGTGCCAGTTGTAAATGGGTGGACCCCCACCCTGAGCTCTGAGTTAGGGCGCAGAGACAAAAGAGTTTTGAGCTTTGGGGATTTCAGTTTGCTGTGGTGAAAAAGGGTTCAGTCTGTAAGTGGCAAGCTGGAGGAAGAGGATCAGAGCCATGGCTGGGGCCTTGCCAGAATCCAAGGTCAGGGGAGAAGGATGAACCTATTGGGGTGTGAATGCTGTGAGCCCCTCCACTGTAAGATCAGGCTGTAGAGATGTGTAAAGAAACCATATGTCCTAAAGACACCACAGTCTCCGCTGGGCCTCATTTCCAAAGGAAGCACAAACTCTGGGTAGGTGCCTGGACCCCTGCAAACCTGCCCCACTCGGAGATTGGGGTGGAGTGTATCAATACAGTTGGCTAATTCCTATTTGGATCAGGAGGAAGAGGATGGGTCTCATTGGGTACAAGGAGGGAGGGAGACTTGGACTCTTGTCCAGAAGGAAGGTCCTTTTTGAAATTGAAGTTGAGGGTATGTTCTATCACATATGGTAGACTTGTAAAAGGGTAAAAGAGTACTGGGAAATAATTTATAATGAATTGAAAAAAATGTTTAAAGGTGCTTTTCAAAAAAACCCAAAACCAGAGCCCTTTTCGTTGGGGATAATTCAGACGGAAATTCCCAGGTGTCAAAAAAGGTTATTTATGTCTGCCACTACTGCAGCCCGTGTTTTGTCAGCCCCAAAATGGAAAATGAGTGAGGTCCCAACCAAAGATGAATGGCAACTTAAGCTGACGGAATATGCTCAGCTTTCAGATTTAACATATAGAATAAGAGAACAAGCAGAACATACATTTAGAGAATGTCAGGGAACTGCCATCAGAACAGGGGCGGGAAACAGAAGGGCAGTTGTGTTACAGGGAGCCTCCGAAAATCTTGCGAAGCAGTTCCTCTTCCGGTGATGAGGAAAACCCCACCTCCAGGGGGGAAGAGGTGAAAGGACCAGAGGATGCTGGTGGGAGCCTCAGCACCGCTCCTGGCAAAGCTGGCCAGGGGGGAAGCACCCACCCTGCGCAGAAGTCTAAAGCGCAAAGAGGGAAGGAAAAGGCTGGGCGTAACGAGACTTTTATGCTGGGGGAGACCCAGGAAACAAGCATTCCCGGATTCTGCTAGCAACTGAGGCAGACATGAACTTTGGGGTTCTGCACTGTAAATAGTTTTTGCACCTAATAAAAACTGTAAAAGACAAGTCAGAGTCCTGCCTGGTTACCCGTGAGCAACCACCTTTGCCCTCTGACAGAGAAGGTTGGAAAATGTTTATTGAATATATGGGTGGGAAATCCCACTTGCAGGGATTTATGGTATGTAAAATGAACCATGGAAAGAGAAGGGAAATCATTTATATTTTAAGATTGTTTACAGGAATATTCTAAAATGTAAAAAAGAAAATTTAATTGAAAAATATACCCCCAAAAAAGTGAGTCAAATTTTATGAGGCTCCCCATCAGGGCTTTAAGAACCAACATTCAGTCCTGACAGTCTGACTGGATCCATCGTTGCTTTAAGGCTCAGCTCAGGCTTCTCTGGGGAGATTCAGAGCACAGCGTCTCCAACATAGATGTGCAAATAGAGCTACGTCAGGCTAGGATAACTGCCAATCTGCCAAATGAAAGAGCAATGGAAACCCCAAGCGACACCCAGAAAAAGAAGTAATGAAAAGCAACCAATGAAAAGCTCCCATCCTCTGAGCATGGACAGAGGGCAACTTGCAGGAAGGAATTCTCCACATCCCAGGATCCTGAGGGAGCAGCGAAGTCTAACCGGTGAGTCCTGCAGGCAGAGAGAAAAGAGAGACAAGCCCATCACTGTGGGGAGCGAGGGGGGGGGATGAATCCCTGGCAGGATTTGGGGGACACTCAAATAGAGTGACCAGCAGGCATTCTGAACTACAGTTCCCATTGTGCCCTCTAACCATTGGCCATGCTGGCTGGGGGTGGTGGGAGTTGGAGTCCGCAGGGCCTGGAGGTTATGGGTCTGGCAGGGGAGGCTCTGAGGAGGGAGTTTTGGCTGGCTTAGGCAGTGGGAAAGAGGAGGTTCTGAAGAGGGGTGGGGAATCCCAGGACTCTGGCCCAGGAGGTGGCCCCCAGGACTCTCTCTCTTTGGCCCCTAAGACTCCTCCTGTCCCTGCTTTGCACCCTCCTCAAGTGTTTCCACCTCCCTGGGATGCTCCTTGAACTCTGAGGATGATGAAGAAGAAGAGTTTGGATTTGATATCCCGCTTTATCACTACCCGAAGGAGTCTCAAAGCGGCTAACAATCTCCTTCCCTTCCTCCCCCACAACAAACACTCTGTGAGGTGAGTGGGGCTGAGAGACTTCAAAGAAGTGTGACTGGCCCAAGTAACCCATCAGCTGCATATGGAGGAGCAGGGAAGCGAACCCGGTTCCCCAGATTACGAGACTACCGCTCTTAACCACTACACCACTGAAGAACGGAGAGGGGTAGAAAGTAGTCTATTCTGGAAAGGGGATATTTGCATGCGTTGCTCCACCCACTTTGGGGTTAAAAAGGTTCCCCACCCTTGGGCTTCGTGTCTTGGAAAGTGGGCAGGGGAACAAAGCCCTGGTCTCCTCACTTGGCCTCTGAAAGTGAGCTTTGCCTGACAGCGTCCCAGGTGGGGAATTCTCCTGCAGACCCAACTTCCAGGAGATGAAATTCGAGCGTGTGCATACGGGGGGGGGGGGTGTTTAAAACCAGAACCACCCCCCATTCCCAGCTGTATGCAAAGCAAGCAAGGGGGCCACCCTAAGCAGCAGGGAGAAGGGGGGAGGGAAGGAGGAGGTGGAGGAGGAGGGATGAAAGTTACCTGCAGGCTGGGGAACAGCTCTCCCTGGGAGGGAAAAAAGATAACAGCAATACTTGGTCAGCATCAAATATCAACTGGAATCGATCCCCCGAGAACCCCAGAGCTCCCAAGATCAAGATAATGCAATCAAGGCACAACTAAGAACTGTTTCCCCACTCCCTCTGCAGAACAGAATATGAGGGGTTAAAGATAATTATTCGTTAAATGGAAATGAATATTTCTTTCCCAACAGAGAAAGGATGTTTTGCAATCTACTCTTCTCCCCATCCCCCAATGCCCCCCACAAACCGCTCCTCATTCCTTAGGCTGCATTTCTTAGCCTTGCCCAGTTATTAATGAATGCATGCAAAGTAATTCATGCAAATGAGGAAGAGGTCCAAGTGAGGCGATGGGATCCTGGCTGTGGGTGTCTCAAAGGCCCTTTGCTCTGTGTGGCGAGAGAGCCTTGCTCTTACTTCTTTGAGCAGAGTTTTGATCAGGAGAAGAAGAAGAAGAATTGGATTTGATTCCAGCTTTATCACTACCTTAAGGAGTCTCAAAGTGGCTAACAATCTCCTTTTCCTTCCTCCCCCACAACAAACACTCTGTGAGGTGAGTGGGGCCGAGAGACTTCAGAGAAGTGTGACTGGCCCAAGGTCACCCAGCAGCTGCATGGGGAGGAGCGGAGATGCGAACCCGGTTCCCCAGATCACGAGTCCACTGCTCTTAACCACTACACCACACTGGCACTTCAGGGAAGACAGGAAGACCTTAGAAGAACAGCCCTGAAGGTACAAAGGCTTCTAAATCCGGAAGAGCTGTGTTTCTCCACAGTGTAAAAAAAGATAGAAAAGAGTCTCAGATAAGATGCAGTCAAAGGTCCTGCAGGTGATTCTGGCCTGAGACCAGTTTGGACTAAATTCTGAGACACCAAGAGGGACCTCCTAGGAGTGACAAAGGCACAAAACCCTCTCCAGACTCGCTACCTAAGAAGAGGAGGGGAGCCTGGAGCCCAATCCAGCCCCACACCCAACCCTCCCTCTCCCCCTGGCACCCCACCCTTACCTTTCTTGTTCTTCAGGTAAAGGGCGAGTCCAGTGGCCCCAAAGACCAGCCCCAGCACAATCCCCACAATCCCCGTCCACATCTTGCTCCTGGCAGAGTCCGACTGTGGCTCTGAAGAAATAAAAAGTTGTGAGTGGGAGAGCAACCCATCTAGCCCCCCAGGAATGCCCCCCACTCCCTTGAGCAGGAGGTGGGTCAGGGCTGGGAAGGCATCCTACCCCATTTCACCGTGACGGGGCCTTCGAAGCTGGCGTGCTCCACCTGGCAGGTGTAGACGTCTCCACGTTCTGGCTTTGTCTCCAGCATCACCTCAATATGGAAGGTCCAGTCCCCGTTCCGGATGAGGTCCGTGGTCCACACTTTGGGCTCCTCCTTCCCGTTCCTGAACCACTTGATCTCGATCCCCGCAGGGAAGAAGCGGTTCACGGTGCAAATCAGCAGAGTGTTGTGTGGTGAAGATTCAACGTTGTCTGTGGGGGTGATCTTCACCTGGGGCTGGACTGTGGGAAGGAGGCAAGGGAGATGTGGAAGGAAGGTCAGAGATTTAGGCAGGGAGGGACCTGGAGGCTTGGAATCTTGAGCCTTATCAGAGGAATTTGCCACTCTCCAGGCACCCGGCTATGATTCCTTGTTGACCTCCCCGTCTGCGACTCCCGGCAAGATCAGGTGAGATCTTCTATCAGCGATCCTTCTCAACGTGAGAAGAACACACTACTCCCCCTCCTCCCTGCTATCCCCAGGGAGGGGAGAGAGACAGACAGAGATGTATTTACATGCCTTTATTTTTGTCTTTTCCAGCAGTACAGAGAAACGTGTCTGCACTCTCTTAACATCAACTGCAGAGAGAGAAACTCCTCCCCTGTATTTCCTGTACTTCCAGTACAGGTCAGATGACACTCTGAGCTAACATCTGGCGCTCAGCACAGTGAATAGACTGTCCCTTTGTTTCAACGGTACAGCCCCAAACATCAACATCCTGTCTGGCTTCCCAGCCACCTGCTGGAGCTCCCTGCTTTGCTCCTTTTTCGTAACAGCTTCCAGGGAGGGAGGAGAGGGGAAGGAGGGAACCTCTCCCACCATCCAGGGCCACAGTTAACGGAGGAGGGGGCTAGCCAGGGTGAAGCCTCTAGAGTCTCCCCTTTCCCCCTGACTGTTTTTGGAACTGAGTGAGAAAGAGAAATCCTGGAGAAGGTTTCTCTCCATGCAAAGTTGAAATGGGAAAGTCTTCTTTTTCTTTCTTTCTTCTTTTGCTTCCCTTAAAGCCTCAGAGATCAATTACAAGTGGTGAAGAGATGAGAACATCCCCTCCTGCCCTTTTGGGAACAGAAGCCCTTTGGAGTATTGCTTGCTTGTGTGTTCATTTTGTGTGTGTGTGTGTGTGTGTGTGTGTGTGTGTGTGTGTGTGTTTGGATCTCTAGAAGACAACATACATGTTTACACCACGTGAACACATAAGGAGGGCACTGCTGCCTACAATCAGCTACAAAAACTGAGTCCTCTTTATGCTGAAAATAAAATACCTGCAATGAATGAAATGTGATGCTGACATACGAAGCTCTTTGTATTTATCCCTTCCTGTAATTTGGAAGGAAAATGTAGCCAACCCACTTTAAATTCTTTAATTGCAATGGTTCAGCAGCCAGCATTTTTAAAAGGAAACTTGTGGAGTATTTATTCTTTTATTTTATTCTTTAGAGCCTTAAACTGCCTTTACTACTGAGAAGTCCCACTGAGTTCAATGGAGTTTACTCCCAGGTAACTGTGTAAAGATTCTGTGCTCTTATACTGCAATCTTCAGGATTTTTACTCAGAAGTAAGACCCACTGAGTTCAATGGTATTTTCCTGATCATTATCACAGTTTCGGTTGTTGTTATTAATTATTATTATTATTATTATTATTATTATTATTATTATTATTATTATTATTTACATGCAGTCATAATATTTCTTAGAATTCCTCAAATGATCTACTGCTCTCTGAGGAGATCTTCCTAAGGTTGAATGAAACCCAGATAAGTACACAGACAATGTTACTATTTGGAGAGACTATTTCTCTTTTCCAGCCTCTTTCAAACCTCTTTTTAAGCCCTTTATGAACAAATGTGTCCAGGTGGGTGGGTGTGTATACGCAAATGCATGTGGGGCGTGTGTGACAAAACTGGGTCTTTGCCACAGACGACAGAAAGCCTAGATTTGGCCCTGGGACAGTCAGTCGATCCTATGCTCTCAGCCCCCAACTTCCCACTCCCACCAGTGGGATCTCTGACTCCCCCCACCTCCCCATAGTCAGCCCAGTTTCCCCAGTGGTCGGGCTGGGCATTCCACAAACTGGGAACTGCTCCTCCCTGGGGGTCCTTGGGATGCCCCTCCCCTTCCTAGGACACTTTCCATCCTTCTGTCTCATTTCCCAGTCCTGGGAATCTCAGGAGTTTGTCCTTCCTATTTTCCTGGCAAACAGGATGCTCTTCAGAATTCACTGCACAGTATCCTTTTGATTTAGGGATGATCCATGGAGGAGTGGGGGGCGCAGCTGGAGGGGAGCCTGGTAGCTGAAAATCGTAATAATAATAATAATAATAATAATAATAATAATAATAATAATAATACATTTGAATTTATACCCCGCCCTCCGCAGCCAAGACCGGGCTCAGGGCGGCTAATGAGTGGGTGGGAAGGAAATGGACCATATTTATAATAATTATTATTTAATCCTGAACGTATGTGATTTTGAGATTGTGGGCTTAATTTCTAACCCCCCCCCCACTTAAACATCCTCAGTCCCCAGAAAACTGGACATATGGCAGCCCGACCTGAATCAATGTCAGGTGTGCAGAAAACGACATGCTAAAGTATTATAATTAATAACTAATGCCCAAATAACATCATTTTGTAATTTTAAAATGATCAGGGTTTCTGCTTGAAATGCGCTTTCTCTGCTCCCCCTGAAAGGCTGCCTATTCCCCCCTTGCAGTCCCCCACTCTAATGTAGTCCAGCGTTGGGCTGTGTCCTGGGTTCAAATCCCCCCTGGGCCTTGAGTCTCCTGGATGTCCCTGACCAGCCCCCCCCCTCAGCCTGGCCTCCCTCACAGGGCCGTTGTGGGGGTGGAATGAGGGGAGGGAGGGCCATAGACATCACATGCAGTAAATGAAGTTTAGGGAAGTTTTTAATGTTCTATTGTGCTTTTAATTCTGTTGGGAATTAAAGCTAGATGTGGCTGGGGAAACCCAGCTAGATGGATGGGGTATGTATGTATGTATGTATGTATGTATGTATGTATAAATAAATAAATAAAATCATTACTTCTATTATTGTTGTTTGTTGTTGTTATTTATTAATTATTGTTGTTGTTGTTGTTGTAAATACTGCAATTTTATGTTGCAAGCTGCCTGGAGACCTACAGGTATAGGGTGAGGTGCGAATTTAATTAATAATAAATAAATAATCTAAGAGAGACACCCTCCACATTGCAGTACACGAAACGGGTTATGATGCTTCCAGGGACACATAAACTCCAGCATCTGCCTCTGGAGTGGGGCATCAGGAGAGGCCCCTTTATCTCTCGGAAAAGCGGGAGGGGAGGGAGCCGGGGGGGCAGCAGCGACAGGGGCTTCGGGGGGAGAAAGTCCCGGGTCCACCCCACGCCCCTCCCATTTTGGGTTCTTCCGGGGGGCCCGTTTCCCATGACGACCCCCCCCCCCCGATTCTGGACTCACCGCGCTGCGCCTGGGAGAGGGGCTCGAAGATCTCGTAGTTGTGCCGGCAGAAGACATCCACGTTGGCCATCTCGCTCCGCAGGGCGTCCTTGTCCTGGTTCCATCTCTCGACGTCGGGCTCCCCCAGTTCAGCCACAGCCACGACCTTCCCTCGGTCGCTGTCGAAGTAGTAGAGCTCCTGCCGGTCGAAGAAGTGCCTATCTAGGTAGCGGATCCGCTGCGTCCCGTTGGAGAAGCGGCACTCGCCCTTCGACTGGTACAGGAAGTGCTCTGGGGGGGGGGAGAAAGAAAATTGGGGGTGGAGACTTCCGGTTCCCGGTTGCCTTAAGGGCGCAGCTCCCACGGTCTGCCTCTCTCCCATTCTCTCTCGTGTCACGTGATCTCATGGCGGGGGGGGAGGAGCCTGAGCAGAGAGACTCCCCCCCCCTTCACCTCCTCCCAAAGGAAAGGAAGAGAGCGATAGCAAAAGGCCGTTGGGGTGGGGTGTGTGGAGGAATCACCTCCAAGGCCCGGGACCCCATGGGCATAGCCAGGATTTATGTTGGGGGGGGGGACACAGAACCGAGCTATCTGCTTTGTTTAATTGATTTATTTGGGGGGCAGCTGCTCCCTGCCCCTGATGGCTACGCCCATGCTTATCTCCCCCCTTTTATTGCCCTCCGGCTGGAAGAGGAAATGTTGGGGGTGGGAGAGAGACCAGGAAAGGGGCGAGATGCCGAGGAGGGGGGGGAGACGCTTCTCTGCTCTGAAGGGGGCTTCACTGCCCCCTCCCACGAGACCCCACCTCCCGCTGCGGGAGGCGCAGTTTCACTTTCGGTTTCCCTGCCACAGAGCAGGAAGCGACGCCTGTCTACGCAGGAGCCCATTTCAGCACCCAGAGGACCCCAAGGGGGGGGGGGGACTGGGAGAGGGGACCTGTCAGAGGAGGGAGCCATTTGCCCCAGTTTTGCTGCCGGCGTCACGGGCGTAGGCAGGGAGGAGCAGCTGCCCCCCCCAAATCAATAAATATCAATGAAAATACATAGCAAACTGAGGTGTGTCCCCCCCCCCAACAAGTCCTGCACAGCCAACAAAAATCCTGGTTATGCCCATGCCTGTTTTAGGAGCAGAAGAAAGGTACATTTATTTATGCGTTATGTGGAGTCCTTTATAGAGTTAATACTGTGATTGGTTATGAGATCTCCTGGAAATGATGGGAGGTAAATGGACTAAGAATGATGAGGATGATTTTGAGAGGCAGGTGAAGAAGCGCTCAGGGCCAGATTCAGCTGCGCTCCCCCCTCCCCGCCCCACAAAAGTCCCCTAGGGCTGCCTGCCATCAGTTGTCCTGCAGGAAGACTATTTAATGTGTGAATATTGTGGTTTTGTTAAAATTCAATTGACTGTTACTTGTAAGCTGCTGGGGTAGGATTTTAATCCTGAAAGGTGGGATATAATTAATAGCAATAAATAAATGCACTCTCTTTCCCAATCCCAGAAGCCTGAGCTGCTCTTTTTCAGAGGGGGGGGAGTGTTTCCCCTTCCCTCCTGCCCCTTTGCCCCCCCCCCGTCCTGGAAGAAGCAAAGATTCCCCCGTGGGGAAGCAAGGATTCTTCAACATCAACATCCCTGAACTGAACCATGTTGTTCGGAATCCCGATTATCGTCTTACAAAGCAGCTACTCTAGTCCTAACTTAAAAAAGGAAAACGTAATGCTGGTGGTCAACAAAAGAGATTTAAAGATTCTCTCAAGGCACATCTAACAAAATGTAGTATAAACACCCAGCGGCGTAGCGTGGGTTATCAGCACCCGGGGCAAGGCAAGTAATTTGCGCCCCCTAACCCGGGGCGGGGCAAGGCATGTACAGTAATTTACTCTCCCAAGCAGCAGCAGCGAGGCTTCTCTTTCCCCCGCGCTCTCCTGGAGCTGCCTCTTTTCTTTCCTTTTTTCCCTTTCTCCAAGGCTTTTCGCTTTCTCTCCTTAACTGATTCCTCCTCCACACCGCGGCGTTTCCTGGCTGCTTCCCCCCCTTCCCCTCTCTCTCCTCCTCGCTCTGCTTGCCTTGCCCTGCCCTGCCTGAGGGCGCCCTGAGGAGACTCCGCTCTCCTTTTTGACCAGGCGAGGTGGAAAAAAGGGGGGAAAGTCTCTTCCCGCCCCCTCGCCAGACTCCCTGCTCGGCTCGGCTCACTACCCAGGCGGCCAGTGGAGAGAGAGCCTCAATTACCATAAAGCTCCTCTCCCTCCGCTTCGCCAAGCTGTCAAAGCCCGGCAGCAGCGGCAACGGCAGCAGCAGGCGCAGCCAGACCCCCGCCAGCCAGCCCGCCCGCCCGGCTTCCTCTCCTTTTTTTGCCCGCAGCAGAAGGCTTCGCTCTCCCCCTTCCGCGACCTCCTCGCCAAGCCGAGCGAGCGCGGGCTTCCTAACCCGTGGATTTTAGTAGGGGCAGAGAGCTGCTAGTGCGAGCGCGCCCCCCGCCCATGTTGCGCCCGGTGCGGCCGGCCCCCCTGGCACCCCCCACGCTACGCCACTGTAAACACCGACAACTGGGAAACACTGGACTGCAAGCGCTCGAATTGGAGAGCAGCCTTAACCAAAGGGTGTCATGGGCTTTGAAGACACTTGAACTCAGGACACAAGGGAGAAACGTGCTAAGAGGAAGGCACGCTGGGCAAACCCTCAGGGGATCAACTCCCGCCCAGAAACCTCTGTGCCCACTGTGGAAGGACGTGGGGGGGGGATGCAGAATTGGCCTCCACAGCCACTTACGACTGACTGCTAAGATCATGGAAGACCACCTGCGAGGGATCTTCAAAGGAGCCCCACCGATGGGGGTCCCGCTAAGCGGAGTTTCCCTTCCTTCTCCCCCCATTGCAGACTCTTGGCTCACCTGGAGGCGCCTCCACGCCCAGCCCCTCCGAAGCGGAGACCACCAGCGCCCCCAGCAGGAGCCCCCCAAAGGCCAAAGGCGCAGCGCCGGAGCCCCCCATCCTTCTCTCTTCTTCGCCCCCAAATGGGACTTTCTCCGCTCAGCCCCGGGGGAAACTCCTGCCCAGGCCCCGCCCACTCCACCTCTCCGCCCCGCGAGCGTCCAATCCGCCTCCGAGCCGAGGCAGCGTCATCGGTCGCCAGGCAGGGAACTCCTGCAAAGAGCATTATCAAGGGCTCTCTCTGCTCTCGCTCGACCTGCAAGTTCCTCTTTGCCTTCTCAGCTGCTTCTGATGTCGCCATTCTTGTTGCGTGTGAATCAAGATCTTCCCCGGAAAACCTTTGGGAGGATATAAAGCTTAACAAGAATCTGTCAGTTCCATCCAAAACTTTCCTCTGGCAGCAAAAAAAGAAATTTCAGCCTCAGGCTTCTAAACAGCGAGATGCGCTTTTCTTCCGCTGCGTTTAAGCCGCTAAACTTCGTTCCTTCATGTATCCAGAAAGAGGGAGGAAGTTTCAAGGGGGGAAGAACTGTCTGCTGAGGGAGGGGGCTCCCCCTCTTCGCCCCCAGCCTGCATCCCGAGGAGACCTGGCAGCCCCCCAGTAAGGAGACCCCTCCCCCAATAAAAGCCCCCTCCAACCCCCAGCTCCCCTTTGCAAGAAACATCCCTGGCGCTGGAGTCTGAGGAGCCCCATGAAGAAACACACAAGGGGGAGACAGAGAGGAGCCCCCGCAGCCCCTTCCCTGGAGGAGACCCCTCCCCTCTTGGGGAGATCCAGCCCCCCCCCCCCCAAATTTCCGCTGCCCTTTTCCTGCTGCTGTTTTCGCTCCGTCTCCGGCTGAGGCTCCTGCCTGGGGATGGTTTACCTGGAGACAGGCTGGTCATCGCCAGGGCGCTTTCTCATTGGCCGAGCTGGCAGGGACTTTCCTGCTCCGCCAAAGCCGCCCCCTGGCCGCCCCCGCCCCACAGCCACTTGGAGGGCGAGCATCCAGGAGGAAGGGGCAAGGGACACTTGGGCTTGAATCGCCCCTCGCCCGCCTCGGCCAGGAAGAGCTGCAGAGATGGAGCCCAGAGGAGGAGGAGGAGGAGGAGGAGGAGGAAGAGCCCTTTGCTGCCTCTGGGCGACCCTCCTCCTCGCCCCGCCAAGGGGGGCCGGAGCCCTGAAAGGTCGGGGGGCGCAGGAGGGAGGGGGAGATGCCTAGGGAGGGGTCCCGGGAGGGGGATTGGGGGGAATGGGGGAGAAAAATTGCGCCCCTGGGCGTTGCTTGTGGGTCTCTTGGGCTACAGAGAGGAGAAGCCCCCTCCCCTGACAGGTGCAGAAGCTGCGCCCGGGAAGACGGAGGGATGGGGGGAGGAAGGGAATTGGACTCCCCCCCCCCAGGAAAGAGTGCTGGGAGGTGAGTGGAATGGGAGGATGACGGAAAAGGAGATTTTGCTCCTTCAACTAAGGTGGTCTAGGTTTTTTTTTAAAAAAAATGAAGGGGAAAACGGGGTGAAAAGAGCACTCCTCCCCCCTACACACACCTAGCTTAAAAGATCGGAGTCTTTCCTATTACAAGGAGGGAAAGGGGAATAAAACAAGAATTATTATTCCTCTCTCTGAGCTCTTGGCTGCCACAGAGACCTGCCTGGTCCGGAGGAAGAAAATTGGACGCCCCCAAAACAGGAGGGAGGGGAGGGAGGATCTGAACCCTCAGCTAAGCTGGTCCAGGGGTTAAAAAAAGAGAGGCGGGGACTGGGTGCAAAAAGCACCCCCCACCCCACCCACTGCCTTGCTTCGAAGTTCAGGATTTGTGCCTCTAGCCTTTCCTGTTGGAGAAGAATTGTTCTTTCTCCTTTATAGACGAGGCTGCCACAGAGACCTGCCTGATTCAGAAGCCCCCAGTGGGCGCCCCCAAAAGGCATCAGCCCCCCACATCCCTAATGCCCCCCAAGACAGAGCGGTCTCTCTCCTCCCCAGCAGCACAAAAGGGGCCAGAAACTTCGGTGGACCCTAAAAAAAATCTCTGAGCAGAACCCTTAAAAACTCCAAGGAAATCCTTGTATTCTTGGTTTCAATTTGGGGCAAGGAGCTCAGGGCAGAGTTACTTCCTTGCTATATTCACAACAGCCCTGTGAGGAGTCATGGATTGGTCTCTCGAAGGATTACTCCAACTTTCGATCTGCCAGAGTCACCCCACACACAAATGCCCCCCAGGATCACCTTTGGGGGCTGTTATGGCTGTGAAATGAGAGGATTTTAAAGTCTCTGTGTTTGGGAGGAGATGAAGGCCCTCCCCCGTCTTCTTAGAGAGCCTTCCTGGTGGTGGCCCCATTCCTAGCAATGGGGCAGGTTCTCCCTCATCCTGCTGCGGGGTCCTAAAGCCTCCCTCTCTCTCTCCCACCCCTGCAGTGGAGGACACCCTGGTGGAGCTGGACTTCTTCCAGGAGAGCTTCCCTTCGGAGAAGAAGTCCGGGGAGTTCCTGCTGGAGTTTGACAACGAGGAGATCCTGCACGTGGACTGGGAGAAGAAGCAGAACGTCTGGAGGCTGCCGGACTTCCAGCGCTTCACCAGCTTTGAGGTGCAGGGCGCCCTGGCCAACATCGCCGTCATGAAGAACAACATGGAGGTGCTCATGAAGCGAAGCAACCGCACCCGTGCCCTGAACGGTAGGACACGTGAGGGGGGCAGGGGAGAGAGAGCTGGGGGGCAGGCAGGGGGTGGTCTCTTGGCTTCTGACACGGAAGACCCTTCAGGACCCCTTTCTGCCTCCCCAGAGGGAACTCTGCTCCAGGGAGCCAGTCCTTGGCTGACGGAGACAGGCTAAAAGGGAAGGAAAACCTGATGGGAGGGGCAGCATTGCACTCTGTACAAGCTCAGAGGCATTCCCAAACCTGAACACCCGGTGCAGAAATACCCACAGAACCTAATTGCTATGCTTTCCATTTCTAGACTGCTTCAAATGGGTTTTAATCCCATTTCTTTCTCCATCTCCTTCCTTAGTTGCTCCCACGGCCACTGTGTACCCGGAAAATGCCGTGGAACTGGGGGACCCCAACGTCCTCATCTGCTTTGTGGACAGGTTCTCCCCCCCAGTGCTGAACGTCACCTGGCTGAAGAACAACGAGGTGGTCTCCAAGGGCGTGGAGGAGACAGACTTCTACCCCAGCGTGGACAACACTTTCCGCAAGTTCTCCTACCTCCCCTTCGTCCCTGAGCAGGGAGACATCTACGTCTGCCAGGTGGAGCACTGGGGCATCCCAGAGGGAAAGATGGAGAAGATCTGGGGTAAGCACCGGGCAGGATTGGGGCTTTTCTCTGGGTCTTGAACTCAGAAACCCAGATTCATGGCTCATAAGATGGAAGTTCTGATTATCAGAGTAATTTATGCAAGTACTTCTGCACTTTGGCATAATTTATTCTGCTCTTGCTAACCTGTAGGACACAATAAGTTGCTCAGCTGCCTTTGGGGGGTTCCTTGAGATAGTTTTTCTCAGTTTAACTTAAAAGTGTGCATTAAGGGGTGTGTGGTGGGTGTGTCAGGACTCCTGGGTTCTTTCTTCCACACAGAGAAACAGAGCCCCCCCTTAGCCCTGTCCCCTCTCTCTCCATCCCAGTTTCCAAGGCGCCCTCTCCCATCCCGGAGACGATGGAGAACGTGCTGTGTGCCCTGGGCTTGGCCTTTGGCATCCTGGGCATCATCGCTGGCACCATCCTTTTCTTCAAGGCCATGAGGATGAACAATCGCAGGGGCTTCATGTGAGTCGAACCCGTTTCCCTTCAGGGGCTCAGAGACAAATGCAAGGGAAGCCAAAATACACAGCAAAGGGGTGGGGTGGGCCTCATCCTGCCCAGAAGGTGCTCAGCCTCCATACTCCCAGCTCACCAGCTCCCTTCTCCTTCCTTTTCAGATAATGGGGGATTCCTTTCCTGACAGCCTCTTCCTTGAACCCTCTCAGCTCAGCTCCTTTGCCAAGAGTCTCTTCTGCTACAAATCAACTGGAAGGAGTTGCTTCCTCCGTGTGCAGCTTGTCCTTAGAAGCTTTTCGGATCATATGCTTAGCTTTTAAGAACAATTATGATAGCCAAAGGTGCTTAGGCAGACTTACATTACTTTTCTCCCTTTTATGTTTCCCTCTTAACAAAGAAATTGCTCAGACTGTTTAAGTAAATAGGGAAACTATATGTTTTACTCACATTAAATGTCTTGCCATGGTGCAACATTTACAGCTCCCTCTATGCAGGTTCTGAAACTCCCTGGTGCCTTTGCTTCTGGCTGTCCAGTAATCGTGCAGTTCAAAGAATCATAGAATTGTAGAGTTGGAAGGGACCCTAAGGGTCATCTAGTCCAACCCCCTGCATTGCAGGAATCTCAGCTAAATCATCTCTGACAGAGGGGCTTGAGGTTTGGCTGCCGATCCTCCCCCAAACTCCATGGTTGAGTCAGGATAGTTTTTGTGGGGGTTTCCTGCTTTGCCTCGCCTTGTATCTGCATGGCTCAAGGAGACCCCCTGCCAACAGAGTGTCAGGCATACGAATTCATATCTCCACCCACTTACCCAAAACCATTCACCTCCCCCTCCAGTTTTTGGAGAGAGCCTTACTCAGTTCCGTGCATTGCACTGCAGGAATGCACCCCTCAGGTGTTTCCTTCATCCCAAAGAGGATTCATCCAGCTTGTTGGGGAAGTTTAGCTGTGAAGAGACCCCAAACACTTTTCTCGTCCACATAAAGCAGGGTTGTATCTGTATGTGTGGAGGAAAATATCCCTTCTTCATCCGCAAAACTTTCCCAATGGCTTCAGTGCAGCCCAACTGCTGTTTTTCATACATGCTCCCATATTTCCAAAAGCAATGAATAAATCTTACAGTTTGTTGATTTGTTTCTAGTGCTGTTTTCTCTGCCTATAAGCTCTGGATATATTTATTATTTCAAAATGAAAAGGCGAACCGTTGAGGAAATGGGTAGCACTGCAACCAGAGTGGCTACATTGACCCCTCGTGTCTCTAGGCCCAGATTCTGGGAGATGATAAGAGATCAGGAGCGCCAGCGCTGGTGCCTCCCTGCCTTTGCCCTGGGCTGCCTGTCTGTCCCCTGCTGGGAACAGGATGCTGGGGCAGGGGGACCCTGATCAGCCTGATGATGCCTTCTGGTCTTCAAGGCCTGCTGTGGGTTATGTGATGCCACAAAGGACCTGAAGATTCCCACAGAACCCCACAGGAACCCCACAGGACCCATGGATCCCTACTCTGGGGGAACAGAGGAGAGAAACAGAACAGCCCATCCCCCTGTCCTAAAATGCTTCACCAGATCAAAGCATGTATTCTTCCTGAGACTGGAGTGATTGATCGAGGGGGGGGGGGTTGAAAATGTGCAGAGCCCCCCCTCCAAATTTAGGGTGGATGAATGAAGGTCTTCTTCCAGGGGCAACGGCACACTAGAGAGGTGTGTGTTTCAGGACATGCAAGGTCAGGATGTGACCCAGTCTGCCTGGCCAGACCTCCATCATGAGTTGACTGTGTTGCCTGGAACATGCCTTAAAACCCTCAGAGAAGGATTCCCTCTTTCCTGGTAGCTCCCTGTCTTTTTTGTGTGTGTGTGCGCCTCATTAAGATAAATTAACGCAAGGAGTTGTTGAGCTCTTTCTCACCCCCCCCCCTTGCAAGAGTCTCCAGAAGGTAAATGACACCACCGAGTGGGGTTTGGGAGAGGCGTCCTTCCTGGCACCAAGCCTGGAGCAGGAACATCTCAGAGGCCAACAGACAAGGCCCAGCTTGCTGAGCAATCTCATGCCTTCTTCTGGATTTGAAATGGGTGGGATCCAAATTGCAGCAAGACAGAAGGCAGAGTTTGGCAGAGGGGCAGGGCAGGAGTGCCATCAGGGCAAGACTTAGGGGCAGAAGGCCAGGGCCCCAGTCGGCAGAAGGAGCAGGAGGCCCCTCAAGGCTACAGGGCTGACTCTCCACATCTGGAAGCAGCTGAAGGAACACATGGTACCAGAAAGGGGGGTAGGAGTCGGAGTCTAGCATTGCCAAGAGACCCCAAGTGGGCAAGAAGGGGCCCCTGAGCAGTGATCCTTCCCTATGGCATCATTCCTCAAATCTGGGATACCGGTAAGTCTGGTCTGGTGCAAGTGAACAGGGGCCTCCAAAGCAGGAGGGCTGATCCCCAAAAGTCAGAAGTTGGAGAAGGGCTGATCCCCAGGGAAAGGGTGAGGGAGAAAGTGGGGGGCGGGTGGCCTGACCTTTGCAGGCTCTCTTCCTTCTCCTTCCTCCCTCTTGCCTATCAAAGGCTCCTTCTCCCCTTCAGCAGGCCAGGACACAGTCAGAGACCAGCAAGTGCTGCACTCTAAGGGGTTTGGCAAGAGCTACGCGTTTCCTGCCCAGCAACTGATGACCAGGCAGCGTCGGGACCTGTGATTGGCTCCCATCAAGCCTCCCCTCCAGGAAAGTCCCCAGAAGGACAACACTATAGACCAGTGTTTCCCAACCTTGTGCCTCCAGCTGTTTTTGAACTACAACTCCCATCATCCCTGACGAGCAAGACCAGTGGCAAGGGATGATGGGAATTGTAGTCCAAAAACAGCTGGAGGCACAAGGTTGGGAAACACTGCTAGACCACCCCACCCCCCAAGCAGCAGCAAGAGCAACTCTGCTTTACCCCTCCCCCAACCCTGTTTTGTGCTTCAAGGCAGAAGTGGAGATTGTGACATTTGGGTTCCCTCGAAACAGGAACTTTTAAAACAAGTAATTAGTTTGTTGGAGCAGCTCTGGCTTTAAGACCCACTTCAAAGAATTATGGGGGGGGGGAGTTAAGAGGCTGTCTTCTCCCCACTGTCAATAAACATCCCATGTAAAATGTGAAATCCAATACTCTGATTTCTATTTTTGCGTTTGAATGCAAAACTGCAAATGGCAGACTCTTCATGTTAATTACCATATTTTTCGCTCCATAAGACACACTTTTCCCCTCCTAAAAAGTAAGGGGAAATGTGTGTGCAGCTTATGGAGCGAATGCAGGGGGGAGGCAGGCAGGAAAAGCCTCTTGCGGGCTTTTCCCCAGGAGGGAGAAGGGACTGACGCGGCCAGTCAGTCCCTTCTCCCTCCTCGTAGAAAAGCCCGCAGGAGCCATGCGCTCCTTAAAGGGTGTGAGGCTTCTGTGGGTTTTTGCGGGAGGTGGGGGTATAGCCATAGCCGCGCACAGCCTCTCCCGGCCGGGAGAAGAAGAAGAAGAAGAGTTTGGATTTGATATCCCGCCTTTCACTCCCCTTCAGGAGTCTCAAAGCGGCTCACATTCTCCTTTCCCTTCCTCCCCCCCAACAAACACTCTGTGAGGTGAGTGGGGCTGAGAGACTTCAGAGAAGTGTGACTGGCCCAAGGTCACCCAGCAGCTGCAGGTGGAGGAGCGGAGACGCGAACCCGGTTCACCAGATTACGAGACTACCGCTCTTAACCACTACACCACACTGGCTGCGCATGGCTATGGCAGAAGGCAGAAGGCAAGACAGCGAGCGCATGGATCCCGCTCGCTGTCTTGGCTTCTTTGCTCTTTGGGGCTGGGGGGGAAATAATTTTTTCTTTCTTGATTTCCCCTCTAAAAACTAGGTGCGTCTTATGGTCCGGTGCGCCTTATGGAGCGAAAAGTACGGTACCAACAACGTTTGCAAGCTGTGAGCTTGTGACAGCCTCTGCATTTTGCATTTTGCTTCAAAGAGCAAGGAGGGATTTTCCCCCCAGCACTCAGCCCCCCCCCCCACCTATAGTGGGAATTCTCTGCATCTCGTTTTTCTGAAGGAAAAAAATTCTTCAAAAAAGGACCATCAAATAGGTTGTAAGAATGGGCACAGCCGTGGGGGGAGGGTTGGACTGCTGCCCCCAATCAATAAAGATTGAATAAAATACAAAGCAAACTGAGGTTCTGCCCCCTATCAAAAGGCCTCCCCCCAAAAAACCAATCATGGCTACGCCCACGGTTGTAGGTTATCTGGACATGAGCTTCCAGTCCCCTAACTGGATTTGCACATTGGCCCAGTTCCTGGTGGTGGCACAAAAGAGCAGCAACACCTGAGGGCAAAGGCTCAGTTTAAGAGTGGAGGAGTCACTTCCACAGAGAAGGACCTTGGCTGGAGAGAGAGAGAGAGAGGGAGGGAGAGGGAGAGGGAGGGAGGGAGGGAGAGAGGGAGAGAGAGAGAGAGAGAGAGGGGGGGGGGAGGAAACTCTGGGTCAATATCTCTTCGGAATACAAGATGCTCAGGGATGGGCTGCCAGGGAACAAACTGGGTATGAGAAAGGTGGGTTTTGTGGACCCCCAGAGGCACTGAGGCTGTAAACTTCAGATCTATATTCCACAACTGCTCCCATGGGAGAAAGGACTGCTCCACTGTAGCTGCAGCTTCATGTTTTTACTGTCCTCTCCCCAATGTGAAGGAGAATAACCTCCCTTCAAGCAGCAAACTGGGGCAACAGCTCGGCTTGCACACTTTCTCCCTGCTGTGCTAGATTTCTCCTTGCAGGCAGTGCCAGTGTAATTTGGGTGTCCATGCAGCTCCTGCCTGAGGCTGGGAAGGAGGCCTCTTGGTGGAGGAAACAGACCAAGAGGAGGGGGGCAAGGGGGTCCCTGGACAGGAGGGGCAGGATCCAGGCAGTCTGCTCCCTGGTGACAGAAGCAGGACTTCTGGGCCCATAGCACATGTCTCCCTCCCCCACCTCTCCCTCCTTCTGCCCCCTTGTTTCTGGCAGCAGAGGAGACGCTGCAGAAAGGCGCTGGGGGGAGTTTCGCTTCCCCCAACATGGGGGCCTGGAGCACAGCTCAGCATTCAGGGAAATGAAAGAGGGAAGCTGGCCACGATCCAGGAGACAGAGGTCAACAGGGAGCGCAGCAAAACCTCCTCACAGAGAAGTACCTTCCAGCCCCCCCTTCAGCCCAGCAGCAATGGCTTAAGAGGAATTGACATTTTAGGGAAGGACCCCCTTGGGAATGGCTGAGCTGAACGGAATGGGGCTGGGCAAGCCCCATAGCATCCTCTGCTAGAGGAATAGGGGCTCCTTGGCTCAAGGTGGGGGGAGATTTCCTTGGAGAGCAGCCCCCTCCCTCTTGCGTCAGGAGAGCAAAGTGGGTCATCTCTTCCTAAGGCAGGAGGGAGGAGGAAGAGGGGAGGACGGGCAGAGACCCCTCCAAGTCCTCAAGGCTATGGGGCACAACCCACAGGGGAGGGTGGGGGGTGTTTCAGGTCAGCCAAGGCCTGGATTGGCCCAGTCAGGCTGGCCTGGCCTCCTTAGTGAGTCGGCCGTGGGGCAGAGACAGACCTTTCCAGACCCCAGACCCCCTTTCAAGCCAAACATGCGGTTCTCCATCTTTATATCTGTGAGGTTTCAGGGCTCCTGTTTCAGCCCCCATGGGATCAGGCTGCGACCCACCAGTGGAAGACCAGGGGCACAGAACATGTCCCAACACCCCCAGGGAAGGAGTCACTGCTTTCGGGGGTCTTGATCTGCTGTTTCCCCTCCCCTCCCCATCCTGCCCCTGTTCTGTGTGTTCCTTGCAGTAATGCCTCCTTCAAAAAATGAATGCAAGTCGAAAGAGTCGCCCAGCTCTTCCTCCCCCTGGCAAGAGGCTCCAGGAGGGGCATGACCCCCCAGAGAGGGGTTTGGGAGAGGCGTCCCTTCTGGGGCCAAGGCTTGTGCAGGGACATCACAGGGACTGGCAGACAAGGCCCAGCCTGCTGTGCAATATTATACCTTGCAGTTGTCACGGTTTCTCTAGAAGGGGAAATGGGATCCTTTTTGCAGATCCTCTTTCAGCAAAAGAGCAAACATTCTCCTGGATCTCAAGGCAGAAGCAAAGGAGAACCTTCAGCAAAGTATCGTGTGGGAGCTGCCAGGGCAAGGCTGTGGGGCAGGAGGCCAGGGCCCCCCTCAGCAGAAAGAGCCGCAGGTCCTGTGAATGTGAAAGGGCCCATTTGCCTTGAAATGGGAAATGGGACCGTTTGAAGAAGGGGAGTGTTACAGGAAAATCCGAGGGCTCCCTTGGACGAAACAAAGACACCAACCAGAGCAAGTCAGAGCAAAACAGCAGCCAGTAGGCTTGGTCTTTATTTTTAAGGAAAGACTGTCGCGACAGGGCTCCCACCGCCCACGAGGTGAAGCAAGATGGAAGCCCCGAACAATGGGAGACCCCAATTTTTATTAATCACTAATCCCCTTGACTACACCCCCAGAATTACATCATATTTACATCATGATTTATTAAAGAACAGGAGGAGTCGAGGAGGAGCTACCCAGGTAATCTGAGTATCTTGACACCTGGCAGCGACCTCCTCTCCTCCACCCCACATGAGTCATTTCCAGGAACAAAGGAAAGGGCGAAGTCTTCCTGCCCCCTGAGGGGAATCCGGTCAGGATCCTTTGTTGGAGTCTGTATGGAATACACTATCGTATACAGTTTATTGTGTTTCTGATAGCATTTCGTCTGAGCCCATCACGATGGTTATCAAGGTTGCCCCGCCATCCGGAGAAGGGCAGCCGTGTACGTGACTGCACGGTCGGGGGATTATGGCCGATCAATCCCAGTTCACCCCCCTTTGATAGTCCTTGTAATATGCAGTGTAATAAAAGTGGTCCGGTGAAAATCCATGGTACGGCTGATTTTTAGTGAATTTGTAAAGAATATAGTCACTGAGGGACGCGGGTCCCTCAAGAATATAGTCCTGGGGGACGCGGGTGGCGCTGTGGGTAAAAGCCCCAGCACCTGCCAACCTAGCAGTTCGAAAGCACCCCCAGGTGCAAGTAGATAAATAGGGACCGCTTACTGGCGGGAAGGTAAACGGCGTTTCCGTGTGCTGCGCTGGCTCGCCAGATGCAGCTTCGTCACGCTGGCCACGTGACCCGGAAGTGTCTGCGGACAGCGCTGGCCCCCGGCCTCTTGAGTGAGATGGGCACACAACCCTAGAGTCTGTCAAGACTGGCCCGTATGGGCAGGGGTACCTTTACCTTTACCTTTATAGTTACTGAAGTTCAAAGTACTTTCCCTTTTCGGAAGCAACTTGCAACATTTTGATTAGATCAGTCACGGTCCATTGAACTCGGAAACAATGAATTGAGAGCTGTCAAAAGGTGAGGGAGCCGACGCTCGCAGCCTGCAGTACCAGCGTGGCCGCCACAAGGGGCGCTGTTCGACAATGCTGATTGGCTGAGGCGGCTGCCGTTTGACCTAGAGTTCGGTCGTCCGGTCTACTCTCAATAAGGATAGGGCGGCGCGGAGCGCTAGAGCAGAGAGCTGTCAAGCCAGCGCTTCCTTATTTACGGAAGGCTTTCAAGAGATGGCCCTCTAAAGGGACATCTCCAGGGTCAGGAAGGGGAGATACGTGTACGTGCTTGTGCAGTACGTGTTACTGACAAGGGGGGGTGATTTCCGGCGACAGGAGTCTGCCAAATTTCATCCCTGGTATCTGGGACGAGGCCTGCTCCTGGAAGGACCAAGCAGGGGGCTCTGAAGCCCTTTTCCTCCTCAAAGACTCATGGAATTGTAGAGTTGGAGGGACCTCAGGGGTCATCTAGTCCAACCCCCTACAATCCCTCTCTTCTGCAGACCAACCCTGCCTGCGGTTGGTGATGCCTGGGTCTTTTTCCCTCTGAGGAATCCCTTCTCGTCTGCAGATTTTGTAGTGTTTCCTCCCTGTCTTAGTGTGAGGTTGATGGTCCTGGTTCCTCCTCTGCCATCACATTGTGAACCGCCCTGAGATCTACAGTTGAAGTATAGAAATTTTAAAAATAAATGAATACATGTAAATATGGGTCCCTGGGAGTGTTTTCCCCTCCTTTCTCTCCTTTGGAACTCCCTGCCTAAGGAAACCAAGAGGCGCCTTCTTCATTCTTCTCTTTTTGGCACCAGATGAAAACATTCTTGCTCAGACAAGCCGACCCAGATGTCGAGAAAGATGAGGTGATTTTAATGTTTTTCATATGTGTGTTTGTGCTTTAAAGCATGGTTGCGACTTTTCTCTTGGTTTATCTTTCTGTAAATAATAATAACAACAACAACATTTTTTTATTTATACCCCGCCCTTCCCGGTTCAAAAACCGGGCAGCTAACAACAAATTTAAAAGCAGCATAAAATACAGTATAAAAACATGAATAACAATAAAATCCCAAAATAAAAATAGGGGAAATGAACATTAGATAGTGACCAGGGCTGGCTGGCTGAGTTGGTCCTACTTGGGCCAGCAAGGAGGCCAGGGGAGAATTAGCTGTGGGGTCTCAGAGCTGGGGAGGGAAGGGGAATAAAAGATCAGGCTGAATTCAAGTAAAGCACTTTGAGGTGCTGCTTTTTCCCCACAATGAACTGATGTATACATTTTATGAAGTGAAATAAATAAACTGCTGACGCTGCCTCCCAGTCTGATCAAGGGGTGCAAAGGGGGCTAATGGAGGTTGTGTCATTCCCTCAGGAGGACTGTGGTGGATAAAGTCAGGACTCACCATGGGGGGCACAGGGTCTCCTTCCTTCTTGCTTCCCAGCCCCCAAATGCCGGGGTTTGGGGCCAGGGAGTGGGGCTGGGGGGTTTCTGGAGGTGCCATCACTTCAGGGGGGTCGTGAGGTGTGGCAGGTGGGGGTTTCATCTGGACATCCATCACGTTTTCCTCCGAGTCTTGAGGGGATACTAGAAATTCCCTCAGACCTTGGTCAGCCTTGAGATTTCCTGTCAGTTTCCCCCAGAAACAACAAACGGGGCAGAGGAGTATATGAGGGAATCCTGGAGAGTTTCTGTGGAGAAAAGGGCGGACATTTTTTCTCCTCAGAACAGGCAGGGAAATTTGTGAGGAACCTGGTCAGAGACAAGGGAGCCTCCCTCCGCCTGAGGTGTTTCCCGCTCTTTTCTCCTGAGGGAGCCCAAACATGAGGAGAAAATGGCTTCCCTGTGGAGATTGGTATCTTTCCCTCCTCAGGGTCTGAAGGGTCAAGGAAGGGATGCCAAGGGGGACAACGGACTCCATGTTTCCTCCTCCAAGGGGCCCAATGTCAGATAAATGGAGGAACAGAAAATTCCCTTAGGAGTTTTAGTCACAGGAGGGTTCAAAAGATGTGTTTTTCTTCCCCCTGAAAAGTTCATGTTTGTGGAAACACTGGAGAAGGCATTTGGCTCTCCTGAATAGCTAGTTTGAAATCAAATTCATAATAGAATCACCTCAGGAGACCATGCGGTGTGTGGAGGGTTTTCCCAGTGGAAAATGGCTCCCAAATCAGTTCCCCTTTGAAGACTGACACACAGACTGGATTGAAACAGACTTTTCTTGCTTTTATTAGGATGTTTGTGTGGTAAACCACTTTGGGGTGTTGAATGGTTACATTAAAAGGTCTTAAACAAGTCAGTAACCCAAAGCTGGGGAAGTGCTAGAGGTATGACTGAAGGTCACCTTCTTTCAGGTGAAGTTGTGTGGAAATGGGGGCAGATCAACCCTTTTTCTTACACCCAGGATTGTCAAGTGTGGCGCTCCTTGAATATTGGACTATTTTATTTCTTTTAAATTTCAAGGGCCACAAAGGGAAGCTGAAGAAAATCTTTATTGGTGTGACTCAGAGGAAATACTCTCAAGGCTATGAAATCTGCTTCTGCCTTGAAGTGGGTCAGATGAGGATCCCAGTCAGAGGGCTGATCCTTAAGATCACAAAAGAGCAGGAGATTTACAGAGAAATACTCTTCCCTGAGGAGATAAAGTCAGCAGGGTGAGGATAGGGAGCAGAGACTCTCTCCGAAAACTGGACTCATCCTCCGTGTCGCAGGGCTGTGGGGAGAAGCTTTCAATAAATATATTTGGCCATTCACCATTTTACAGAATATTTGGCCATTCACCATTTTACAGAATCGTAGAGAAGGGACCCCAAGGGTCATCTAGCCCAACCTCCTGCAATGAGGAATCTCAAGGATCAGGCTCCCCATCACGGCTTGAAGGACCAGTCCTGGCGGACTGACCAGATTCATGGTTGTTTTCAGGGACAGCTCAGGCTCCTCCAGGGAGATTCAAGGCACAAATTCTCTAGCAGAGAGATGCAAAGACGGAATCAGGTTGAGATAACTTGCAATCAACAAGCGGAAAGGGAAACTCAAAAAGAAACTTTCCCCAAATGACAAGCAAGCAACAGAGGTGGGTGGGGATGGGTGGACACCGTCGTTCTTGATCTGTGACTCCTTCCATCCACCTTCCAAGGAGGTTGCCACCTCTGAGCATGGACAGAGGGCAACTGGCAGGAAGAACAGAGCTTCTCCACATCCCGGGATCCTGATGGAGCAGCCAAGTCTAACTGATGAGTCCTGCAGGCACAGAAGAGAGAGACAAGCCCATCACTGTGGGGTGAGGAATGGGGAGAAAGGGGTAGAAGAATCCCTGGCAAGATTGGGGGGGGACACTCCATAGAGCAGCCATCAGAGATTGTGAACTACAATTCCCATCGCCTCCAGTTATGGGCCTGGCAGGGGGGGCTCTGAGGAGGGAAGGAGGCAGAGGGAAGGAGACTTGGCCGGCTTTGGCAGTGGAGAAGAGGAGCTTCAAAAGAGACCAAGGAGATCTGTCTAGACCACAGACCCTGCACCAAACTTGGCCCTCAGGCTTCTCTTTCTGGCCCTCATGGCTCTCTCCAGACACTCCTCCTGTCCCTGCTTTGAACCCTCCAGGAGTGATTCCCCCTCCCTTGAACTCTGAAGATGCCCCTTGCTTGCCTGGACCAAGAACGGAATGGGGCAGAAACTAGTCCACTCATCAGTATGGAAATTGTGGTCCCCGGGAGGAGGGGATGCAGCCCTTGGGGTGAAAGAGGACCCCCCCCCGGAATAGTTGCCCTGCAATGGGCAGAAGAGCTTTGTCCCCCAAGGACCAGACACCAGCCCTGGTCTCTTCACTCAGCCTCTGCTAAGGAACTTTGCTTGACTGTCTCCCAGGTGGGACATTCCCTTGGAGACCCACTTCCAGGAGTGTGAGCCTCAAGGGGATGGATTGATCCATAGGAAGCCCCTCCCCTCTGTTCTAAAAGGAAGCCATGGCTGGGGCACACCAAGATTCCAGGAGGAGGGGGAGGATGGAAGAGCAGAGAGGAAAGTTACCTGCAGGCTGAGGAACAGCTTGCCCTGGGAGAGAGAGAAAAGAATAGAAAGATTCAGTCAGCACCAGATATCCCCTGAAATAGCTTCTCTGGAAACACGCCCCCCCCAATCAAGAGGACACACTCCAGGCACAGCTAGGAACTCCCCCCCCCCTTGTTCTGTCCTATGGACTATGAGGGGTGAAAGAGGAGTCTTTGTATGAAATAAGTATTTCCTTCCTAATACAGAAAGACCCTGGGGAACATCTTGCCAACTAATCTCTTCCCCATTACCCAATGCCCCCACCCCACAAACCCTCCCATATTCCTTAGGCTGCCTCCTTTGGGGCTCTGCATTGCCCAGTTGTTGATTTATTTCAGAGACACAAACAGCGGAAAGACCCAAGGGAGATGAATTCCCCCTCCTGACTGTAAGTGTCTCAAAGGCCCTTCGCTCAGCAGGGAGAGAGAGCCTTTGACTTACTGCTGGGACCAGGAAGCTGCAAAACATCTGTAATTTTCCTCTGCTCAAAGGCTTCAGAGCCAGAGATGCTTTTGAATTTCTCCCTTATATGTTGAATGGGAGGTTTAGGTCTTAATCTACAGATGTGAACCTCAGACCATCTCCAGAATAGCTGAGGCTCCATTGGAGACACCAAGAGGGACCTTCCAGGAGTGGAGAAGGAACAGAACCATCTCCAGAGCCTCGGCCGAAGAGGAGGAGGGGAGCCTGGAGCCCACCCCAGCCCCACACCCAACTCTCCCTCTCCCCCTGGCACCCCACCCTCACCTTTCTTGTTCTTCAGGTAAAGGGCGAGTCCAGTGGCCCCAAAGACCAGCCCCAGCACAATCCCCACAATCCCCGTCCACATCTTGCTCCTGGCAGAGTCCGACTGTGGCTCTGAAGAAAGAAAAAGTCGTGAGTGGGAGAGCAACCCATCTAGCCCCCCAGGAATGCCCCTCACTCCCTTGGGCAGGAGATGGGTCAGGGCTGGGAAGGCGTCCTACCCCATTTCACTGTGACGGGGCCTTCGAAGCTGGCGTGCTCCACCTGGCAGGTGTAGACGTCTCCACGTTCTGGCTTTGTCTCCAACATCACCTCAATATGGAAGGTCCAGTCCCCGTTCCGGATGAGGTCCGTGGTCCACACTTTGGGCTCCTCCTTCCCGTTCCTGAACCACTTGATCTCGATCCCCGCAGGGAAGAAGCGGTTCACGGTGCAAATCAGCAGAGTGTTGTGTGGTGAAGATTCAACGTTGTCTGTGGGGGTGATCTTCACCTGGGGCTGGACTGTGGGAGGGAGGCAAGGGAGATGTGGAAGGAAGGTCAGAGATTTAGGCAGGGAGGGACCTGGAGGCTTCAAGGGAGGGGGAAGAGGCCATAGTTAACAGGGGAGGGGGGCTAGCCAGGGTGAAGCCTCTAGAGGGGCGCAACTGAGGCTTCCAGCTTGAGGGGGGGGCTTTCTCTGACCACAGCCCCTCCTGGGGCTAACAGAGTCTAAAAGCATCTGCTGAGCACCAGAGTGATGCTAATCTGCAAGGGGAAACGGGGAAACCTAGAAAAGGATCTCCCATTCCCTTTCCCCCCTGACTGTTTTTGGAACTTATTTTTCTTTCCTCTTCTTTTGCTTCCCTCAAAGTCTCAGAGATGAATTGGAAGTGGTGAAGAGATCAGAACATCCTCTCCTGCCCTTTTGGGAACAGAAGCCCTTTGGAGTATTGCTTGCTTGTGTGTTCATTTTGTGCGTGTGTGTGTGTATTTGGATCTCTGGAAGACAACATACATGCTTACACCACGTGAACACGTAGAGAGGGCACTGCTGCCTACCATCAGCTACAAAAACCGAGTCCTCTTTATACTGACAATAAAATACCTGCAATGAATGAAATGTGATGCTGACATACAAAGCTCTTTGTATTTATCCCTTCCTGTAATTTGGGAGGAAAATGTAGCCAATTCACTTTAAATTCTTTAATTGCAATGGTTCTGCAGCCAGCAATTTTTGAAGGAATCTTGTGGAGTATTTATTCTTTTCTTTTATTCTTTAGAGCCTTTACTACTGCCTTTACTACTCAGAAGTCCCATTGAATTCAATGGAGCTTACTCCAAGATAACTGTGTAAAGATTCTGCAGTCTTATACTGCAATCTTAAGCATTTTTACTCAGAAGTATACCACTGAGTTCAGTAGGACTTACTCTCTGGTATGTGCCTGATCATTATCAATGCCAACCTAGCAGTTCAAAAGCATGTCAAAGTGCAAGTAGATAAATAGGTACCATTCCGGCGGGAAGGTAAATGGCGTTTCCGTGCACTGCTCTGGTTCGCCAGAAGCGGCTTAGTCATGCTGGCCACATGACCCGGAAGCTGTCTGCAGACAAACGCCGGCTCCCTCGGCCCATAGAGCGAGATGAGCGCGGCAACCCCAGAATCGGTCACGACTGGACCTAATGGTCAGGGGTCCCTTTACCTTTACTTATGTGCCTCATCAGTATCACTGTTTCTATTATTATTATTATTATTATTATTATTATTATTATTATTATTATTATTATTTACAGTCATGATATTCCTTAGAATTCCTCAAATGATCTACTACTCTCTGAGGAGATCTACTTAAGGGTGACTGAAAGCCAGATACACACACAGACAATTTTACTAGCCCTTTTTATGCCCTTTATGAACAAATGTGTCAAGTTTTGTGTGTGTATGCAAATACACATGGTGTGTGTGTGACAAAACTGTGTCTTTGCCCGGGTGACAGAAAGCCTAGGTTGCCCCCCCCCCCGGACAGTCAGTCGATGCTATGCTCCCACCCCCAACTTCCCACTCCCACCAGTGGGATCTCTGACCCCCCCCATCTCCCCAAAGTCAGCCCAGTTTCCCCAGGGGTCAGGCTGGGCATTCCACAAACAGGGAACTGCTCCTCCCTGGGGTTCCTGGGATGCCCCTCCCCTTCCTAGGACACTTTCCATCCTTCTGTCTCATTTCCTAGTCCTGGGAATCTCAGGAGTTTGTTCTTCCTATTTTCCTAGCAAACAGGATGATCTTCTGAATTCACTGCACAGTATCCTCAACTTACAGTACAATGGTCTACTCAGTGTTTCCCAAACTTGGGTTTTTGGTCTATAATTCCCATCCTCCCTGAACACTGGTCCTGCTCGCTAGGGAGGATGGGAGTTGCACAAAAACAGCTGAGGTTCTTGTGCCTTATAGAGCTGAGTGGCAGGTAGAAATTCAACAGGTTAAGCCCTTTTCTCCTGTGGAAATGGATTTATTGGGAAAGCTTCACCTGTCAGACATCTAGGGGTGTGTGTGTGTGTGTGTGTGTGTGAGAGAGAGAGAGAGAGAGAGAGAGAGAGAGAGAGAATCACCAATTTTGGGCCCTTCACTCCAACTGAAAAACAGCACATCAATTTGTGTGTGATATAGAGAAGATGTTATGCAAATCCACAACCACCGCCTCACCCCAAGTGATTATAGTAATTTCCCTTTCAATATACTTTTGATTTAGGGACAATCCCTGGAGAACGGGGCGGGGGGTTGGGGTTGGGGGGGGAGCCTGGTGGCTGAAAATAGTAATGAGTGAGTGGGAAGGAAATGGACCATGTTTATAATAATAATTATTTAATCCTGAATGTATGTGATTTTGAGATTGTGGGGTTAATTTCTACACCCCCCCCCCCAATTTAAACACCCATATTCCCTGGAAAACCTGGACATATGGCAGCCCTACCTGAATCCATGTCAGGTGTGCAAGAAATGACATGCTACGGTGTCACAATTATCAACTGAGTGATGTCCAAAAACATCATATTGTACTTTAAAAATGTTCAGGGTTTCTGCTTCTAATGTAGTCAAGTGTTGGACTGTGTCCTGGGTTCAAATCCCCCCTGGGCCTTGAGTCTCCTGGGTGTCCCTGGCCAGCCCCCCCCCAGCCGGGCCTCCCTCACAGGGTTGTTGTGGGGATGGAGAGAGGAGAGGGAGAACCATGGACAGAACAGCATCTCAAGCTCCTCTAGGGAAACGGTGGGAATGCACAGGCATTAGATGAAGTTTAGGGAAGTTTTTAATATTTGATGTTCTATTGTGCTTTTAATTCTGTTGGGAGCCACCCAGAGTGACTGGGGAAACCCAGCCAGATGGATGAGGTAATAATAATAATAATAATAATAATAATAATAATAATAATAATAAATCATTACTTCTATTATTGTTGTTGTTATTGTTGTTGTTTTTTATTGTAGTAAGTACTGCAATTTTGTGTTGCAAGACTCCCTGAGACCTACAGGTATAGGGCGGGTTGCGAATTTAATAAATAAATAAATAAACAAACAAACTAAGAGAGACACCCTCCACATTGCAACGAAATAGGTTATGATGCTTCGAGGGACAAAGAAACTCCTTCTGACCCCCATCCCAGCATCTGCCTCTGGAGTGGGGCGTCAGGAAAGGCCCCTCTTCCTCTCTGAAAAGCGGGAGGGGAGGGGGCGGGGGGGCAGCAGCGACAGGGACTTCGAGGGGAGAAAGTCCCGGGTCCACCCCACCCCCACCCCCACTTCGGGTTCTTCCGGGGCCCCGTTTCCCATGACGCCCCCCTCCCCCGATTCTGGACTCACCGCGCCGGGCCTGGGAGAAGGGCTCGATGCCCCCGTAGTTGTGCCGGCAGAAGACATCCACGTTGGACATCATGCGCCGCAGAGCGTCCTTGTCCTGGTTCCATTCCTCGTCGTCCGGCTCCGCCAGTTCAGACACCGTCACGAACTTCCCTCGGTCGCCGTCGAAGTAGTCGAGCTCCTGCCGGTCGAAGAAGTGCCTTTGTAAGTAGCGGACCCGCTGCGTCCCGTTGAAGAAGTGGCACTCGCCCCTCTTCTGGTACAGGAAATGCTCTGCGGGGAGGGGGAGAAAAAAATTGGGGGGGGGGTGGAGACTTCCGGTTCCCTTAAGGGCGCAGTTCCCACGATAGCGGAGAGTTGCAGCTGCCGGGCAGGAGAGAGACGGTTTGTCTGTCTGTCTCCCTTTCTCTCTCTCGTGTCACGAGATCCCATGGCGGGGGGGGGGGGGGAGGCTGAGCAGGGAGACCCCCCCTCGCCTCCTCCCAAAGGAAAGGGAGAGAGCGGCAGCGACAGGCCGCTGGGGGTGTCTGTGAAGGAACAACCTCCAAGGCCCCATGGGCGTAGCAAGGATTTATGGGGGGGGGACAGAACCGGGCTATCTGCTTTATTTAATTTATTTAAGGGGGGCAACTGCGCCCTGCCCCCAATGCCGCCCATGTTCATCTCGTTTTTAAAAAACCGTAAACCTCCCCCCTCCCATTTTATTGCACTCCGGCTGGAAGAAGAAATGTTGGGGCGGGAGGAGAGACCAGGAAAGGGGCGAGATCCTGAGGAGGGTGGGAGACGCTTCTCTTGCTTCACTGCAAGCCTCCCCCCACGGGAACCCCCCCCCCTTGCGAGACCCGGTTTCACTTTCGCTTTCCCTGCCAGAGCGCAGGAAGCAACGCCTGTCTACGCAGGAGCCCATTTCAGCACCCAGGGGACCCCAAGGCGGGGGGGGGGGGGCTGGGAGAGGGGACCTGCCGCGAGGGGGGGCGGAGTTCAGGTTCCCCCTTTGCCCCAGTTTTGCTGCCGGCGTCATGGGCGAAGGCAGGGAGGGGCAGTTGCCCCCCCCACGAAATCAATGAACGTCAATAAAAATACATAGCAAACTGCGGTTCCCCCTCCTAACAAAAGTCCTGCCCCCCCCCAAAAAAAATTCTGGCTATGCCCATGCCAGTGTTAGAAGAAGAAAGATATATTTATGCGTTATGTGGAGTCATTTATAGAGTTAAGAATTGGGTATGAGATATCTTGGAAATGATGGGAAAGAAATAGACTAATAATGATGAGGGTTTTTGAGATTTTGAGAGGCAGGTGAAGAAGCGCTCAGGGCCAGATTCAGCTGCGCTCCCCCCTCCCCGCCCCACAAAAGTCCCCTAGGGCTGCCTGCCATCAGCAGTCCTGCAGGAAGACAATTTAATGTGTGAATACTGTGGTTTTATTAAAATTCAATTGAATGTTTTTTGTAAGCTGCTGGGGTAGGATTTTAATCCTGAAAGGTGGGATATAATTAATAGCAATAAATAAATGCACTCTCCTTCCCAATCCCAGAAGCCTGAGCTGCCCTTTTCCAGTGGGGGGAGTGTTTCCCGTTCCTCCTGCCCCTTTGCCCCCCCTCCTGGAAGAAGCAAAGATCCCCTGTGGGATTCTTCAACATCAACTTCGCTGAACTAAACCATGTTCTTCGGATGGCTGATTATCATCTTTCAAAGCAACTACTCTAGTCCTAGCTTGAAAAAGGAAAACGTAATGCTGGTGGTCAACAAAAGAGGTTTAAATATTCTCTCAAGGCAAATCTAACAAAATGTAGAATAAACACCGACAACTGGGAAACACTGGCCTGCAAGCGCTCCAGTTGGAGAACAGCCTTTATTTACCAAAGGCGTCATGGGGTTTGAAGACCCTCGAACTCAGGACAAAAGGGAGAAACGTGCTAAGAGGAAGGCACGCCTGGCAAACCCTCAGGGGATCAACTCCCACCCAGAAACCTCTGTCCCCACTGCGGAAGGACGTGGGGATCCAGAACTGGCCTGCACAGTCACTTACGGACTCACTGCAAAGATCATGGAAGACCATCTACGAGGGATCTTCAAAGGAGCCCCACCGATGGGGGTCCCGCTAAGCGGAGTTTCCCCTTCCTTCTCCCCCCATGGCAGACTCTTGGCTCACCTGGAGGCGCCTCCACGCCCAGCCCCTCCGAAGCGGAGACCACCAGCATCCCCAGCAGGAGCCCCCCAAAGGCCAAAGGCGCAGCGCCGGAGCCCCCCATCCTTCTCTCTTCTTCGCCCCCTGAAGACTCCCAAATGGGACTTTCTCCGCTCAGCCCCGGGGGAAACTCCTGCAAGCCCCGCCCACTCCGCCTCCCCGCCCCGCGAGCAGCCAATCGGCCTCCGAGCCGAGGCAGCGTCATCGGTCGCCAGGCAGGGAACTCCTGGAAAGAGCATTCTCAAGGGCTCTCTCTGCTCTCGCTCGACCTGCAAGTTCCTCTTTGCCTTCGCAGCTGCTTCTGATGTCTCCATTGCTGTTGCGTCGCGTGTGAATCAAGATCTTCCCCAGAAAACCTTTGCGGGGATATAAAGCTTAACAAAAATCTGCCACTTCCATCCAAAACTTTACTCTGGCAGCAAAAAAGGATATTTCAGACTCAGGCTTCAAAACAGCGAGATGCGCTTTTCTTCTGCTGCGTTTTAAGCCGCTAAACCTTCGTTCCTTCTTGTATCCGGAAAGAGGACGGAAGTTTCAAGGGGGGAATAACTGTCTCCTGAGGGAGGGGGCTCCCCCTCTTGGCCCCCCCAGCCTGCATCCCCAGGAGACCTGGCAGCCCCCCAGTAAGGAGACCCCTCCCCCAATAAAAGCCCCTCCAGCCCCCAGCTCCCCTGTGCAAGAAACACCCCTGGCGCTGGTGTCTTCCCTGGAAGAGACCCCTCCCCTCTTGGGGAGATCCAGCCCCCCACCCCAAAAATATCAGCTGCCCTTTTCGCTCGGTCTCCGGCTGAGGCTCCTGCCTGGGGATGGTTTACCTGGAGACAGGCTGGTCATCGCCAGGGCGCTTTCTCATTGGCCGAGCTGGCAGGGACTTTCCTGCTCCGCCAAAGCCGCCCCCTGGCCGCCCCCGCCCCACAGCCACTTGGAGGGCGAGCATCCAGGAGGAAGGGGCAAGGGACACTTCGGCTTGAATCGCCCCTCGCCCGCCTCGGCCCAGGAAGAGCTGCAGAGATGGAGCCCAGAGGAGGAAGAGGAGGAGGAGGAAGAGCCCTTTGCTGCCTCTGGGCGACCCTCCTCCTCGCCCCGCCAAGGGGGGCCGGAGCCCTGAAAGGTCAGGGGGCCCAGGAGGGAGGGGGAGATGTCTGGGGAGGGGTCCCGGGAGGGGGAATTGGGGGAGAAAGGTTGCGCCCCAGGGCGTTGCTTGTGGGCAAAGGAGGAGGGGTCTCTTGGGCTAAAGGAGGAGAAGCCCCCTCCCCGACAGGTGCAGAAGCTGCGCCCGGGAATACGGAGGGATGGGGGGGAGGAAGGAAATTGGGCGTCCCCCCCCAGGAAAGAGTGCTTGGAGGTGCGTGGAATGGGAGCGTGACGGACGTGGAGGATTTGTTCCCTCAAATAAGGTGGTCTAAAAAAAATGAGAGGGGAAAACGGGGTGAAAACAGCATTTCCCCCCCTACACACACCTAGCTTAAAAGATCGGAGTCTGTGCCCCTTCCTGTTACAAGGAGGGAAAGGGAAATAAAACAAGAATTATTATTCCTCTCTGTGCTCTTGGCTGCCACAGAGACCTGCCTGGTCCGGAAGCCCCCAGTGGTCGCCCCCAAAAGGCACCAGCCCCCCACCCCTCCATTGCCCCCGAAGACAGAGTGGTCTCTCTCCTGGCACAAAAGGGGCCAGAACCTGCCCTCTTCGGCTGCCCCCCATATCCCCACCCGGACGCAAAGGGACTTCACTCCCGAGAAGACGCGGTTTAGTTTGAGTGAGTGTGTGAACTCCAGAAGTCGCTTTAGGAAAGGACAGAGGCGCATGACCAATGGCTCCGTCTGCGTGTCCAACAGTTTCATCTCTTTTAAAAGCATGCCTATGCTTTAATTCGTGGCATGAGGCAACTCAAGGGGTGACTGTGGATGATCCACCGTTGAAAGAGGAAATGGATTTATTACTGGTTTCACTTTGGGAACAAAGTGGAGATCTAGGCACATGGAGACATGGATTGCTCTCTTGAATGATTATTCCAACTTTCTACCACTCACCCACATTCAAGTGCACCCAGGACCACCTTTTGGGGCCGTTCTGGCTCAGAAATGAGGGGATTTAAAAACTGACGTGTGTGTGTGTGTGTGTTTGGGAGCAGATGAAGCCCCCCCGTCTACTTAGAGAGCCTTCCTGGTGGTGGCCCCATTCCTAGCAATGGGGCAGGTTCTCCCTCATCCTGCTGCGGGGTCCTAAAACCTCCCTCTCTCCTTCCCACCCCTGCAGTGGAGGACACCCTGGTGGAGCTGGACTTCTTCCAGGAGAGCTTCCCTTCGGAGAAGAAGTCCGGGGAGTTCCTGCTGGAGTTTGACAACGAGGAGATCCTGCATGTGGACTGGGAGAAGAAGCAGAACGTCTGGAGGCTGCCGGACTTCCAGCGCTTCACCAGCTTCGAGGTGCAGGGCGCCCTGGCCAACATCGCCGTCATGAAGAACAACATGGAGGTGCTCATGAAGCGCAGCAACCGCACCCGTGCCCTGAACGGTAGGACATGCGAGGGGGGCAGGGGAGAGAGCTGGGGGGCAGGCAGGGGGTGGTCTCTTGGCTTCTGACCTGGAAGACCCTTCAGGACCCCTTTCTGCCTCCCCAGAGGGAACTCTGCTGGAGGGAGCCAGTCCTTGGCTGACTGAGAGAGGCTAAAAGGGAAGGAAAACCTGGTGGGAGCAGCAGCATTGCACTCTGTACAAGCTCAGAGGCATTCCCAAACCTGAACACCCGGTGCAGAAATACCCACAGCACCTAATTGCTATGCTTTCCATTTCTAGACTGCTTCAAATGGGTTTTAATCCCATTTCTTTCTCCATCCCCTTCCTCAGTTGCTCCTTCGGCCACTGTGTACCCAGAAAATGCCGTGGAACTGGGGGACCCCAACGTCCTCATCTGCTTTGTGGACAGGTTCTCCCCCCCAGTGCTGAACGTCACCTGGCTGAAGAACAACGAGGTGGTCTCCAAGGGCGTGGAGGAGACAGACTTCTACCCCAGCGTGGACAACACTTTCCGCAAGTTCTCCTACCTCCCCTTCGTCCCTGAGCAGGGAGACATCTACGTCTGCCAGGTGGAGCACTGGGGCATCCCAGAGGGAAAGATGGAGAAGATCTGGGGTAAGCACCGGGCAGGATTGGGGCTTTTCTCTGGGTCTTGAACTCAGAAACCCAGATTCATGGCTCATAAGATGGAAGTTCTGATTATCAGAGTAATTTATGCAAGTACTTCTGCACTTTTGCATAATTTATTCTGCTCTTGCTAATCTGTAGGACACAATAAGTTGCTCAGCTGCCTTTGGGGGGTTCCTTGAGTTAGTTCCTCTCAGTTTAACTGAAAAGTGTGTATTAAGGGGTGTGTAGTGGGTGTGTCAGGACTCCTGGGTTCTTTCTTCCACACAGAGAAACAGAGCCCCCCCTTAGCCCTGTCCCCTCTCTCTCCATCCCAGTTTCCAAGGCGCCCTCTCCCATCCCGGAGACGATGGAGAACGTGCTGTGTGCCCTGGGCTTGGCCTTTGGCATCCTGGGCATCATCGCTGGCACCATCCTTTTCTTCAAGGCCATGAGGATGAACGATCGCAGGGGCTTCATGTGAGTCGAACCCGTTTCCCTTCATGGGCTCAGAGACAAATGCAAGGGAAGCCAAAATACACAGCAAAGGGGTGGGGTGGGCCTCATCCTGCCCAGAAGGTGCTCAGCCTCCATACTCCCAGCTCACCAGCTCCCTTCTCCTTCCTTTTCAGATAATGGGGGATTCCTTTCCTGACAGCCTCTTCCTTGAACTCTCTCAGCTCAGCTCCTTTGCCAAGAGTCTCTTCTGCTACAAATCAACTGGAAGGAGTTGCTTCCTCCGTGCGCAGCTTATCCTCAGAATATGGATAATATGTTTAACTTTCGAGAACAATTATGATAGCCAAAGATGCTTAGGCAGACTTACAGTACTTTTCTCCCTTTTATGTTTCCCTCTTAACAAAGAAATTTCTCTCAGACTGTTTAAGTAAATAGGAAAAGTATATGGTTTACTTACATTAAATGTCTTGCCATGGTGCAACATTTACAGCTCCCTCTATGCAGGTTCTGAAACTCCCTGGTGCCTTTGCTTCTGGCAGTCTATTAATTGTGCATTTCAAATAATCATAGAATTGTAGAGTTGGAAGGGACCCTTAGGGTCATCTAGTCCAGCCCCCTGCATTGCAGGAATCTCAGCTAAATCATCTCTGACAGAGGGGCATCCAACCTCTGCTTGTGGTTTGGCTGCAGATCCTCCCCCAAACTCCATGGTTGAGTCGGGATAGTTTTTTGTTGGGGCTTCCTGCTTTGCCTCGCCTTGTATCTTCATGGCTCAAGGAGACCCCCTGCCAACAGAGTGTCAGGCATACTAATTCATATCTCCACCCCACTTACCCAAAACCATTCACCTCCCCCTCCAGTTTTTGGAGAGAGCCTTACTCAGTTCCGTGCATTGCACTGCAGGAATACACCCCTCAGGTGTTTCCTTAATCCCAAAGAGGATTCATCCAGCTTTGGGGGGAAGTTTAGTTGAAAGAGACCCCAAACACCTTTCTCGTCCACATAAAGCAGGGATGTATCCGTCTGTGTGGAGGAAAATATCACTTCCTCATCCGCAAAACTTTTCCAATGGCTTCTGTGCAGCCCAATTGCTGTTTTTCATACATGCTCCCATATTTCCAAAAGCAATGAATAAATCTTACAGTTTGTTGATTTGTTTCTAGTGCTGTTTTCTCTGCCTATAAGCTCTGGATATATTTATTATTTCAAAGCAAAAAGGTGAACTGTTGAGGAAATGGGTAGCATGACAACCAGAGTGGCTACACTGACTCCTCGTGTCTCTAGGCCCAGATTCTGGGAGATGATAAGAGATCAGGAGAGCCAGCGCTGGTGCCTCCCTGCCTCTGCCCTGGTCTGCCTGTCTGTCCCCTGCTGGGAACAGGATGCTGGGGCAGGGGGACCCTAATCAGCCTGATGATGCAACAGGACTCTTCTGATCTTTAAGGCCTGCTGTGGGTTGTGCGAAGAACCAAACCATTGTCCCACAGGACCCGTGGATCCCCACTCTGGGGGAACAGAGGAGAGAAACAGAACAGCCCATCCCCCTGTCCTAAAATGCCTCAACAGATCAAAGCACTTCCTGAGACTGGAGTGATTGATCGGGGGAGAGGTATAAAATGTGCAGAGACCCCCCTCCAAATTCAGGGTGGATGAATGAAGGTCTTCTTCCAGGGGCAACAGCACACTAGAGAGGTGTGTGTTTCAGGACATGCAAGGTCAGGATGTGACCCAGTCAGCCTGGCCAGACCATCATGAGTTGACTGTGTTGCCTGGAACATGCCTTAAAAGCCTCAGAGAAGGATTCACTCTTTCCTGGTAGCTCCCTGTCTTGCCCCTATTTTTGTGTGCCTCATTAAGATAAATTAATGCAAGGAGTTGCTCAGCTCCTCCTCAACCCCCCCCCCCACCTTGCAAGCGTCTCCAGAAGGTAAATGACACCACCGAGTGGGGTTTGGGAGAGGCGTCCTTCCTGGTGCCAAGCCTTGAGCAGGAACATCACAGAGGCCAACAGACAAGGCCCAGCTTGCTGTGCAATCTCATACCTTCTTCTGGATCTCAGGTGGTGGTATCCAAATGGGTTGGGGGAGTCAATTAATGCAGAGAGACAGAAGGCAGAGTTTGGCAGAGGGGCAGGAGTGCCATCAGGGCAAGACTTGGGGGCAGAAGGCCAGCACCCCAGTCGGCAAAAGGAGCAGGAGGTCCCTCAAGGCTGCAGGGCTGACTCTCCACATCTGGAAGCAGCTGAAGGAACACATGGTACCAGTAAGGGGGGTAAGAGTCGGAGTCTAGCATTGCCAAGAGACCCCAAGTGGGCAAGAAGGGGCCCCTGAGCAGTGATCCTTCCCTATGGCAACATTCCTCAAAACTGGGATAAGTCTGGTCTGGTGCAAGTGAACAGGGGCCTCCACAGCAGGAGGGCTGATCCCCAAAAGTCAGAAGTTGGAGAAGGGCTGATCCAGAGGGAAAGAGTTAGGGAGAAAGTGGGGTGTGGGTGGCCTGATCTTTGCAGGCTGTCTTCCTTCTCCTTCCTCCCTCTTGCCTATCAAAGGCTCCTTCTCCCCTTCAGCAGCCCAGGACACAGTCAGAGACCAGCAAGTGCTGCACTCTAAGGGGTTTGGCAAGAGCAACGCGTTTCCTGCCCAGCAACTGATGACCAGGCAGCGTCGGGACCTGTGATTGGCTCCCATCAAGCCTCCGCTCCAGGAAAGTCCCCAGAAGGACAACACTATAGACCCCCCCCCCCCAAAGCAGCAGCAGCAGCAACTCTGCTTTCCCCTCCCTCAACCCTGTTTTTTTGCTTCAAGGCAGAAGTGGAGATTGTGACATTTGGGTTCCCTCGAAACAGGAACTTTTAAAACAAGTCATCACTTAGAGCAGCTCTGGCTTTAAGATCCGCTTCAAAGAATTACGGGGGTGGGGGGAGTTAAGAGGCTGTCTTCTCCCCACTGTCAATAATCATCCATGTAAAATGTGAAATCCAAGACTCTGATTTCTATTTCTGGGCTTAAATGCAAAACTGCAAATGGCAGACTCTTCATGTTCCAACACCAACGTTTGCAAGCTGTGAGATTGTGACAGCCTCTGCATTTTGCATTCTGCTTCAAAGATGAAGGAGGCAATTTCCCCCCAGCACTCAGCCCCCCCCCCATAGTGGGAATTCTCTGCATCTAGTTTTTCTGAAGGAAAAAAATGCTTCAAAAAAGGACCAGGCAAATAGGTTGTAAGAATGGGCACAGCCGTGGGGGGAGGGTTGGACAGCTGCCCCCAATCAACAAAAATCAATTAAAATTCAAAGCAAACTGAGGTTCTGCCCCCTAACAAAAGGCCTACCCTCCCCATAAAACCAATCATGGCTACGCCCACGGTGGCAGGTTATCTGTACATGAGCTTCCAATCCCATAACTGGATTTGCACATTGGCCCAGTTCCTGGTGGGGGCACAAAAGAGCAGCAACACCTGAGGGCAAAGGCTGAGTTTAAGAGTGGAGGAGTCACTTCCACAGAGAGGGGCCTTGGCTGGAGAGAGAGAGAGAGAGAGAGAGAGAGAGGAGGAAACTCTGGGTCAAGCTCCCTCCGGAATACAAGATGCTCAGGGATGGGCTGCCAGGGGACAAACTGGGCGTGAGAAATGTGGGTTTTGAGGACCCCAGAGGCACTGAGGCTGAAAACTTCAGATCTATATTCCACAACTGCTCCCATGGGAGAAAGGGAGAAAGGACTGCTCCACTGTAGCTGCAGCTTCATGTTTTTACTGTCATCTCACCAGTGTGAAGGAGAAGCAGAATAACCTCCCGGCAAGCAGGAAACAGGGGCAACGGATTTCCTAAAGCCTTCCTCCTTGATGTGCTAGATTTCTCCTTGCAGGCAGTGCCACTGTAATTTGGGTGTCCATGCAGCTCCTGCCTGAGGCTGGGAAGGAGGCCTCTTGGAGGAAGAATCAGACCAAGAGGAGGGGGGCAAGGGGGTCCCTGGACAGGAGGGGCAGGATCCAGGCAGCCTGCTCCCTGGTGACAGAAGCAGGACTTCTGGGCCCACAGCACATGTCTCCCTCCCACACCTCTCCCTCCTTCTGCCCCCTTGATTCTGGTAGCAGAGGAGACGCTGCAGAAAGAAGGCGCTGGGGGGGGGGGTTTCGCTTCCCCCCACATGGAGGCCTGGAGCACAGCTCAGCATTCAGGGAAATGAAAGAGGGAAGCTGGCCACGATCCAGGAGACAGAGGTCAACCGGGAGCGCAGCAAAACCTCCTCACAGAGAAGTAGCTTCCAGGCCCCCCTTCAGCCCAGCAGCAATGGCTTAAGAGGAATTGCCTTTTTAGGGAAGGACCCCCTTGGGAATGGCTGAGCTGAATGGACCCCTCCAAGTCCTCAAGGCTATGGGGCACAACCCACAGGAGAGGGTGGGACTGTGTTTCAGGTCAGCCAAGGCCAGGATGTGGCCCAGTCAGGCTGGCCAGACCTCCTTCATGAGCTGGCTGTGGGGGAGAGACAGGTCTCTTCAACCTCTCCAGACCCCAGACCCCCCTTCGACCCAAAAATGCAGTTCTCCATCTTTATATCTGCGAGGTTTCAGGGCTCCTGTTTCAGCCCACGTGGGATCAGGCTGCGACCCACCAGTGGAAGACCAGGGGCACAGAACATGTCCCAACATCCCCAGGGAAGGAGTCACTGCTTTGGGGGGTCTTGATCTGCTGTTTTCCCTCCTCTCCCCATTCTGTGCCTTGCAGAAATGCCTCCTTCCGAAAATGAATGCAAGTCAAAAGAGTCGTCCAGCTCTTCCTCCCCCTGGCAAGAGGCTCCAGGAGGGACATGACCCCCCAGAGAGGGGTTTGGGAGAGGCGTCCCTTCTGGGGCCAAGGCTTGTGCAGGGACATCGCAGGGACTGGCAGACAAGGCCCAGCCTGCTGTGCAATATTATACCTTGCAGTTGTCACGGTTTCTCTAGAAGGGGGAATGGGATCTTTTTTGCAGATCCTCTTTCAGCAAAAGAGCAAACATTCTCCTGGATCTCAAGGCAGAAGCAAAGGAGAACCTTCAGCAAAGTATCGTGTGGGGAGGGGGGCCAGGGGAGCTGCCCGGGCAAGGCTGTGGGGCAGGAGGCCAGGGGCCCCCTCAGCAGAAAGAGCCGCAGGTCCTGTGAATGTGCCAGGGCCCATTTGCCTCATTTGAAAGTAAGTGAAGCAAGACATGTGACTGTTAGAAGAAGGAGAGTCTGCCAAGGGCAGTAAGTGTCAAAAGTCAAAAGTTATCCCAGGGGCTTCTAAGTGGGGTTTGGTGGTTTCCTTGGGGTGAGCAGAGCAGCCTCTCCCAAAGAGTCAGAGAGGAGAACAAGAAGTGTTGGGTTTGGCAACAGCTGGATCTTCCCTGCCCAGCAACTGATGATCAGGCAGCCTCAGAGCCTGTGATTGGCTCTGGTTGAAGTTCAACGGCAGGAAAGTCCCCAGCCACTTAGCCCACCCAGAAGACAACAGCAAGGTCAGAAATGCATCAATCACCAGCTCTTCCTGGGGGTAGAGTGATGGGGGGCAGAGAGAGAGCATGTGCAGAGAGACCCCTCCAAATCCAGTGCAGATGAATGGAGGTCTTCTGCCAGGGGATACAACGCACAGGGGAGGACAGGGGTGTGCCGTATTTTAGGTCCATCAAGGCCAGGATGTGGCCCAGTCAGACTCGCCAGACGTCCATCATGAGCTGGACATGCCCTGCAAGCAGCAGGGGAGGATTTGCTGCTTTCTGGTGATATAAGAATTTTATAATAATAATATTAATTTATTATTTATACCCCGCCCATCTGGCTGGGTCTCCCCAGCCACTCTGGGCGGCTTCCAACAAAGTATTAAAATACAGTGGTCTGTTAAACATTAAAAGCTTCTCTAAACAAGGCTGCCTTCAGATGTCTTCTAAAAGTCTGGTCGTTGTTCTTCTCTTTGACATCTGGTGGGAGGGTGTTCAACAGTGCGGGTGCCACTACCAAGAAGGCCCTCTGCCTGGTTCCCTGTAGCTTTGCTTCTCGCAATGAGGGAACTGCCAGAAGGCCCTCAGCGCTGGACCTCAGCGCCCTGACTGAACAATGGGGGTGGAGACGCTCCTTCAGGTATACTAGGCCGAGGCTGTTTAGGACTTTAAAGGTCAGCACCAACACTTTCAGTTGTGCTTGGAAATGTACTGGGAGCCAATGTAGGTCTTTCAAAACCGGTGTTATGTGGTCCCGGCGGCCGCTCCCAGTCACCAGTCTGGCTGCCACATTCTCAATTAGTTGTAGTTTCTGGGTCACCTTCAAAGGTAGCCCCACGTAGAGCGCATTGCAGTAGTCCAAGCGGGAGATAACCAGAGCATGCACCACTCTGATGAGACAGTCTGTGGGCAGGTAGGGTCTCATCCTGCGTACCAGATGGAGCTGGTAAACAGCTTCCCTTTTTCCACTATTGATAGCCACTCATTCAATGCAGTGTGACTAATAAAGGACTTTATTTGGAGTGATTGAGGTGTTGAAACATAGTTGCAAGCATGTGTGTTACTTCATATTCTTTTACATGTTACCTTGTGTTCAATGAATATTCCCCACAGATTATTGTAACAGTTTACTGCAAATGTTACTGCTTGAGGCAAATGTATTCCAGTTTCAACAGACCTTTGTTTGTTGCTGTTGTTACTGTTCCACTGGATAAATGTTAGAGGGTATGAAGAAGCCTTGAGTCGGGGGAAAGGTGGGGTAAAAACAGACTGTCAGACAAACAAGTCGCCTGAGGTGGGAAACGGTCCACCCATTTAGACTTGTGAATGGCAGTCCTTAACTGGCCAGCCAAAGCTATGGAACTTGACAAAGGACCTGGTTTGGCTCCTTTCCTCCTCGAGATTCTACCCCACATGCCCAGGATCAGATTTTGGGAAGGGACACCGAGGGGCACGCACATTCGCAAACGCAGATAATAGGATTGCAGGCTGTCACTAAACAAAGAGCAACGTTTCTTCTGGATTTCAGTTTGGTGGGATTAAAAGTACAGTGGTACCTCTGGTTACATACTTAATTCGTTCCAGAGGTCCGTTCTTAACCTGAAACTGTTCTTAACCTGAAGCACCACTTTAGCTAATGGGGCCTCTGACTGCCGCGGTGCAATTTCTGTTCTCATCCTGAAGCAAAGTTCTTAACCCGAGGTACTATTTCTGGGTTAGCGGAGTCTGTAACCTGAAGCGTATTTAACCAGAGGTACCACTGTATGGCTTTCGGGTGGGGGTGTCGTCAGGGTCAGACTTGGGGGAAGGGGCAGGAGGCTTATAGGGACCAGGGCCTTCTCCAAAACTCCTTGCCTCTCTCGGAAGTGGAGCTTATTGGAGTTTCACTGCTCTGCAACCTTACCTCCGGGGGTGCGCACGTTCGAAAAGGAACCTGAAGTGTCGGAAGTTTCCATGCAATGGGGGCGCACGCGAAAGGAGCCCCTTGAGAGACGGAAGATTTCACAAAGGGGCGGAAGGGCAACAGAGGGCAACCCCCTCCCCCTTATATTGCACAAAAGGAAATCGGGAAGGCCATGTTACCGAGGAGGACTCTTCATCGCGCATGAATTCACAAAGATCAAACGACGAATCCTGTTTCCCTGCCGTTTCCCCTTTTGTCTTCCCTTCAGCAAGTCGGGATAACGTGAAATAAAACCACATCCATTCAAGACCTCCGTCCCACACACCTTAGAAAAGCCCAGCCAATCAGGAGTCACCATTTTGACAGCACCCAAACCACGGACCAATCGGAAGCTTCTGTTCTGACAGCCGCTATGACCGTTTAGCCAATGAGAAGCGCTCGGCTCCTGACAGTTGTGAAGCAGCGCCCCCTAAAAAAGGAAAGGGCTACGCAGGTACTGCACCTCTCAAAGCGTTGCTTCTTCAAACGGGGCTCAGCCAAGTTTCACAGCAGAGGATGCCCGCTGGGTTCCAGCGAAATTGTGAATTCCAACCTTGCAACCAAGTTGCATCAAATGTAATCCCTAGATTTTCTCTGTGCCTATTCCTCTAGGTGTGGACCTCTAAAAAGTCACATAAAATCACCCCTGTCATTGACTTTCATCGTTTTGAGCTTATTCAGATCAGAGGGGGAATGGGTAACAGGAGAGGGCTCAGAGATTCTACTGGGGTCAGCCATAATCCACAGGAATCATGTCCACAGGAATCTTCCTCTAAGGCCATGATCTGAGATCCCAGGCAAGACAAAGGGGCGCATTTGACTTGACTCAGGGAGCAAGTGTCACAGTGAACACAGGTATGAAAGGTATGTTTGATTGACTGTGACTCAGATTTCTGCCTGTCACCACACCTCTTTTTCAACATAACGAATGACGGATTTATGATCCGATTGAAATCATAGACCAGCATAAGGTAGAAGCCGCTACAACCATACATAGAACCGTAGAAATAAGGGGCACACATTCTCTTACAGTAGACCAGCACCAGATTAAAAAAAACATAAAACACATACAGTTGCATTCAAATTATTCAACCCCCATTGCAAATCAGGTTTATTAAGATGATTTACAGACTTTCAGCTGTTTGCCATGAGCAAATCAAACAAAAGAAATTGAAATAGCGCAACACAATGGATGCATCAGTTGGTTCCCCCAAATTCAGCTGAACACGTTGTTGTGTTACTGGAACACTCAGCAGACTCACACAGGGGAAGTCCTTCCCAATGGGACTTAATAATAATAATAATAATAATAATAATAATAATAATGACTGGGCGGCTTCCAAAAAAATATTAAAATACTGTAATACATCAAACATGAAAAGCTTCCCTAAACAGGGCTGCCTTCAGATGTCTTCTAAAAGTCTGGTAGTTGTTCTTCTCTTTGACATCTGGTGGGAGGGTGTTCCACAGGGCAGGTGCCACTACCGAGAAGGCCCTCTGCCTGGTTCCCTGTAACTTGGCATCTCGCAGGGAGGGAACCGCCAGAAGGCCCTCAGAGCTGGACCTCAGTGTCCGGGCAGAACAATGGGGGTGGAGACGCTCCTTCAGGTATACTGGGCTGCTGCCGTTTAGGGCTTTAAAGGTCAGCACCAACACTTTGAATTGTGCTTGGAAACGTACTGGGAGCCAATGTAGGTCTTTCAAGACCGGTGTTATGTGGTCTCAGCGGCCGCAACCCAGTCAACAGTCTACCTGCTGCATTCTGGATTAGTTGTAGTTTCCGGGTCACCTTCAAAGGTAGCCCCACATAGAGCGCATGGCAGTAGTCCAAGCAGGAGATAACCAGAGCATGCACCACTCTGGTGAGACAGTACACAGGCAGGGAGGGTCTCAGCCTGTGTACCAGATGGAGCCAGTAGACAGTTGCCCTGGATACAGAATTGACCTGTGCCTCCATGGACAGCTGGGAGTCCAGAATGACTCCCAGGCTGCACACCTTGTCCTTCAGGGGTACAGTTACCCCATTCAGGACCAGGGAATCCTCCACACCTGCCCACCTCCTGTCCCCCAAAAACAGTACTTCTGTCTTGTCAGGATTCAACCTCAATCTGTTAGTCGCCATCCATCCTCCAACCGCCAACTTAAGACATACCTGTTATTGCAGGCAATGCTTCACAGCCTAACATACCTCACAGGGCTATTGTCAGGATTAAATTGGGGGGGGGGGCATGTAACACCACCTTGAGATCCTTGGAGAAAAAGCTGTTCTATGAATACAATAAATCAATCTCAAAAAGGTCAGGTGTGTAAGGTTCTCCACACAGACAGGAACAACTAGCTGCCCAAATATAAGATAAGGAACAACAGGCTTGCCAGTACTACATATGAAAAGGATCTAGAGGTCTTGGAGGACCACAAGCGTCAACCCTGTGGTGCAACAACAAAAAAGGCAAATGCTATTCCAGGCTGTATGAAGAAGAAGAAGAAGAAGAAGAAGAAGAAGAAGAAGAAGAAGAAGAAGAAGTAGTTAACAATGAAGATTGTAATTTATTGCAAGTGCAAATATAATAAAATAATAATAATAATAATAATAATAATAATAATAATATTTATATCCTGCCCTCCCCAGCCGAAGCCGGGCTCAGGGCGGCTAATAACAATCAAATAATCCAACATTCTAAAACATTTCATTATAAAAATTAATTAAAATCAAATTAATGGCAACCTTTAAGCAAATTTCTGTGCAGGTTGCCAGAGGAGGGAGTCAGGCTGGGCCCTGACCAAAGGCCTGGCGGAACACCTCTGTCTTGCAGGCCCTGCGGAAAGATGTCAGGTCCCACAGGGCCCTAGTTTCTTGTGACAGAGCGTTCCACCTGATTTGAGCCGCAGCCAAGAAAGCCCTGGCTCTAGTTGAGGCCAGCCTAACCTCTCTGAGGCCTGGGACCTTCAGGATGTTTTTATTTGCAGACCGTAGGTTCCTCTGTGGGGCATACAAGGAGAGGCGTTGAAAACGCTGTTACTCTTTACCTTCTCAGTCTTATTTTATTCTGTTTCTATCTCTTCTACCTCCCTTCACACAAGAACCAACTGCACTAACTCTCTGTTTCCAACTGCCTGCCAACCGCTTTCCCAACTGCCTTAACCAACCAACCAACCAACCCACTAAAAGCAACCTGGGGCTAAGCCCTTTTATAAACAGGTAGGCTCCGCCTCCAGCTTTTCTATTGGTCTGCCTATTAACCCTTTCTCTCCCCCTCTACAGACATTTCCAAAAGAACGGGCAAACGCCACAGCAGCTTATACATACACGTTAATATTCAAACTCTCATATATTGTTTATATTTTATAAATTAATTGTGTCGCAACACCTCCTCATTCTTGGCTATGTGAAGTGTTCAGATAAAACATTATCTCTGGAGGCATCAGGAATAAAAGGGCTGTTTAGTGGCATAACCAGGAAGAAGAGTTTGGATTTGATATCCCGCTTTATCAGTACCCGAAGGAGTCTCAAAGCGGCTAACATTCTCCTTTCCCTTCCTCCCCCACAACAAACACTCTGTGAGGTGAGTGGGGCTGAGAGACTTCAGAGAGAAGTGTGACTGGCCCAAGGTCACCCAGCAGCTGCATGTGGAGGAGCGGGGAAGCGAACCCGGTTCACCAGATTATGAGTCCACCGCTCTTAACCACTACATCATGCTAGCTCTCTCAAGATACTTACTTTTATTTTTCAAGAGAAATACAACATCTAGGTAAAGGGAAGTCATAGTCCCACTCTCTTCTGCCTCGGTCAGACCACACCTGGAATACTGTGTCCAGTTCTGGGCACCACAATTTAAGGAGGACGTTGACAAGCTGGAAGGTGGGCAAAGGAGGGCAACCAAGATGATCAAGGTTGTGAAAACTAAGCCTGATGAGGAATGGTTGAAGGAGCTGGGTATGTTTAGCCTGGAAAAGAGGAGACTGAGAGGAGATATGATAGCCATCTTCAAGTATCGGAAGGGCTGTCACATGGAAGATGGGAGAGCAAGCTTGTTTCCTCCTGCCCTCGAGGGCAGGACTCAAACCAGTGGCTTCAAGTTGCAGGGAAGGAGATTTTGACTAGACACACAGGACATTTTTCTGACGGTAGGAGCTGTTTTTACTATTACTATTATTATTAAAGTTTTCTTGGTTTACAAAGGTATGTGCAATGTCTTTTTTTTTCAAGTTACATTTTCCATTGGTCAGTTTCATCTGTTGAGACATTAGGGTTACGTTAGGAAGAAAAGGGGGGAGGAAGAGGTGGAGGGGGGATGGTGAGTGGGGGGTGGGGGGTGGGCTCGGGAAGCAATGTTTCTAATTTGCTTAATGTGTGGGGTTTTGTGTCAGCGTCGTTTGTGTGGGTTCTCTTTGCTACTCACTTGTGTTCCTTTGGTGGTGAGAGAAATTGGGGTTGGCCTAGGGTGCGGTTGCCGGTTTGTGATTAGCTGTGGTGAACTTTGTTTTTGTGTGTGAGTGGGGTGGGTGGGTGTTTTTGAATCAGGTTAGCCATATTGATTTGTATGCTGTTATGAGTTATTTGTGGTGTAAGTGGCCATTATTGTCTTGGAAGATGTTTACTAAGGCCAGTTCTGGGGTGGTTTCTAATACTTGTTGGGTTATTTTACTTATTTCTTGTATAGCTATTGTCCAGAATAGTTGGATTTTGGGCACTCCCACCACATGTGGAGGTATGTGCCTGTGGAGGTACACCCTCTCCAGCATTTTGGTGAGGTTCCTGGGCGTATTAGCGCTAGTTTTCTTGGTGTTAGGTACCACATGTAGGTGAGCTTCAGTGAGTTCCTTTCTTTTCGTTGATATGGATTTAAATTGGGATTTAGAGCACATTCTGGTCCATTGAGTGGGGTTAAACTCATAGCCTATGTCATCCTCCCATTGTTTTTTGATTGTGTCTAGGGAGTTTGTAGGATTTTGGAGTCGTATTTTGTATATTGCAGATACCATCCCTTTACCGTTTCCCTTTGTTGTTAGGAGGAGGTTTTAAAGGTTGTCAGGGGCCTAGTTGCTGCTGATTTTACTACTGGATTGTTTAAGAGGGCATGTAATTGGTGTTGTGTTAACCAGGGCATTTGGGTGTCTTCTAGTTTGTCTTGTATTTCTTGTGTTGACAAAGTTTATTAGGCAAAGTTTATTAAGCCTTTGGTTTGCCAGGTTTTTATCTGGAGGTTTTGTGCTGCATGATGGAATAATGGGTGGTACGCAAGGGGAATTAGTGGGGATGGGGTTGGGGATAGTTTGCCTATTACAGTTTTGGAAAAGGCCTTGGAAGGGAGCAGGCCCTGCAGTCCTCCCCACAGCTGATGGTCTGTGCATGTAAAATTATATACATATAAAGTAATAGAAGCACTTCCTGCACACTCCTTCCATTCAAACCATTTCTGCCTTTTCAGTTTGTTGGTAGATTGTTGGGTTTCAACTCTTAAAGCTTCTCCTTGTGAGTCCATTGATGTTTTGTAAGAACATCAGGACTGAAGCGCTATCAACACTCCATATAAGTGCTTTTCCCTTTTTGAGTTTGCTGGTGTTTGCTAAGGTTTCCACTTCTATTGAAGCTCTTTCCACACTCCATACATTTATTTCCTTGTCCCCGAGTGAGTTTGTTGGTGTCTTCTAAGGGGTCCACTCTGACTGAAGCTCCTTCCACACTCCATGCATTTAAATGGCTTCTCTCCTGTGTGCCTCCGTTGATGAATTCTAAGTTTTCCACTCTCAGTGAAGCTATTTCCACATTCCATGCATTTAAATGGTTTCTCCTGTGTGTGTTTGATGATGCGCATTCAGACATCCACTCTCAGTGAAGCTCTTTCCACACTCCATGCATTTAAATGGTTTCTCTCCTGTGTGCCTCCGTTGATGAATTCTAAGTTTTCCACTCTGACTGAAGCTCTTTCCACACTCCATGCATTTAAATGGTTTCTCCCCTGTGTGAGTCCGTTGATGAATTCTAAGGTATCCACTCTGACTGAAGCTCTTTCCACACTCCATGCATTTAAATGGTTTCTCCCCAGTGTGACTCCGTTGATGAATTCTAAGGCTATCGCTAGTAGTGAAGCTCTTTCCACATTCCATGCATTTAAATGATTTCTCCCCAGTGTGAATTTGATGATGTGCATTCAGGCATGCCCTCCGACTGTAGCGCTTTCCACACTCCATGCATTTAAATGGTTTCTCTCCTGTGTGAGTCCGTTGATGAATTCTAAGGTTTTCGCTAGTAGTGAAGCTCTTTCCACATTCCATGCATTTAAATGATTTCTCCTCAGTGTGTGTTTGATGATGTGCATTCAGGCTTCCACTCTGACTGAAGCTCTTTCCACACTCCATACATTTAAATGGTTTCTCTCCTGTGTGCGTCCGTTGATGAATTCTAAGTTTTCCACTCTCAGTGAAGCTCTTTCCACATTCCATGCATTGAAATGGTTTCTCCCCTGTGTGTGTTTGATGATGTGCATTCAGGCATCCACTCTCAGTGAAGCTCTTTCCACACTCCATGCATTTAAATGGTTTCTCTCCTGTGTGCCTCCGTTGATGAATTCTAAGGCTTCCGCTAGTAGTGAAGCTCTTTCCACACTCCATGCATTTAAATGGTTTCTCCCCTGTGTGAATCCGTTGATGAATTCTAAGATCTCCACTCTGACTGAAGCTCTTTCCACACTCCATACATTTAAATGGTTTCTCCCCTGTGTGAATCCGTTGATGAATTCTAAAGTGTCCACTCTGACTGAAGCTCTTTCCACACTCCATGCAATTAAATGGTTTCTCCCCTGTATGAGTCCGTTGGTGTTTTCTAAGGTTTCCACTGTCAGTGAGGCTCCTTCCACACTCCATACTTTGAAATTGTTTATGTTCTCTGTTTTCACACTCCATGTATTTAAATGGTTTCTTCGTTATTCCCATTTCACATGGCCCACTAGAATTCTGATTGCCTTCTCCCTTGTCTTCTTTCGATGGGGAGGGGTAGGGAGAAAATCCTATTTGTTTTCTAGGAAGAGAACAAAGGAATATTACACACATCAATTAGCACCTGCTCTTATTTTAACGTCTTGTACAATCTCTCCTGTCTTCCATATGTTCCGAATTTTTAGGCAAATGAAATAATGTAAAATAATGGTCATGCATCATCAGCCTTTTATAGCCCTTAATTATTGTTAATGAAGCAGCATTATCTTAGAATACGGTTGAACTGTGGGGTTTACGTTTTATAAAAAGTGGTTTCTCACAGGAAAGGGAGCTGCTCTATGTTCCATGAACCTGGCCACTATTCATCAGGGTCCTAAGTTCATCATGAAGTTCTTCATCCTCTGCACTATAATCCTACACCCCTTGGGCCACATTTTGTCCCCTTCGACCTCTAGATCTTTATTCATCACCTGCACAGTCCCTTTGGCCTCAGGACGTCCATACTGACCATTTTGGGAGACCCATATATACCGTAATTTTCGCTCCAAAACACGCACTTTTTTGCTCCTAGAAAGTAAGGGAAAATGCCTGTGCGTGTTACGGAGCGAATGCAGTGGATCGGAGTCAGTCAAGCAAAGCGGGAGCCGCTTGCAGGGCTTTGCACGGCTCTCGCTTTGCTTGCTTTACAGCCAGGAGGAGGGGCTCTCTGAAAGTAAGCAAAGCGAGAGCCGCTTACACGCTCTACGAGACTCTCGCTTTGCTTGCTTTAAAGCGACCTACGGCTCGGAGGAGCCGTGGAGGAGGGAAGGAGAGCCATGGCAGCAAAGCGGGCAACAGCCGCTTACACGGGAGGAGGGACAGACGGGAGCCATAGCGAGCTGGGAGGAGGCAGGTGGCTCAAAGCCAGCAGGCACTTTTAAAGTAGCCAGCAACAGCTGCTGCAGCCTCAGCTAGCAAAGGTCCACGCGCTCTCTAAATGGAGCAATGAGGCTGCAGAGGAACAGGAGGGCAAGGATAAAATTTAAGCAACCAGCAGCAAAAAAAACCCAACCTGGAGCTCTCAGCCACGAGCGCAGTGAAAACCAGGAAGTAAAAAAAAAAGGCTAGGGAGGGCACAGGATGAGGGAGAGGGGAAAACTAGGCAAATCCCCGCATCTCAGCTGTTTTCAGGCAGGATAGATTTGAGCAATGTCTGGGTCCTAGTGCCACTATCGCTTTTTTGTGCTCCATTCTATTGCTGCTGGTGGCTGCTTATCACTGATACCAGTAGCCACGTGCACAAACAAAGTAGAAGGCTGCAAGGAGGAGCACTTTTACACAGCTAATGGCGAATCCCCTGCAATCCAAGTCCTCCTCACTTGCTCAAATCTATTCTGCCTCAAAACAAGGAGCAGAAGGAACAGGCTGCAAACTGTTAAATGGCAAAAAACCCAGGGACAGGGCAAATACCTTAAGTATACCTTTAAAGCAACAGTGCTCTTTTCCTCCCTGCTCAGCTCCCCGAAAAGCTCCTTCTCCACACAGCCCACGCGTGCTCCTTGTCCCTTGAGTGCTTTTCCTTCCTCCCCACTTAAAACGTGGTTACAAAGCACGGATCCACATGGATCATCAGGGTTTTTGCACTAGGCTACCCCAAATTCACCGTCAGATCACATGTCTGTGGCCACAGCATGAACCACAAAAATCATACATCCGCTGTTTCATTTAGAATATTTTTTTCTTGTTTTCCTCCTCTAAAAACTACGTGCATGTTACGGTCAGGTGCGTGTTATAGAGCGAAAAATACGGTAAGTCTAGTGACAAGGCTTGGTGCTTGTGGTCGGTTGAAGGAGTGCTTAGTTGGAGAATGTTCTTGGGGTGGGACCTCCATCTCTCAGCCTTGCATTCTTGAATGGAGAGAGCTGGAGATGCAGAAGGAAAGCAGCTGGAGCCTGACTGCTGGGAAGGCCAGATTGAGACACCCACCCCAATTATGATTTATAATAATTATATGCTGCCATGTCTCGCACCCGCCTCCTGACACTGGCTTATCTTAGTGGAGATTCCCTGTCCAGGCCTCTCTCACTGTTCTTCCTCCTTTGCCGTGGGTGGCCAAGGACTTCTGGACATTCTAGCTCTGCTCCAACTGGGAATTATTTATTAAATTGTTATACCTCTCTTCATTTGAAGATCACAAGATAAAAATATGTGTGACACTGAAATAGGTGAGTATTAAAGGTGAATAACACTGATTGTGGGAAAGAAAAGAAAGAAGATGAAACCAGTGATGTGTCCAGCTGAATGTAATATTATTATAATAATAATAATAATAATAATAATAATAATAATAATAATAATGCGTAAAGAAGAAACCAATCTTCAAATCAGTTTCATATTCCCTGGCTGTATTTCTCAGTCACGATTGTGACTCAGAATCTTAGCCACAATTTATTCTAGAATATCAACTGGATCTCTTTGTAACAGGAGCCAGACATCCCTGGGATTTCATCCAGACATTCCTTTAGTGTGGGCAGCAGCAGCGGAGGAAGGAAGGAAGCAATTTGGGGGAAACAATTTCCTTCAGAAGGTCTTCCCCAGCGGCCAGCAGAGTTGATAAACTGCTCAGTGTGGACACCTTGAATTTAGCATGTTAGGGTCTGGATACCAATCATAATCCCTAGGAAATTTGTCAAAAATCCTTAAGATCCAGTTCCACCAACTCCCATGTAACACTGAGCCCTAGAGGAACCTTCTATGCTGAGAGGAGGCATCTCTGGCCCTCCAGATGTGGTTGGACTCAAAGTACCACCTGCCCAAGTAAGGATGGCCCATGGCCAGGGAGGATGGGAGTCTTATCTGGGGGGACACACTTTCCCCTTCTTCCCCCTCCTCTGAAAATGCGGAATGGGGGAGGCGGGGCACATTGACACACCAACAATATTTCAATATCGAGAAATGGTATTCGTGTTGCGACATCACCAAAATGTGTCTATACATGTGTGAGTAGAACAGTTGTGACTGTGCTGCCCGCCAGTTTAGCCGTAGGCATTTGACGAGAGAACCAACTAAAAAATTATGTGAAATGTAAAAGTGTTCCAACACTTTTTTACATCATTTAAGTTAAGATTTAAAAATACCAAGTTAAAAAATACCAAGGTAAGTTATTCCACTTAGTAATCAGGATTACACGTGATTTTCAAATAAGTTCAGTGGTTTTATTAACAATTGCTAGTTGACATTGAAAATGTCCGTTGGGGCACTTTGATACACTAAGACATGGGACGCACTGATACGTATAATAGTGCCCCGCTTAGCATACAATAATCTCTAAACAAGTGTCATATCTCAGGAAAAAACCAGGATCTTGTACGTTTGCTTCCGCATTGCAAGTGTTGATTTCAAGGATGTTGTTTCGCGGTTGCCAAAACCAAATTTCCCAAAGGGCACATCTTGAACATCATCTCTTTGTACTTTTTCTATTGACTTATGTGGATATAATGTGTAATAGAAGCTAAATGTTAAGTAATTATCTTATTTTTATAAGCATTTTGTTTCAATTACTATTTTTTGACTACCTAATGTGCGTTCTTATACTTTTTAAAGTTTTTCCAAACTTCCGGCCCATGGGCCTTAGGTTGCCTATGCCTGAGATAGAGGGTTAAATCAGGGCTGGCCAAATGGGACTCAGCTCCGTCCCCTCCCTGCATCTGCTGCCTGAGGGGGCTGCCTCAGTTTCCCTCACGGTGGAGCAGGCCCTGAGAACAGCTTTCCCGCTGCCTTCCAAAATACAGTCATACCTCGGGTTACAGATGCTTCGAGTTGTGTGTTTTCGATTTTATGCACCGCGCCAAACGCGGAAGTACTAGAACAGGTTACTTCCAGGTTTCGCGCGTGTGCAGAACCACTAATTCACTCTTTGCACATGTGCAGATGCACCAAATTGCAACCCACAAATGCGCAGACGCGGCGCTGCGGGTTGTGAATGTGCCTCCCGCACCGATCACGTTCGCAACCCAAGCATCCACTGCACAGGAAACATGACACAGAAGACCTTGGAGTCTCACCGTGGAACACAACAACAACAACAACGATTGGTTATACGTCACTTTGGGCTGCCCTGGGCGGTGGCGTAGGGTGTCCCCGTTACAACAGCCCTGCAAAATAGACCGGAGTTGCTGCACGCTTTTGGGACTTGGAAGAGTAACTTACGGCAACCCTAAAGGGCAGTCCAGTGTCGAAATTACGGGGGCCTCTTTCAAATAGGGGCTGGTGTTTGAACTTGGGCTTTGCTAATGTTACGGAATTGGCAGGGGGGGGGCACTTGTGGGAGAGCAGGTTTCTTTGGCCGTCTCCCCCTTCCTTGCTTGCCCCTTCTGCGTTCCCATGGCAAGTCCAGCCGAATTCGACTATGGCGTGTGGTGCATATCTCCGCCTTCAGACGGAGGGAGCCAGGCAGCTTTCTGGGTCATGTGCCCAACTTTTCATGAGCTGATATTAAATCCCAAAAGACCTACAGCTGTTTGTTACAAAGGGTGGGGCCCGATTCCGGTAGGTTTATGATATTAACTCTTTCCGTGCTCATTTCTGATGCTCAGAAGCAGGTGACCCTTTCCTAGACCTTCCTGATGACATTCTCAGTCTGACATACAGTATTTACACAGAAACACGAATCAAACACAAAAAACCCTTTACATAACTCCCTTTCTAAAATACACTGAGACCATCTTATAACATATCCCCGCTATAACACACAAGTTCTAATTAAATCCTAATATTTACTATACCTAAACATTGAGCACCACAGAGTAATAATAATAATAATAATAATAATAATATGTATTATTTCTACCCTGCCCATCTGGCTGAGTTTCCCCAGCCACTCTGGGTGGCTCCCAATTGAGTGTTAAAAACAATACAGCATTAAATATTAACAACTTCCCTAAACAAGGCTGCCTTCAGATGTCTTTTAAAAATAGGATAGCTGCTAAATTCCTTGACATCTGATGGGAGGGCATTCCACAGGGCAAGTGCCACTACCCAGAAGGCCCTCTGTCTGGTCCTCTGTAACCTCACTTCTTGCAATGAGGGAACCGCCAGAAGGCCCTCGGCGCTGGATTTCAGTGTCCAAGTTGAACGATGGAGGTGGAGACGCTCCTTCAGGTATACAGGACCGAGGCCATTTAGGGCTTAAAAGGTCAGCACCGACACTTTGAATTGTGCTCAGAAATGTCCTCAAATATTCCTCTGCAGTAAAGGAGGCAAATGGAAGCCTTCCCATTGTCCTTGTGCTTACAAATACTGCCTTAAGGAGGGATGAACAGGGTGGGCCTGTGAGCTGGATTCAGGAACTAAAGTATTTACCATCACAAAAGAATGGCCAGGCTGCCCAGGTAATGCAGTTAGTGACCATTAACAGGTATCCTTGGGGACAGGTTTTCTGCTGTAGACCGCCTCCTGTGATCTATTCCTGCTGTAGACAGTCTCCTTCTGTATGATATTTGGGGGGGGGGTGGTCTTGGGTGGGCAATTTCAAAAGACTATATAAGGCCTTGCACACCTCCCTCCTGGTTGTGGTGAGGGGGGGGAAACCCTGTTGCAATAAAGATCAGGCTTACTAGCCGCTTTGCTTCTCCATATACTCTGGTTGGCCTCTGTTATTTTCTCCTACCTACCGTATTTTTCGCTGCATAAGGCACACCTGATCATAAGGGGCACCTAGTTTCTAGAGGGGGAATTCAAGAAGAAAAATATTATTTAAAGGGAGCGCTGAGCAGAGCTCCCTGGTGCCCTGCGGAGGCATTGCGCCACTAAGGCAGAAGCTAAAACAGCTAGAGGGAGCGCTGCGCAGCGCTCTCTCTAGCTGTTCTGGCTTCTGAGGTAGCCTGCGAAGCCTCCGCAGGGCAGCAGCAAGCCTTCATCCCGGGCTTCCCCCGCCAGCCCTGACAAGCTCTGGGAGTATTCCCCACCTCCTGCAAAAGCCCACAGGAGCTGTGCACCCTTTAAGGAGCGTGCGGCTCCTGCGAGCTTTTTTACGAGGTGGGAGAAGGGACTGACGCAGCCAGTTAGTCCCTTCTCCCTCCTCAGGGAAAAGCCCCCAAGAGCGGCGTGCTTTTTAAAGGGTGTGCGGCTTCTGCGGGAGGTGGGGGAATTCTGTAAGATTATTTGGGGAAGTTTTTCTAATGAGAAGATATTGTCACAGATGCTTGTTTTTGCCATTCTCAAAAGTGTGAATTTGTGTCTGCAGAGATAACATGCCTTTTCTTCACAGGAAAAATGCTATAAAATAAACATACAGAGTTGAGGGAAAACCTTAATCCCATTGTTCCTTTGCAGATTTACCGTATTTTTCGCACCATAGGACGTACTTTTCCCCTCCAAAAATGAAGGGGAAATGTGTGTGCGTCCTATGGTGCGAATGCAGGCTTTCGCTGAAGCTGGAGAGCCCCACCACCAGCCCCACAAGCTCGGGGGACAGCGGGGAGGCGGAACGCCGCCATCCCGCTGTCCCCCGACTTGGTTAGAAGGCTGGCGGGGGGAGAAGCCTGCTCCTCCCCGTCGCCAGCCCCGCAAACTCGGGGGACAGCGGGAGAGGCGCAGCGCGCCCTTCCCGCTGCCCCCCGACTTGGCTAGAAGGCTGGCGGGGGGGGGGAAGCCTGCTCCTCCCCATCGCCAGCCCCGCAAACTCGGGAGACAGCGGGAGAGGCGCAGCGCGCCCTTCCCGCTGCCCCCCAACTTGGCTAGAAGGCTGGCGGGGGGGGGAGAAGCCTGCTCCTCCCCGTCGCCAGCCCCGCAAACTTGGGAGACAGCAGGAGAGGCGCAGCGCGCGCGCCCTTCCTGCTGCCCCCCGACTTGGCTAGAAGGCTGGCGGGGGGGGGGGAGAAGCCTGCTCCCCCCCGTTGCCAGCCCTGCAAACTCGGGAGAGGTGCCAGCCCTGCAAACTCGGCTGGAGAGGTGACGCGCGCCTATGGATGCTCCTGCCATAAGCGCGCGTCACCTCTCCCGTTGGGAGAGGGTTGCAGGGGGCTGCTTTAGCCCCGCGCGCGCTCTCCCGGCTGGAGAGGTGACGCGCGCCTATGGCAGGAGCCTCCATAGGCGCGCGTCACCTCTCCAGCCGGCAGAGCACGCACGGGGCTAAAGCAGCCCCCCGCAACCCTCTCCCGGCTGGAGAGGTGACGCGCGCCTATGGCCGCTGCTCCCTGACCTGCTCTTTGGGGCTGGTGGTGGGCTTCCCCCGCCAGCCCCAAAGAGCAGGTCGAAAGGAACTTGAAGCCTGGAGAGCGAGAGGGGTCGGTGCGCACCGACCCCTCTCGCTCTCCAGGCTTCCAAGGTAGCCGCCTGAACGCACCTTAAACGGCACCTTGTTTTAGAGCGGGAAAACAAAAGGGGGAAAATTCTCACACTCTCTGCCCAGCGCCCCTGCTTCGCTGAAGGGGTGCTGGGCAGAGAGCAGAAGAATTTTTTTTCCTTGTTCTCCCCCCTCTAAAACAAGGTGCGTCCTATTGTCCGGTGCATCCTATGGTGCGAAAAATACGGTATATACACAGAATCAACTCCTTAAATTCTAAGTTCCAAGAGGTTCAATGAACAGATGGTTTGCAGTGGAAGAGATCTGCACAAGTAGCTAAGTGTGAAGCAGTAAAAATGAAAGTGCAACCTTGTGAGCAGAATACTCCACACATCTTGGGGTCTTTGTGTAATAATTGTGCAAGTCAGACTTGAGGCAAGTGCTGAAGGCTCTTCAGGGCTGGCAACCTCTTCCCAATCCCACTGGGTTCCCACAACCGCACTAACACTTAACTCTACAGAATAGGCACCTGGATGCAGAAGCCAATCCAAAGGGGTGGCTGGTAGTGGAGGAGGTGAAATGCACAAGTTCTGAGTTTTTCATGTGCGCTAAAACTCAGTCTGCTTGGTTGCTTTTTATTTAAAAAAATGTTTACCAACATGCTATAATATTATTGTTTTAGTTAAATAGATTGCTTAAGTTGTTATTAAGGAAATGATTATTTTTCTCCTTCCAATAAATTACAGCAGAACTGTTGTCCAAATATAGACAGTAAACTTATTAAACCTCAGAATGATTTCATAATTATCTGTCTATGTATTTCTAATAGTGTAACCAAATCAGAAATTTTTGATTTAAATAGAATCATACTGACTACTGATTTATTGTAAATTGTGATTGAAATCAATTTGATTTATATCAAATTCACCCTGATTGCAATCTACCACAATGTCTGAAATAAGGATGGAACTATACAGAGGCGAACAGGACAATGTCCTGGCAGCTGCTACTACTTAGGTGTCTGAAACGGATAAATGAAAATATTCTCAATCATCACACACTCAGTTTCATCAGCAGGGAAGCCAAGATGCATCCTAGCAGGACTTTTGGGTTTGCGCTAGGATATAATTGGTGGTATTCAGGACAATCCAAAGTATGGAGATAAGTCCTAGCGAATACAGATGATCTGGGACAGCCAACACCCTCAGCAGGGAGGTTGGGTGATGGGGGTGGGGGTCAGGGGTGCTGGAAGGGGAGGCGTCTCTGTCGAGGCTCCTCCCCTTCCTTTAACCCTTCCATGGACTCCCTCTCTCCGTTTCCCCAGCCAAAAGGGACCCAGCCAGGCGCCCCACAACCCCAGGGATTCCTGCCGGGGGAAGCCGGGAGAATGGGGGGCCTCAGCCCCACCCCCACTGAGGGCGTCCGGGGGGGGCAGGGCAGCTGAGCATCTCTCGGCCCCCAGGAAAGAGAAAGGGGAGTCTGGCGGTGCTGCTGCCCAGGAGATCTTGCCAGGTGTAGATCCCTGCAGGTGTTGGGTCCCCCCTTCCCACCTGGGTCGGGGCCTGGATCGGGGCCCCTGTCGACGGGCCCCAGGGAGGGCGCTTTCCTTACGGGGGGGTCTCCCCTTATCCCCCCCTTCCCTATTCCCCCCTCCTCTCCCTCCCTCTTTACCTCTTGGTCCTCCGCCTCCCTGGCTCCAGATTAGTCCGCTTTCCTTGTCTGCAATAGAAAGGGGGGCGGGGCGACGGGGGGCGGCTCTTCAGCGACGCCCCTCCTCCTTTTCCGATCTAGAAACTTCCGGCGCATTTCGCAGCGACACTTCCGGTTCCTTTTGGGATTCGCTTGCCCCTAGAGCTACAAATGCAGAGCAGCCCCTCCCTGTGTTGGGATGGGAAGAGGACGGGACGGCGCTGCCTCTGGGGGCTCCATGGGGACCTGGCCCCCCTCCTTCCTCCTCCCCACAGCAGGGGAGGGAAGAGGATGAATGAGAAGTAGGGAAGGGCTGCTCCTCCCCCTGTGGGTCAGGAGAGTGGGGGAGGGGCGGACCCAGGGAAGCCGGGGGGGGGTGTCCCTCCCCTCCCCCGCCCAGATTTGCCTCGCAAGGTCCTCTGTGAAGCCCAGAGATGGACCCAGACATGGGGCTGCCTGAGAGAGAAGGGGCGCTTCCTTTCCTCTCCTGCGCCCAGAGACCCCCTTGGCCCGACAGGGAGAGGGTGGGCTCCCCTTCCGCCATGAGAGGAATGCAATGGGGTTGTGAGGGGGGGGGAGAGAGAGACCCCTTTCTGCTCCCCTCACAAGAGGGTCCCCCTTGTGTCTCTGAGGGACAAGAGAGGAGGCGCCCCTCCCCCCACTGCTTCTTTCCCTCAGCGACTCCGAGGGCAACGACTTTTCCCGCCTTTTCCCAACTTCCCGCCCTTCGAAATCTGAGCCTCGCCTCAGTTTCAGGCGCCAAGGAGGCAGATTCCCCGGGCTCCCTGATTTATTAGTGGATTTCTTCTCATTCGCCCTGATTTCTGCTCATATATCTTGCTTTTGGAGCTTCTCTCTGCTTCTTTAGTAAGAAGGCTGTATAAACCCCCCTCACCACTGCCTGAATCCCATACAGTATGTCAAAGTCTGATTTCTTCCCATTTGCTGTGTATAATTCTTCCTCCAGGACTGTTCTTCCTTCCTGCCAATGTCACTTCCAAACTAATAATTCTTCCCTCACTATCCTTAAATAGCTGCTTGGGGACTAGTTTGGGACCTGCATAAAGAACCTCCTCTCTTTTCTCGTTTTAGCTGTAGGTACAAGTTCACGGCCAAAAGCCTTATTGATACACAATCTTCCATCCGATGCCTGCTTACTCGGAAGTAAGTCCTACTCTGCTCCCATGTGCGGAGCCAGCAGTTCAGGCACTTCTGCTAGCAGGAGGCCAAAGGAGCCGGAGTGGTTTGCAACCAGGGTGGTTTCCAAATGCTGCCCTTTTGGATACGTTTCCATTTATTCTTTTGCGTGGGGACTGGCCAGATTGAACCCCCCCGCCCCCATTCAAAAGAAAGACTTGCAAAAGATTTCAAAGGCGAAATTTCCAAAAGATGGCATATTGTCCTGAATTTAAGACAAGTCAGTTGAAAACTCATGGGCTTTTTTGGCGTTTATTTGGGGCCTTGTCTAAAAAATAGCTCTACAGTTTTGGGGGTGTCCTGGTTTTTACTTTTTGCAATGTGGCAACCCTAATTATTCTGGGCTCTGCTTGAACTGAAACTCCCTTTTAGAGCTCAGTCGGTAGAGCATGAGACTCTGAATCTATGGGTTAGGAGTTTGAGCCCCACTTTGGGCAAAATACCTTAATTCCAGGGGGCTGGACTAGATGACCCCCGTGGTCCCTTCCAACTCTGCAATTCTAGGATTCTACCATGTGTAGAGGAAAGATCGCCCTCTTGTGGGCAGTGGAGGAATGATGTAATGTTGGTTGGTGGGAACTGTTCTTGAGTGTTGCCTTGTCACACACATGCAACACCACAACAGTCCTGTGAAAGGAAGGGGGGAACATTTCTGCAGGCTGATGTCCATCCAGCTGCCCAGGCCCCAGCACCTCCCCCTAAGAGTGAAGGGTCCCAGTCTGGAAATCCCCCCTTCCTGCTGGAGATGAGGCCGTAAGGGATTCCAGACAGACAGAGGCGCCCTTGCTCTGTGATTCCCTTGCCAGCAGGGAGACTTCAAAAGCCCCCCCCCCCAATGCCTCCCCCTTCCCTCATTCAGTACGGAGACTTTTCATCTTGTGGTTGGGTCATTTTTAATCCAGTTTCTTTCTGTCTCCCTGCAATTTTAATACTGTTGTTGGTTTCCTTGTTTAAATTATTCTGTTTACTAGTGATATTTCACATAGTGTATGTGAATGCAAAGCAATTGTGGCTCTTGGGTAGAAATCTGTGATCCAGACATGACCTAGTCAATCACACCTTGTTTCAACATCCATCTAACATAAGGAGAAGAAAATCCCCCCATCATTTAGCCCGGACACTGAGGTCCACTTCCGAGGGTCTTCTGGGAGTTCCCTCATAATTACAGGGAACCAGGCAGAGGGCCTTCTTGGTAGTGGCGCCCTCCCTGTGGAACACACGCCCCCATAATAATTTATTAATAATAATTATCATCATCATCATCAGATGTCAAAGAGAGAAAGTAACTTTTGGAAGACCTCTGAAGGCCTTCAGGGAAGTTCTTAATGTTTGACATTTTACATGTTCCTTTGTCATAGAACCAAGCTGGCACCATCCATTGGTTCTGGCAGGGTTCTAGTTCATGGTCAACAAGATTAAACAGATGCACATTGGGCTGATGAGGAGGAGGTGAGGGACCAGGAGTGAGACCTTGGGGTCATGCTAGGTAACTCTGGGAAATTGTTGACCCTGTGTGCACTGGCTCGGGAAACTGCAAATCTCACGCTGGGGATGTTTAGGGAACCGATTGAAAATACACCTGCCACTCTCCTAATGGTTGTAGTGCAGATCTTGTTGGCATGCAGAGGGTCGCAAGGCCAGCTGGCTAGTCCCAGGTGGGTCATCTCCTTCCAGCCGTCCCGCTGCGAAGACCCATCAGCCTCTGCTCCGATGTAAATCAGCGACCCAAGCTTCGAAGCCAGGGCACACTATATAAGCAGAGCGAAGGCGTGAGGCTTGTGGAAGCATACTACAACTACAGATTTATTAATCATAAATCAGGACAAAGAAACAGTCTGTCTCTCTCTTTGTATTCTCAGAGAGACAGAGAAAAGCAAAAGCTATACGCACAACAGAAGTTCCCAGCATACTGTGCTGGAATGTAAACAGACACGTACCAATCTCATGGCTGCTCCTTAAGGATGAATGGAAATTATTTATGGAGATCTATGGTGTGAACACATTTGGAGTACTGTGCACAGTTCAGTATGGGACCTTTCAGTTTGGAGAGAAGACGAGGAAGGAAGGACATGTCAGATAGAATGGAGAAAGAGGATAGAGAAAAGCCCCCCCAATAAAAATAGAACTCATGGAATCCAGTGAAGCAGGAATGGTGGAAGATTTAGGAGAGCGAAAAGAAGGGTCTCCCCCCCCCCTTCTCTGCATCCAGCCAGTCTTTGATGGCAACAGCAACAATAAGATAATTACATCAATAGTATGCATTGTGCTCTGCTGGCAGGAGGACTCCCTCGGATCATGTCCAGTTGCAAAAGTGCAAGGAGGCTTTCCACCCTCAGGGCCCAGAGGGGGGGTCGTGCCTTGGGGCAGCTGGTGGAATTGGAGGAAGCTGACGCTTAGCACTCTGGGTTTGGGACCTGCCTGAACCTCCTTCCACATTATACTCATCCATATTGTTTCTCGCCTGCGTTATTTTGGGGATAGCATTCTACACACACTTGTATCACCATGTGCCCCCTCCCAACATTGCTCTGAGATGCTCTGGTATGGCCCCTTCTTCCCTGTGCCCCCTTCCCTCCTCATGCAAGACGTGCAGCTGGGAACAGAGCCTTTCCTGGTTATGCCAGGGAATGCCATGCACTTAAATGGTTTCTCCCCTGTGTGACTCCGTTGATGAACACTAAGTGTTCCACTATCAGTGAAGCTCTTTCCACATTCCATGCATTTAAATGGTTTCTCCCCTGTGTGACTCCGTTGATGAATTCTAAGGTTTCCACTAGTAGTGAAGCTCTTTCCACATTCCATGCACATAAATGGTTTCTCACCTGTGTGACTCCATTGATGAATTCTAAGGTCTCCACTCTGACTGAAGCTCTTTCCACACTCCATGCATTTGAATCATGGAATCATAGAGTTGGAAGAGACCACAAGGGCCATCGAGTCCAACCCCCTGCCAAGCAGGAAACACCATCAGAGCACTCCTGACATATGGTTGTCAAGCCTCTGCTTAAAGACCTCCAAAGAAGGAGACTCCACCACACTCCTTGGCAGCAAATTCCACTGTCAAACAGCTCTTACTGTCAGGAAGTTCTTCCTAATGTTTAGGTGGAATTTTCTTTCTTGTAGTTTGGATCCACTGCTCCGTGTCTGCTTCTTTGGAGCAGAATAAATGGTTTCTCCCCTGTGTGACTCCGTTGATGAATTCTAAGGTGCCCACTCCCACTGAAGCTCTTTCCACACTCCATGCATTTAAATGGTTTCTCCCCTGTGTGACTCCGTTGATGAATTCTAAGGTATCCACTCGCACTGAAGCTCTTTCCACACTCCATGCATTTAAATGGTTTCTCCCCTGTGTGACTCCGTTCATGAATTCTAAGGTGTCCACTCCCACTGAAGCTCTTTCCACATTCCATGCATTTAAATGGTTTCTCCCCTGTGTGACTCCGTTGATGAATTCTAAGGGGTCCACTCCCACTGAAGCTCTTTCCACACTCCATGCATTTAAATGGTTTCTCCCCAGTGTGTCTCCGTTGATGAATTCTAAGGTCTCCACTCTGACTGAAGCTCTTTCCACAGTCCATGCATTTAAATGGCTTCTCCCCAGTGTGCCTCCGTTGATGAATTCTAAGGGGTCCACTCCCACTGAAGCTCTTTCCACACTCCATGCATTTAAATGGTTTCTCCCCTGTGTGACTCCGTTGATGAATTCTAAGGTCTCCACTCCGACTGAAGCTCTTTCCACACTCCATGCATTTAAATGGTTTCTCCCCCGTGTGACTCCGTTGATGAATTCTAAGGTGTCCACTCCGACTGAACCTCTTTCCACACTCCATACATTTAAAAGGTTTCTCCCCCGTGTGACTCCGTTGATGAATTCTAAGGTGTCCACTCTGACTGAAGCTCTTTCCACACTCCATGCATTTAAATGGTTTCTCCCCCGTGTGACTCCGTTGATGAATTCTAAGGTGTCCACTCTCAGTGAAGCTCTTTCCACACTCCATGCATTTAAATGGTTTCTCCCCACTATGACTCCGTTGATGAATTCTAAGGTGTCCACTCTGACTGAAGCTCTTTCCACACTCCATGCATTTAAATGGTTTCTCCCCTGTGTGACTCCGTTGATGAATTCTAAGGTGTCCACTCTCAGTGAAGCTCTTTCCACACTCCAAGCATTTAAATGGTTTCTCCCCTGTGTGAGTCCATTGATGTTTTCTAAGTTTTGCACTGCCAGTGAAGCTCTTTCCACACTCCATACTTTCAAATTGTTTATGTTCTCTCTTTTCACACTCCATTTATTTAAATGGTTTCTTCGTTAATTCCATTGGACGTGGCCCACCAGAATTCTGACTGCCTTCTCCATTGTCTTCTTTCGATGGGGTGGGGAGAAAATCCTATTTGTTTTCTAGGAAGAGAACAAAGTACTATTATAATTAACACCTGCTCTTATTTTAACGTCCCTTTGGCCTCAGGAGGTGCATAGTGACCATTTTGGGAAACCCATATATAAGTCTAGTGACAAGGCTTGGTGCTTGTGGTCGGTTGAAGGAGTGCTCAGTTGGAGCATGTTCTTGGGGTTGGACCTCCATCCCTCAGCCTTGCATTATTGAATGGAGAGAGCTGGAGATGCAGAAGGAAAGCAGCTGGAGCCTGACTGCTGGGAAGGCCAGATTGAGACACCCACCCCAATTATGATTTATAATAATTACATGCCGCCGGGTCTCGCACCCGCCTCCTGACACTGGCTTATCTTAGCGGAGATTCCCTGTCCAGGCCTCTCTCACTGTTCTTCCTCCTTTGCCGTGGGTGGCCAAGGGCTTCTGGATATTCTAGCTCTGCTCCAACTGGGAATTACTTAGTAAATTGTTATACCTCTCTTCGTTTGAAGATCACAAGATAAAAATATGTGTGACACTGAAAAAGGTGAGTGTTAAAGGTGAATAACACTGATTGTGGGAAAGAAAAGAAAGAAGATGAAACCCGTGGTGTGTCCACCTGAATGTAATATAATAATAATAATAATAATAATAATAATAATAATAATAATAATGCGTAAAGAACAAACCAATCTTCAAATCAGTTTCATATTCCCTGGCTGTATTTCTCAGTCACTATTTCTCAGCCACAATTTATTCTAGAATATCAACTGTATCTCTTTGTAATAGGAGGCAGACATCCCTGGGATTTCATCCAGACATTCCTTTAGTGTGGGCAGCAGCAGCAGCAGCGGAGGAAGGAAGGAATTAACTTTGGGGGAAATTATTTCCTTCAGAAGGTCTTCCCCAGCGGCCAGCAGGGTTAATAAGCTGCTCAGTGTGGACACCTTGGCTTTAGCATGTTAGGGTCTGGATACCAATCATAATCCCTAGGAAATTTGTCAAAAACCCTTAAGATCCAGGTTCACCAATTCCCGGTAACACTGAACCCTAGAGGAACCTTCTATGCTGAGTTCAGGCATCTCTGGCTCTCCAGATGTGGTTGGACTCAAAGTACCACCTGCCCAAGCAAGGATGGCCCATGGCCAGGGAGGATGGGAGTATTATCTGGTGGGACAAACTTTCCCCTTCTTCCCCCTCCTCTGAAAATGCGGAATGGGGGAGGTGGGGCACATTGACGCAAGGGGGACATTGACACCCCAACAATATTTCAATATCGAGAAATGATATCCGTGTCGCGACATCACCCAAATGTGCCTATACATGTGTGAGTAGAACAGTTGCGACTGCGCTGGCCGCCAGTTAGCCGTTGGCGTTTGAAAAGAGTAGGTGTGTTTTTAGCACGACCAACTAAAAAATTATGTGAAATGTAAAAGTGTTCCAACACTTTTTTACGTCATTTAGTTCAGATTTAAAAATACCAAAGGTAAGTTATTCCACTTAGTAATCAGGATTACATGTGATTTTCAAATAAGTTCAGTGGTTTTATTAACAATTGCTAGTTGACATTGAAAATGTCTGTTGGGGCACTTTGATACACTAAGACATGGGACGCATTGATATGTATAAAAGTGTCCCACTTAGTGTACAATAATCTCTAAACAAGTGTCATATCTCAGGAAAAAACCAGAATCTTGTATGTTTGTCTTCCCTATTGCAAGTGTTGATTTCAAGGATGTTGTTTTGCGTTTGCCAAAACCAAATTTCCCAAAGGGCACATCTTGAACATCATCTCTTGATACTTTTTCTATTGACTTATGTGGATATAATGTGTAACAGAAGCTAAATGTTAAGTAATTATCTTATTTTTATAAGCATTTTGTTTAAATTACTAATTTTTTACTACCTAATGTGAGTTCCTATACTTTTTAAAGTTTTTCCAAACTTCTGGCCCATGGGCCTTAAGGTGCCTATGCCTGGGATAGAGGGTTAAATCAGGGCTGGCCAAATGGGACTCAGCTCCATCCCCTCCTTGCCCCTCCCTGCATCTGCTGCCTGAGGGGGCTGCCTCAGTTTCCCTAACGATGGAGCAGGCCCTGAGAACAGCCTTCCTGCTGCCTTCCAAAATACAATCATACCTCGGGTTACAGACGCTTCGAGATGTGTGTTTTCGGTTTTGTGCACCGCGCCAAATGCGGAAGTACTAGAACAGGTTACTTCCAGGTTTCGCGCGTGTGCAGAACCACTAATTCACTCTTTGCACATGTGCAGAAGCACCAAATTGCAACCCACAAATGCACAGACGCGACGCTGCGGGTTGTGAATGTGCCTCCTGCACAGATCACATTTGCAACCTAAGCGTCCACTGCACAGGAAACATGACACAGAAGACCTTGGAGTCTCAGTGTGGAAAACAACAACAACAACAACAACAAAAAAAAAAAAAACACACCAAGGATTGGTTATACGTCACTTTGGGCTGCCCTGGGCGGTGGCGTAGGGTGTCCCCATTACAACAGCCCTGCAAAATAGACCGGAGTTGCTGCGCGCTTTTGGGACTTGGAAGAGTAACTTACGGCAACCGTAAAGGGCAGTCCAGTGTCGAAATTACGGGGGCCTCTTTCAAATAGGGGCTGGTGTTTGAACTTGGGCTTTGCTAATGTTACGGAATTGGCAGGGGGGGGGCACTTGTGGGAGAGCAGGTTTCTTTGGCTGTCTCCCCCTTCCTTGCTTGCCCCTTCTGCGTTCCCATGGCAAGTCCAGCCAAATTAGACTATGGCGTGTGCTGCATATCTCCGCCTTCAGACGGAGGGAGCCAGGCAGCTTTCTGGGTCATGTGCCCAACTTTTCATGAGCTGATATTAAATCCCAACTACAGCTGCTTGTTACAAAGGGTGGGGGCCGATTCCGGTAGGTTAATGATATTAACTCTTTCCGTGCTCATTTCTGATGCTCAGAAGCAGGTGACCCTTTCCTAGACCTTCCTGATGACATTCTCAGTCTGACACACAGTATTTACACAGAAACACGGATAAAACATGAAAAACCCTTTACATAACTCCCTTTCTAAAATTCAAGGAGACCATCTTATAACATATCCCCGCTATAACACACAAGTTCTAATTAAATCCTAATATTTACTATATCTAAACATTGAGCACCACAGACTAATAATAATAATAATAATAATAATAATAATAATAATGTATTATTTATACCCTGCCCATCTGGCTGAGTTTCCCCAGCCACTCTGGGTGGCTCCCAATCGAATATTAAAAACAATAGAGCATTAAATATTAACAACTTCCCTAAACAGGGCTGCCTTCAGATGTCTTTTAAAAATAAGATAGCTGCTTAATTCCTTGACATCTGATGGGAGGGCATTCCACAGGGCAAGCACCACTACCCAGAAGGCCCTCTGTCTGGTCCCCTGTAACCTCACTTCTTGCAATGAGGGAACCGCCAGAAGGCCCTCGAGGCTGGATCTCAGTGTCCAGGTTGAACGATGGAGGTGGAGACGCTCCTTCAGGTATACAGGACTGAGGCCGTTTAGGGCTTGAAAGGTCAGCACCAACACTTTGAATTGTGCCCAGAAACGTACTCAAATATTCCTCTGCAGTAAAGGAGGCAAATGGAAGCCTTCCCATTGTCTTTGTGCTTACGAATACTGTGTTAAGGAGGGATGAACAGGGTGGGCCTGTGACCTGGATTCAGGAACTAAAGTATTTACCATCACAAAAGAATGCCCAGGCTGCCCAGGTAATGCAGTTAGTGACCATTAACAGGTATCCTTGGGGACAGGTTTTCTGCTGTTGACCGCCTCCTGTGATGTATTCCTGCTGGAGACAGTCTCCTTCTGTATGATATTTGGGGGGGGGGTCTTGGGTGGGCAATTTCAAAAGACTATAAAAGGCCTTGCACACCTCCCTCCTGGTTGTGGTGAGGGGGGGGGGGAACCCTGTTGCAATAAAGATCAGGCTTACTAGCCGCTTTGCTTCTCCATATACTCTGGTTGGCCTCTGTTATTTTCTCCTACCTACCGTATTTTTCGCTGCATAAGGCACACCTGATCATAAGGGGCACCTAGTTTCTAGAGGGGGAATTCAAGAAGAAAAATATTATTTAAAGGGAGCGCTGAGCAGAGCTGCCTGGTGCCCTGCGGAGGCTTTGCGCCACTAAGGCAGAAGCTAAAACAGCTAGAGGGAGCACTGCGCAGCGCTCTCTAGCTGTTCTGGCTTCTGAGGTAGCCTGCGAAGCCTCCGCAGGGCAGCAGCAAGCCTTCATCCCGGGCTTCCCCCGCCAGCCCTGACAAGCTCTGGGAGTATTCCCCACCTCCTGCAAAAGCCCACAGGAGCTGTGCACCCTTTAAGGAGCGTGCGGCTCCTGCGGGCTTTTTTACGAGGTGGGAGAAGGGACTGACGCAGCCAGTCAGTCCCTTCTCCCTCCTCAGGGAAAAGCCCCCAAGAGCGGTGTGCTCTTCAAAGAGTGCGCGGCTTCTGCGGGAGGTGGGGGAATTCTGTAAGATTATTTGGGGAAGTTTTTCTAATGAGAAGATATTGTCACAGATGCTTGTTTTTGCCATTCTCAAAAGTGTGAATTTGTGTCTGCAGAGATAACATGCCTTTTCTTCACAGGAAAAATGCTATAAAATAAACATACAGAGTTGAGGGAAAACCTTAATCCCATTGTTCCTTTGCAGATTTACCGTATTTTTCGCACCATAGGACGCACTTTTTCCCCTCCAAAAATGAAGGGGAAATGTGTGTGCGTCCTATGGTGTGAATGCAGGCTTTCGCTGAAGCTGGAGAGCGAGAGGGGTCGGTGCGCACCGACCCCTCTCTCTCTCCAGGCTTCAGGAGAGCCCCACCACCAGCCCCACAAGCTCGGGGGACAGCGGGGAGGCGGAACGCCGCCATCCCGCTGTCCCCCAACTTGGTTAGAAGGCTGGCGGGGGGAGAAGCCTGCTCCTCCCCGTCGCCAGCCCCGCAAACTCGGGGGACAGCGGGAGAGGCGCAGCGCGCCCTTCCCGCTGCCCCCCGACTTGGCTAGAAGGCTGGCGGGGGGGGGGGGGAAGCCTGCTCCTCCCCATCGCCAGCCCCGCAAACTCGGGAGACAGCGGGAGAGGCGCAGCGCGCCCTTCCCGCTGCCCCCCAACTTGGCTAGAAGGCTGGCGGGGGGGGGAAGCCTGCTCCTCCCCATCGCCAGCCCCGCAAACTCGGGGGACAGCGGGAGAGGCGCAGCGCGCCCTTCCCGCTGCCCCCCGACTTGGCTAGAAGGCTGGCGGGGGGGGGAAGCCTGCTCCTCCCCATCGCCAGCCCCGCAAACTCGGGGGACAGCGGGAGAGGCGCAGCGCGCCCTTCCCGCTGCCCCCCAACTTGGCTAGAAGGCTGGCGGAGGGGGGGGAGAAGCCTGCTCCCCCCCGTTGCCAGCCCTGCAAACTCGGGAGACAGCGGGAGAGGCGCAGCGCGCTCTCCCGCTGTCTCCCGACATGGTTTGGAGGCTGGCGGAGGGCTTCCTCCTCCCCCAGCCCCGCAAGCTCCCAGAGGGATGCCAAAGCTGCGCGCAGCTTCGGCATGGCTCTGGGTCCCGTTCTGGGGGAGGGGCTGCTTTAGCCCCCCCCTCTCGGCTGGAGAGGTGACGCACGCCTATGGATGCTCCTGCCATAAGCGCGCGTCACCTCTCCCGCTGGGAGAGGGTCGCAGGGGGCTGCTTTAGCCCCGCGCGCGCTCTCCCGGCTGGAGAGGTGACGCGCGCCTATGGCAGGAGCCTCCATAGGCGCGCGTCACCTCTCCAGCCGGCAGAGCACGCACGGGGCTAAAGCAGCCCCCCGCAACCCTCTCCCGGCTGGAGAGGTGACGCGCGCCTATGGCCGCTGCTCCCTGACCTGCTCTTTGGGGCTGGTGGTGGGCTTCCCCCGCCAGCCCCAAAGAGCAGGTCGAAAGGAACTTGAAGCCTGGAGAGCGAGAGGGGTCGGTGCGCACCGACCCCTCTCGCTCTCCAGGCTTCCAAGGTAGCCGCCTGAACGCACCTTAAACGGCACCTTGTTTTAGAGCGGGAAAACAAAAGGGGGAAAATTCTCACACTCTCTGCCCAGCGCCCCTGCTTCGCTGAAGGGGCGCTGGGCAGAGAGCAGAAGAATTTTTTTCCCTTGTTCTCCCCCCTCTAAAACAAGGTGCGTCCTATTGTCCGGTGCATCCTATGGTGCGAAAAATACGGTATATACACAGAATCAACTCCTTAAATTCTAAGTTCCAAGAGGTTCAATGAACAGATGGTTTGCAGTGGAAGAGATCTGCACAAGTAGCTAAGTGTGAAGCAGTAAAAATGAAAGTGCAACCTTGTGAGCAGAATACTCCACACATCTTGGGGTCTTTGTGTAATAATTGTGCAAGTCAGACTTGAGACAAGTTCTGAAGGCTCTTCAGGGCTGGCAACCTCTTCCCAATCCCACTGGGTTCCAACAGCCGCACTAACACTTAACTGTACAGAATAGGCACCTGGATGCAGAAGCCAATCCAAAGGGGTGGCTGGTAGTGGAGGAGGTGAAATGCTTAAGTTCTGAGTTTTTCATGTGCGCTAAAACTCAGTCTGCTTGGTTGCTTTTTATTTAAAAAAATGTTTACCAACATGCTATAATATTATTGTTTTAGTTAAATAGATTGCTTAAGTTGTTATTAAGGAAATGATTATTTTTCTCCTTCCAATAAATTACAGCAGAACTGTTGTCCAAATATAGACAGTAAACTTATTAAACCTCAGAATGATTTCATAATTATCTGTCTATGTATTTCTAATAGTGTAACCAAATCAGAAATTTTTGATTTAAATAGAATCATACTGACTACTGATTTATTGTAAATTGTGATTGAAATCAATTTGATTTATATCAAATTCACCCTGATTGCAATCTACCACAATGTCTGAAATAAGGATGGAACTATACAGAGGCGAACAGGACAATGTCCTGGCAGCTGCTACTACTTAGGTGTCTGAAACGGATAAATGAAAATATTCTCAATCATCACACACTCAGTTTCATCAGCAGGGAAGCCAAGATGCATCCTAGCAGGACTTTTGGGTTTGCGCTAGGATATAATTGGTGGTATTCAGGACAATCCAAAGTATGGAGATAAGTCCTAGCGAATACAGATGATCTGGGACAGCCAACACCCTCAGCAGGGAGGTTGGGTGATGGGGGTGGGGGTCAGGGGTGCTGGAAGGGGAGGCGTCTCTGTCGAGGCTCCTCCCCTTCCTTTAACCCTTCCATGGACTCCCTCTCTCCGTTTCCCCAGCCAAAAGGGACCCAGCCAGGCGCCCCACAACCCCAGGGATTCCTGCCGGGGGAAGCCGGGAGAATGGGGGGCCTCAGCCCCACCCCCACTGAGGGCGTCCGGGGGGGGCAGGGCAGCTGAGCATCTCTCGGCCCCCAGGAAAGAGAAAGGGGAGTCTGGCGGTGCTGCTGCCCAGGAGATCTTGCCAGGTGTAGATCCCTGCAGGTGTTGGGTCCCCCCTTCCCACCTGGGTCGGGGCCTGGATCGGGGCCCCTGTCGACGGGCCCCAGGGAGGGCGCTTTCCTTACGGGGGGTCTCCCCTTATCCCCCCCTTCCCTATTCCCCCCTCCTCTCCCTCCCTCTTTACCTCTTGGTCCTCCGCCTCCCTGGCTCCAGATTAGTCCGCTTTCCTTGTCTGCAATAGAAAGGGGGGCGGGGCGACGGGGGGCGGCTCTTCAGCGACGCCCCTCCTCCTTTTCCGATCTAGAAACTTCCGGCGCATTTCGCAGCGACACTTCCGGTTCCTTTTGGGATTCGCTTGCCCCTAGAGCTACAAATGCAGAGCAGCCCCTCCCTGTGTTGGGATGGGAAGAGGACGGGACGGCGCTGCCTCTGGGGGCTCCATGGGGACCTGGCCCCCCTCCTTCCTCCTCCCCACAGCAGGGGAGGGAAGAGGATGAATGAGAAGTAGGGAAGGGCTGCTCCTCCCCCTGTGGGTCAGGAGAGTGGGGGAGGGGCGGACCCAGGGAAGCCGGGGGGGGGGTCCCTCCCCTCCCCCGCCCAGATTTGCCTCGCAAGGTCCTCTGTGAAGCCCAGAGATGGACCCAGCCTCTGGGGCTGGGACAAAATAAAAAAATTCCTTCCAGTAGCACCTTAAAGACCAACTAAGTTAGTTCTAGGTATGAGCTTTCGTGTGCATGCACACTTCTTCACATACCATGCACACGAAAGCTCATACACATGCACACGAAAGCCCCTTCCGCCATGAGAGGAATGCAATGGGGTTGTGAGGGGGGGGGGGAGAGAGAGACCCCTTTCTGCTCCCCTCCCAAGAGGGTCCCCGTCGTGTCTCTGAGGGGCGAGAGAGGAGGAGCCCTTCCCCCCGCTGCTCCTTCCCCTCAACGACTTTTCCCGCCTTTTCCCAACTTCCCGCCCTTCGAAATCTGAGCCTCGCCTCAGTTTCAGGCGCCGAGGAGGCAGATTCCCCGGGCTCCCTGATTTATTAGTGGATTTCTTCTCATTCGCCCTGATTTCTGCTCATATATCTTGCTTTTGGAGCTTCTCTCTGCTTCTTTAGTAAGAAGGCTGTATAAACCCCCCTCACCACTGCCTGAATCCCATACAGTATGTAAAAGTCTGATTTCTTCCCATTTGCTGTGTATAATTCTTCCTCCAGGACTGTTCTTCCTTCCTGCCAATGTCACTTCCAAACTAATAATTCTTCCCTCACTATCCTTAAATAGCTGCTTGGGGACTAGTTTGGGACCTGCATAAAGAACCTCCTCTCTTTTCTCGTTTTAGCTGTAGGTACAAGTTCATGGCCAAAAGCCTTATTGATACACAATCTTCCATCCGATGCCTGCTTACTATGAAGTAAGTCCTACTCTGCTCCAATGTGCGGAGCCAGCAGTTCAGGCACTTCTGCTACCAGGAGGCCAAAGGAGCCGGAGTGGTTTGCAACCAGGTGGTTTCCAAATGCTGCCCTTTTTGATACGTTTCCATTTATTCTTTTACGTGGGGACTGGCCAGATTGAACCCCCCCGCCCCCATTCAAAAGAAAGACTTGCAAAAGATTTCAAAGGCGAAATTTCCAAAAGATGGCATATTGTCCTGAATTTAAGACAAGTCAGTTGAAAACTCATGGGCTTTTTTGGCGTTTATTTGGGGCCTTGTCTAAAAAATAGCTCTACAGTTTTGGGGGTGTCCTGGTTTTTACTTTTTGCAATGTGGCAACCCTAATTATTCTGGGCTCTGCTTGAACTGAAACTCCCTTTTAGAGCTCAGTCGGTAGAGCATGAGACTCTGAATCTATGGGTTAGGAGTTTGAGCCCCACTTTGGGCAAAATACCTTAATTCCAGGGGGCTGGACTAGATGACCCTCGTGGTCCCTTCCAACTCTGCAATTCTAGGATTCTACCATGTGTAGAGGAAAGATCGCCCTCTTGTGGGCAGTGGAGGAATGATGTAATGTTGGTTGGTGGGAACTGTTCTTGAGTGTTGCCTTGTCACACACATGCAACACCACAACAGTCCTGTGAAAGGAAGGGGGGAACATTTCTGCAGGCTGATGTCCATCCAGCTGCCCAGGCCCCAGCACCTCCCCCTAAGAGTGAAGGGTCCCAGTCTGGAAATCCCCCCTTCCTGCTGGAGATGAGGCAGTAAGGGATTCCAGACAGACAGAGGCGCCCTTGCTCTGTGATTCCCTTGCCAGCAGGGAGACTTCAAAAGCCCCCCCCCAATGCCTCCCCCTTCCCTCATTCAGTACGGAGACTTTTCATCTTGTGGTTGGGTCATTTTTAATCCAGTTTCTTTCTGTCTCCCTGCAATTTTAATACTGTTGTTGGTTTCCTTGTTTAAATTATTCTGTTTACTAGTGATATTTCACATAGTGTATGTGAATGCAAAGCAATTGTGGCTCTTGGGTAGAAATCTGTGATCCAGACATGACCTAGTCAATCACACCTTGTTTCAACATCCATCTAACATAAGGAGAAGAAAATCCCCCCATCATTTAGCCCGGACACTGAGGTCCACTTCCGAGGGTCTTCTGGGAGTTCCCTCATAATTACAGGGAACCAGGCAGAGGGCCTTCTTGGTAGTGGCGCCCTCCCTGTGGAACACACGCCCCCATAATAATTTATTAATAATAATTATCATCATCATCATCAGATGTCAAAGAGAGAAAGTAACTTTTGGAAGACCTCTGAAGGCCTTCAGGGAAGTTCTTAATGTTTGACATTTTACATGTTCCTTTGTCATAGAACCAAGCTGGCACCATCCATTGGTTCTGGCAGGGTTCTAGTTCATGGTCAACAAGATTAAACAGATGCACATTGGGCTGATGAGGAGGAGGTGAGGGACCAGGAGTGAGACCTTGGGGTCATGCTAGGTAACTCTGGGAAATTGTTGACCCTGTGTGCACTGGCTCGGGAAACTGCAAATCTCACGCTGGGGATGTTTAGGGAACCGATTGAAAATACACCTGCCACTCTCCTAATGGTTGTAGTGCAGATCTTGTTGGCATGCAGAGGGTCGCAAGGCCAGCTGGCTAGTCCCAGGTGGGTCATCTCCTTCCAGCCGTCCCGCTGCGAAGACCCATCAGCCTCTGCTCCGATGTAAATCAGCGACCCAAGCTTCGAAGCCAGGGCACACTATATAAGCAGAGCGAAGGCGTGAGGCTTGTGGAAGCATACTACAACTACAGATTTATTAATCATAAATCAGGACAAAGAAACAGTCTGTCTCTCTCTTTGTATTCTCAGAGAGACAGAGAAAAGCAAAAGCTATACGCACAACAGAAGTTCCCAGCATACTGTGCTGGAATGTAAACAGACACGTACCAATCTCATGGCTGCTCCTTAAGGATGAATGGAAATTATTTATGGAGATCTATGGTGTGAACACATTTGGAGTACTGTGCACAGTTCAGTATGGGACCTTTCAGTTTGGAGAGAAGACGAGGAAGGAAGGACATGTCAGATAGAATGGAGAAAGAGGATAGAGAAAAGCCCCCCCAATAAAAATAGAACTCATGGAATCCAGTGAAGCAGGAATGGTGGAAGATTTAGGAGAGCGAAAAGAAGGGTCTCCCCCCCCTTCTCTGCATCCAGCCAGTCTTTGATGGCAACAGCAACAATAAGATAATTACATCAATAGTATGCATTGTGCTCTGCTGGCAGGAGGACTCCCTCGGATCATGTCCAGTTGCAAAAGTGCAAGGAGGCTTTCCACCCTCAGGGCCCAGAGGGGGGGTCGTGCCTTGGGGCAGCTGGTGGAATTGGAGGAAGCTGACGCTTAGCACTCTGGGTTTGGGACCTGCGTGAACCTCCTTCCACATTATACTCATCCATATTGTTTCTCGCCTGCGTTATTTTGGGGATAGCATTCTACACACACTTGTATCACCATGTGCCCCCTCCCAACATTGCTCTGAGATGCTCTGGTATGGCCCCTTCTTCCCTGTGCCCCCTTCCCTCCTCATGCAAGACGTGCAGCTGGGAACAGAGCCTTTCCTGGTTATGCCAGGGAATGCCATGCACTTAAATGGTTTCTCCCCTGTGTGACTCCGTTGATGAACACTAAGTGTTCCACTATCAGTGAAGCTCTTTCCACATTCCATGCATTTAAATGGTTTCTCCCCTGTGTGACTCCGTTGATGAATTCTAAGGTTTCCACTAGTAGTGAAGCTCTTTCCACATTCCATGCACATAAATGGTTTCTCACCTGTGTGACTCCATTGATGAATTCTAAGGTCTCCACTCTGACTGAAGCTCTTTCCACACTCCATGCATTTGAATCATGGAATCATAGAGTTGGAAGAGACCACAAGGGCCATCGAGTCCAACCCCCTGCCAAGCAGGAAACACCATCAGAGCACTCCTGACATATGGTTGTCAAGCCTCTGCTTAAAGACCTCCAAAGAAGGAGACTCCACCACACTCCTTGGCAGCAAATTCCACTGTCAAACAGCTCTTACTGTCAGGAAGTTCTTCCTAATGTTTAGGTGGAATTTTCTTTCTTGTAGTTTGGATCCACTGCTCCGTGTCTGCTTCTTTGGAGCAGAATAAATGGTTTCTCCCCTGTGTGACTCCGTTGATGAATTCTAAGGTGCCCACTCCCACTGAAGCTCTTTCCACACTCCATGCATTTACATGGTTTCTCCCCTGTGTGACTCCGTTGATGAATTCTAAGGTGTCCACTCTGACTGAAGCTCTTTCCACACTCCATGCATTTAAATGGTTTCTCCCCACTGTGACTCCGTTGATGAATTCTAAGGGGTCCACTCCCACTGAAGCTCTTTCCACACTCCATGCATTTAAATGGTTTCTCCCCACTATGACTCCGTTGATGAATTCTAAGGTGTCCACTCTGACTGAAGCTCTTTCCACACTCCATGCATTTAAATGGTTTCTCCCCTGTGTGACTCCGTTGATGAATTCTAAGGTTTCCACTCTGACTGAAGCTCTTTCCACATTCCATGCATTTAAATGGTGTCTCCCCTGTGTGACTCCGTTGATGAATTCTAAGGTGTCCACCGTGACTGAAGCTCTTTCCACACTCCATACATTTAAATGATTTCTCCCCTGTGTGACTCCGTTGATGAATTCTAAGGTGTGCACTTCGACTGAAGCTCTTTCCACAGTCCATGCATTTAAATGATTTCTCCCCTGTGTGACTCCGTTGATGAATTCTAAGGTGTCCACTCCCACTGAAGCTCTTTCCACACTCCATGCATTTAAATGGTTTCTCCCCTGTGTGACTCCGTTGATGAATTCTAAGGTATCCACTCGCACTGAAGCTCTTTCCACACTCCATGCATTTAAATGGTTTCTCCCCTGTGTGACTCCGTTCATGAATTCTAAGGTGTCCACTCCCACTGAAGCTCTTTCCACATTCCATGCATTTAAATGGTTTCTCCCCTGTGTGACTCCGTTGATGAATTCTAAGGGGTCCACTCCCACTGAAGCTCTTTCCACACTCCATGCATTTAAATGGTTTCTCCCCAGTGTGTCTCCGTTGATGAATTCTAAGGTCTCCACTCTGACTGAAGCTCTTTCCACAGTCCATGCATTTAAATGGCTTCTCCCCAGTGTGCCTCCGTTGATGAATTCTAAGGGGTCCACTCCCACTGAAGCTCTTTCCACACTCCATGCATTTAAATGGTTTCTCCCCTGTGTGACTCCGTTGATGAATTCTAAGGTCTCCACTCCGACTGAAGCTCTTTCCACACTCCATGCATTTAAATGGTTTCTCCCCCGTGTGACTCCGTTGATGAATTCTAAGGTGTCCACTCCGACTGAACCTCTTTCCACACTCCATACATTTAAAAGGTTTCTCCCCCGTGTGACTCCGTTGATGAATTCTAAGGTGTCCACTCTGACTGAAGCTCTTTCCACACTCCATGCATTTAAATGGTTTCTCCCCCGTGTGACTCCGTTGATGAATTCTAAGGTGTCCACTCTCAGTGAAGCTCTTTCCACACTCCATGCATTTAAATGGTTTCTCCCCCGTGTGACTCCGTTGATGAATTCTAAGGTGTCCACTCTGACTGAAGCTCTTTCCACACTCCATGCATTTAAATGGTTTCTCCCCTGTGTGACTCCGTTGATGAATTCTAAGGTGTCCACTCTCAGTGAAGCTCTTTCCACACTCCAAGCATTTAAATGGTTTCTCCCCTGTGTGAGTCCATTGATGTTTTCTAAGTTTTGCACTGCCAGTGAAGCTCTTTCCACACTCCATACTTTCAAATTGTTTATGTTCTCTCTTTCCACACTCCATTTATTTAAATGGTTTCTTCGTTAATTCCATTGGACGTGGCCCACCAGAATTCTGACTGCCTTCTCCATTGTCTTCTTTCGATGGGGTGGGGAGAAAATCCTATTTGTTTTCTAGGAAGAGAACAAAGTACTATTATAATTAACACCTGCTCTTATTTTAACGTCCCTTTGGCCTCAGGAGGTGCATAGTGACCATTTTGGGAAACCCATATATAAGTCTAGTGACAAGGCTTGGTGCTTGTGGTCGGTTGAAGGAGTGCTCAGTTGGAGCATGTTCTTGGGGTTGGACCTCCATCCCTCAGCCTTGCATTATTGAATGGAGAGAGCTGGAGATGCAGAAGGAAAGCAGCTGGAGCCTGACTGCTGGGAAGGCCAGATTGAGACACCCACCCCAATTATGATTTATAATAATTACATGCCGCCGGGTCTCGCACCCGCCTCCTGACACTGGCTTATCTTAGCGGAGATTCCCTGTCCAGGCCTCTCTCACTGTTCTTCCTCCTTTGCCGTGGGTGGCCAAGGGCTTCTGGATATTCTAGCTCTGCTCCAACTGGGATTTATTTATTAAATTGTTATACCTCTCTTCATTTGAAGATCACAAGATAAAAATATGTGTGACACTGAAAAAGGTGAGTGTTAAAGGTGAATAACACTGATTGTGGGAAAGAAAAGAAAGAAGATGAAACCCGTGGTGTGTCCACCTGAATGTAATATAATAATAATAATAATAATAATAATAATAATAATGCGTAAAGAACAAACCAATCTTCAAATCAGTTTCATATTCCCTGGCTGTATTTCTCAGTCACTATTTCTCAGCCACAATTTATTCTAGAATATCAACTGTATCTCTTTGTAATAGGAGGCAGACATCCCTGGGATTTCATCCAGACATTCCTTTAGTGTGGGCAGCAGCAGCAGCAGCGGAGGAAGGAAGGAATTAACTTTGGGGGAAATTATTTCCTTCAGAAGGTCTTCCCCAGCGGCCAGCAGGGTTAATAAGCTGCTCAGTGTGGACACCTTGGCTTTAGCATGTTAGGGTCTGGATACCAATCATAATCCCTAGGAAATTTGTCAAAAACCCTTAAGATCCAGGTTCACCAATTCCCGGTAACACTGAGCCCTAGAGGAACCTTCTATGCTGAGTTCAGGCATCTCTGGCCCTCCAGATGTGGTTGGACTCAAAGTACCACCTGCCCAAGTAAGGATGGCCCATGGCCAGGGAGGATGGGAGTATTATCTGGGGGGACACACTTTCCCCTTCTTTCCCCTCCTCTGAAAATGCGGAATGGGGAGGCGGGGCACATTGACACCCCAACAATATTTCAATATCGAGAAATGATATCCGTGTCGCGACATCACCCAAATGTGCCTATACATGTGTGAGTAGAACAGTTGCGACTGTGCTGCCCGCCAGTTTAGCCGTTGGCGTTTGAAAAGAGTAGGTGTGTTTTTAGCACGACCAACTAAAAAATTATGTGAAATGTAAAAGTGTTCCAACACTTTTTTACGTCATTTAGTTCAGATTTAAAAATACCAAAGGTAAGTTATTCCACTTAGTAATCAGGATTACATGTGATTTTCAAATAAGTTCAGTGGTTTTATTAACAATTGCTAGTTGACATTGAAAATGTCTGTTGGGGCACTTTGATACACTAAGACATGGGACACATTGATATGTATAAAAGTGTCCCACTTAGTGTACAATAATCTCTAAACAAGTGTCATATCTCAGGAAAAAACCAGAATCTTGTATGTTTGTCTTCCCTATTGCAAGTGTTGATTTCAAGGATGTTGTTTTGCGTTTGCCAAAACCAAATTTCCCAAAGGGCACATCTTGAACATCATCTCTTGATACTTTTTCTATTGACTTATGTGGATATAATGTGTAACAGAAGCTAAATGTTAAGTAATTATCTTATTTTTATAAGCATTTTGTTTAAATTACTAATTTTTGACTACCTAATGTGAGTTCCTATACTTTTTAAAGTTTTTCCAAACTTCTGGCCCATGGGCCTTAAGGTGCCTATGCCTGGGATAGAGGGTTAAATCAGGGCTGGCCAAATGGGACTCAGCTCCATCCCCTCCTTGCCCCTCCCTGCATCTGCTGCCTGAGGGGGCTGCCTCAGTTTCCCTAACGATGGAGCAGGCCCTGAGAACAGCCTTCCCGCTGCCTTCCAAAATACAATCATACCTCGGGTTACAGACGCTTCGAGATGTGTGTTTTCGGTTTTGTGCACCGCGCCAAATGCGGAAGTACTAGAACAGGTTACTTCCAGGTTTCGCGCGTGTGCAGAACCACTAATTCACTCTTTGCACATGTGCAGAAGCACCAAATTGCAACCCACAAATGCACAGACGCGACGCTGCGGGTTGTGAATGTGCCTCCTGCACAGATCACATTTGCAACCTAAGCGTCCACTGCACAGGAAACATGACACAGAAGACCTTGGAGTCTCAGTGTGGAAAACAACAACAACAACAACAACAAAAAAAAAAAAACACACCAAGGATTGGTTATACGTCACTTTGGGCTGCCCTGGGCGGTGGCGTAGGGTGTCCCCATTACAACAGCCCTGCAAAATAGACCGGAGTTGCTGCGCGCTTTTGGTACTTGGAAGAGTAACTTACGGCAACCGTAAAGGGCAGTCCAGTGTCGAAATTACGGGGGCCTCTTTCAAATAGGGGCTGGTGTTTGAACTTGGGCTTTGCTAATGTTACGGAATTGGCAGGGGGGGGCACTTGTGGGAGAGCAGGTTTCTTTGGCTGTCTCCCCCTTCCTTGCTTGCCCCTTCTGCGTTCCCATGGCAAGTCCAGCCGAATTCGGCTATGGTGTGTGGTACATATCTCCGCCTTCAGACGGAGGGAGCCAGGCAGCTTTCTGGGTCATGTGCCCAACTTTTCATGAGCTGATATTAAATCCCAACTACAGCTGCTTGTTACAAAGGGTGGGGGCCGATTCCGGTAGGTTAATGATATTAACTCTTTCCGTGCTCATTTCTGATGCTCAGAAGCAGGTGACCCTTTCCTAGACCTTCCTGATGACATTCTCAGTCTGACACACAGTATTTACACAGAAACACGGATAAAACATGAAAAACCCTTTACATAACTCCCTTTCTAAAATTCAAGGAGACCATCTTATAACATATCCCCGCTATAACACACAAGTTCTAATTAAATCCTAATATTTACTATATCTAAACATTGAGCACCACAGACTAATAATAATAATAATAATAATAATAATAATAATAATAATAATAATGTATTATTTATACCCTGCCCATCTGGCTGAGTTTCCCCAGCCACTCTGGGTGGCTCCCAATCGAGTATTAAAAACAATAGAGCATTAAATATTAACAACTTCCCTAAACAGGGCTGCCTTCAGATGTCTTTTAAAAATAAGATAGCTGCTTAATTCCTTGACATCTGATGGGAGGGCATTCCACAGGGCAAGCACCACTACCCAGAAGGCCCTCTGTCTGGTCCCCTGTAACCTCACTTCTTGCAATGAGGGAACCGCCAGAAGGCCCTCGAGGCTGGATCTCAGTGTCCAGGTTGAACGATGGAGGTGGAGACGCTCCTTCAGGTATACAGGACTGAGGCCGTTTAGGGCTTGAAAGGTCAGCACCAACACTTTGAATTGTGCCCAGAAACGTACTCAAATATTCCTCTGCAGTAAAGGAGGCAAATGGAAGCCTTCCCATTGTCTTTGTGCTTACGAATACTGTGTTAAGGAGGGATGAACAGGGTGGGCCTGTGACCTGGATTCAGGAACTAAAGTATTTACCATCACAAAAGAATGCCCAGGCTGCCCAGGTAATGCAGTTAGTGACCATTAACAGGTATCCTTGGGGACAGGTTTTCTGCTGTTGACCGCCTCCTGTGATGTATTCCTGCTGGAGACAGTCTCCTTCTGTATGATATTTGGGGGGGGGGGGTCTTGGGTGGGCAATTTCAAAAGACTATAAAAGGCCTTGCACACCTCCCTCCTGGTTGTGGTGAGGGGGGGGGGGAAACCCTGTTGCAATAAAGATCAGGCTTACTAGCCGCTTTGCTTCTCCATATACTCTGGTTGGCCTCTGTTATTTTCTCCTACCTACCGTATTTTTCGCTGCATAAGGCACACCTGATCATAAGGGGCACCTAGTTTCTAGAGGGGGAATTCAAGAAGAAAAATATTATTTAAAGGGAGCGCTGAGCAGAGCTGCCTGGTGCCCTGCGGAGGCTTTGCGCCACTAAGGCAGAAGCTAAAACAGCTAGAGGGAGCACTGCGCAGCGCTCTCTAGCTGTTCTGGCTTCTGAGGTAGCCTGCGAAGCCTCCGCAGGGCAGCAGCAAGCCTTCATCCCGGGCTTCCCCCGCCAGCCCTGACAAGCTCTGGGAGTATTCCCCACCTCCTGCAAAAGCCCACAGGAGCTGTGCACCCTTTAAGGAGCGTGCGGCTCCTGCGGGCTTTTTTACGAGGTGGGAGAAGGGACTGACGCAGCCAGTCAGTCCCTTCTCCCTCCTCAGGGAAAAGCCCCCAAGAGCGGTGTGCTCTTCAAAGAGTGCGCGGCTTCTGCGGGAGGTGGGGGAATTCTGTAAGATTATTTGGGGAAGTTTTTCTAATGAGAAGATATTGTCACAGATGCTTGTTTTTGCCATTCTCAAAAGTGTGAATTTGTGTCTGCAGAGATAACATGCCTTTTCTTCACAGGAAAAATGCTATAAAATAAACATACAGAGTTGAGGGAAAACCTTAATCCCATTGTTCCTTTGCAGATTTACCGTATTTTTCGCACCATAGGACGCACTTTTTCCCCTCCAAAAATGAAGGGGAAATGTGTGTGCGTCCTATGGTGTGAATGCAGGCTTTCGCTGAAGCTGGAGAGCGAGAGGGGTCGGTGCGCACCGACCCCTCTCGCTCTCCAGGCTTCAGGAGAGCCCCACCACCAGCCCCACAAGCTCGGGGGACAGCGGGGAGGCGGAACGCCGCCATCCCGCTGTCCCCCGACTTGGTTAGAAGGCTGGCGGGGGGAGAAGCCTGCTCCTCCCCGTCGCCAGCCCCGCAAACTCGGGGGACAGCGGGAGAGGCGCAGCGCGCCCTTCCCGCTGCCCCCCGACTTGGCTAGAAGGCTGGCAGGGGGGGGAAGCCTGCTCCTCCCCATCGCCAGCCCCGCAAACTCGGGAGACAGCGGGAGAGGCGCAGCGCGCCCTTCCCGCTGCCCCCCAACTTGGCTAGAAGGCTGGCGGGGGGGGGGGGAAGCCTGCTCCTCCCCATCGCCAGCCCCGCAAACTCGGGGGACAGCGGGAGAGGCGCAGCGCGCCCTTCCCGCTGCCCCCCGACTTGGCTAGAAGGCTGGCGGGGGGGGGGAAGCCTGCTCCTCCCCATCGCCAGCCCCGCAAACTCGGGGGACAGCGGGAGAGGCGCAGCGCGCCCTTCCCGCTGCCCCCTGACTTGGCTAGAAGGCTGGCGGGGGGGGGGGGAAGCCTGCTCCTCCCCATCGCCAGCCCCGCAAACTCGGGAGACAGCGGGAGAGGCGCAGCGCGCCCTTCCCGCTGCCCCCCAACTTGGCTAGAAGGCTGGCGGAGGGGGGGGAGAAGCCTGCTCCCCCCCGTTGCCAGCCCTGCAAACTCGGGAGACAGCGGGAGAGGCGCAGCGCGCTCTCCCGCTGTCTCCCGACATGGTTTGGAGGCTGGCGGAGGGCTTCCTCCTCCCCCAGCCCCGCAAGCTCCCAGAGGGATGCCAAAGCTGCGCGCAGCTTCGGCATGGCTCTGGGTCCCGTTCTGGGGGAGGGGCTGCTTTAGCCCCCCCCCTCGGCTGGAGAGGTGACGCGCGCCTATGGATGCTCCTGCCATAAGCGCGCGTCACCTCTCCCGCTGGGAGAGGGTCGCAGGGGGCTGCTTTAGCCCCGCGCGCGCTCTCCCGGCTGGAGAGGTGACGCGCGCCTATGGCAGGAGCCTCCATAGGCGCGCGTCACCTCTCCAGCCGGCAGAGCACGCACGGGGCTAAAGCAGCCCCCCGCAACCCTCTCCCGGCTGGAGAGGTGACGCGCGCCTATGGCCGCTGCTCCCTGACCTGCTCTTTGGGGCTGGTGGTGGGCTTCCCCCGCCAGCCCCAAAGAGCAGGTCGAAAGGAACTTGAAGCCTGGAGAGCGAGAGGGGTCGGTGCGCACCGACCCCTCTCGCTCTCCAGGCTTCCAAGGTAGCCGCCTGAACGCACCTTAAACGGCACCTTGTTTTAGAGCGGGAAAACAAAAGGGGGAAAATTCTCACACTCTCTGCCCAGCGCCCCTGCTTCGCTGAAGGGGTGCTGGGCAGAGAGCAGAAGAATTTTTTTCCCTTGTTCTCCCCCCTCTAAAACAAGGTGCGTCCTATTGTCCGGTGCATCCTATGGTGCGAAAAATACGGTATATACACAGAATCAACTCCTTAAATTCTAAGTTCCAAGAGGTTCAATGAACAGATGGTTTGCAGTGGAAGAGATCTGCACAAGTAGCTAAGTGTGAAGCAGTAAAAATGAAAGTGCAACCTTGTGAGCAGAATACTCCACACATCTTGGGGTCTTTGTGTAATAATTGTGCAAGTCAGACTTGAGACAAGTTCTGAAGGCTCTTCAGGGCTGGCAACCTCTTCCGAATCCCACTGGGTTCCCACAACCGCACTAACACTTAACTCTACAGAATAGGCACCTGGATGCAGAAGCCAATCCAAAGGGGTGGCTGGTAGTGGAGGAGGTGAAATGCTTAAGTTCTGAGTTTTTCATGTGCGCTAAAACTCAGTCTGCTTGGTTGCTTTTTATTTAAAAAAATGTTTACCAACATGCTATAATATTATTGTTTTAGTTAAATAGATTGCTTAAGTTGTTATTAAGGAAATGATTATTTTTCTCCTTCCAATAAATTACAGCAGAACTGTTGTCCAAATATAGACAGTAAACTTATTAAACCTCAGAATGATTTCATAATTATCTGTCTATGTATTTCTAATAGTGTAACCAAATCAGAAATTTTTGATTTAAATAGAATCATACTGACTACTGATTTATTGTAAATTGTGATTGAAATCAATTTGATTTATATCAAATTCACCCTGATTGCAATCTACCACAATGTCTGAAATAAGGATGGAACTATACAGAGGCGAACAGGACAATGTCCTGGCAGCTGCTACTACTTAGGTGTCTGAAACGGATAAATGAAAATATTCTCAATCATCACACACTCAGTTTCATCAGCAGGGAAGCCAAGATGCATCCTAGCAGGACTTTTGGGTTTGCGCTAGGATATAATTGGTGGTATTCAGGACAATCCAAAGTATGGAGATAAGTCCTAGCGAATACAGATGATCTGGGACAGCCAACACCCTCAGCAGGGAGGTTGGGTGATGGGGGTGGGGGTCAGGGGTGCTGGAAGGGGAGGCGTCTCTGTCGAGGCTCCTCCCCTTCCTTTAACCCTTCCATGGACTCCCTCTCTCCGTTTCCCCAGCCAAAAGGGACCCAGCCAGGCGCCCCACAACCCCAGGGATTCCTGCCGGGGGAAGCCGGGAGAATGGGGGGCCTCAGCCCCACCCCCACTGAGGGCGTCCAGGGGGGGGCAGGGCAGCTGAGCATCTCTCGGCCCCCAGGAAAGAGAAAGGGGAGTCTGGCGGTGCTGCTGCCCAGGAGATCTTGCCAGGTGTAGATCCCTGCAGGTGTTGGGTCCCCCCTTCCCCCCTGGGTCGGGGCCTGGATCGGGGCCCCTGTCGACGGGCCCCAGGGAGGGCGCTTTCCTTACGGGGGGGTCTCCCCTTATCCCCCCCTTCCCTATTCCCCCCTCCTCTCCCTCCCTCTTTACCTCTTGGTCCTCCGCCTCCCTGGCTCCAGATTAGTCCGCTTTCCTTGTCTGCAATAGAAAGGGGGGCGGGGCGACGGGGGGCGGCTCTTCAGCGACGCCCCTCCTCCTTTTCCGATCTAGAAACTTCCGGCGCATTTCGCAGCGACACTTCCGGTTCCTTTTGGGATTCGCTTGCCCCTAGAGCTACAAATGCAGAGCAGCCCCTCCCTGTGTTGGGATGGGAAGAGGACGGGACGGCGCTGCCTCTGGGGGCTCCATGGGGACCTGGCCCCCCTCCTTCCTCCTCCCCACAGCAGGGGAGGGAAGAGGATGAATGAGAAGTAGGGAAGGGCTGCTCCTCCCCCTGTGGGTCAGGAGAGTGGGGGAGGGGCGGACCCAGGGAAGCCGGGGGGGGTGTCCCTCCCCTCCCCCGCCCAGATTTGCCTCGCAAGGTCCTCTGTGAAGCCCAGAGATGGACCCAGACATGGGGCTGCCTGAGAGAGAAGGGGCGCTTCCTTTCCTCTCCTGCGCCCAGAGACCCCCTTGGCCCGACAGGGAGAGGGTGGGCTCCCCTTCCGCCATGAGAGGAATGCAATGGGGTTGTGAGGGGGGGGGAGAGAGAGACCCCTTTCTGCTCCCCTCACAAGAGGGTCCCCCTTGTGTCTCTGAGGGACAAGAGAGGAGGCGCCCCTCCCCCCACTGCTTCTTTCCCTCAGCGACTCCGAGGGCAACGACTTTTCCCGCCTTTTCCCAACTTCCCGCCCTTCGAAATCTGAGCCTCGCCTCAGTTTCAGGCGCCAAGGAGGCAGATTCCCCGGGCTCCCTGATTTATTAGTGGATTTCTTCTCATTCGCCCTGATTTCTGCTCATATATCTTGCTTTTGGAGCTTCTCTCTGCTTCTTTAGTAAGAAGGCTGTATAAACCCCCCTCACCACTGCCTGAATCCCATACAGTATGTCAAAGTCTGATTTCTTCCCATTTGCTGTGTATAATTCTTCCTCCAGGACTGTTCTTCCTTCCTGCCAATGTCACTTCCAAACTAATAATTCTTCCCTCACTATCCTTAAATAGCTGCTTGGGGACTAGTTTGGGACCTGCATAAAGAACCTCCTCTCTTTTCTCGTTTTAGCTGTAGGTACAAGTTCACGGCCAAAAGCCTTATTGATACACAATCTTCCATCCGATGCCTGCTTACTCGGAAGTAAGTCCTACTCTGCTCCCATGTGCGGAGCCAGCAGTTCAGGCACTTCTGCTAGCAGGAGGCCAAAGGAGCCGGAGTGGTTTGCAACCAGGGTGGTTTCCAAATGCTGCCCTTTTGGATACGTTTCCATTTATTCTTTTGCGTGGGGACTGGCCAGATTGAACCCCCCCGCCCCCATTCAAAAGAAAGACTTGCAAAAGATTTCAAAGGCGAAATTTCCAAAAGATGGCATATTGTCCTGAATTTAAGACAAGTCAGTTGAAAACTCATGGGCTTTTTTGGCGTTTATTTGGGGCCTTGTCTAAAAAATAGCTCTACAGTTTTGGGGGTGTCCTGGTTTTTACTTTTTGCAATGTGGCAACCCTAATTATTCTGGGCTCTGCTTGAACTGAAACTCCCTTTTAGAGCTCAGTCGGTAGAGCATGAGACTCTGAATCTATGGGTTAGGAGTTTGAGCCCCACTTTGGGCAAAATACCTTAATTCCAGGGGGCTGGACTAGATGACCCCCGTGGTCCCTTCCAACTCTGCAATTCTAGGATTCTACCATGTGTAGAGGAAAGATCGCCCTCTTGTGGGCAGTGGAGGAATGATGTAATGTTGGTTGGTGGGAACTGTTCTTGAGTGTTGCCTTGTCACACACATGCAACACCACAACAGTCCTGTGAAAGGAAGGGGGGAACATTTCTGCAGGCTGATGTCCATCCAGCTGCCCAGGCCCCAGCACCTCCCCCTAAGAGTGAAGGGTCCCAGTCTGGAAATCCCCCCTTCCTGCTGGAGATGAGGCAGTAAGGGATTCCAGACAGACAGAGGCGCCCTTGCTCTGTGATTCCCTTGCCAGCAGGGAGACTTCAAAAGCCCCCCCCCCAATGCCTCCCCCTTCCCTCATTCAGTACGGAGACTTTTCATCTTGTGGTTGGGTCATTTTTAATCCAGTTTCTTTCTGTCTCCCTGCAATTTTAATACTGTTGTTGGTTTCCTTGTTTAAATTATTCTGTTTACTAGTGATATTTCACATAGTGTATGTGAATGCAAAGCAATTGTGGCTCTTGGGTAGAAATCTGTGATCCAGACATGACCTAGTCAATCACACCTTGTTTCAACATCCATCTAACATAAGGAGAAGAAAATCCCCCCATCATTTAGCCCGGACACTGAGGTCCACTTCCGAGGGTCTTCTGGGAGTTCCCTCATAATTACAGGGAACCAGGCAGAGGGCCTTCTTGGTAGTGGCGCCCTCCCTGTGGAACACACGCCCCCATAATAATTTATTAATAATAATTATCATCATCATCATCAGATGTCAAAGAGAGAAAGTAACTTTTGGAAGACCTCTGAAGGCCTTCAGGGAAGTTCTTAATGTTTGACATTTTACATGTTCCTTTGTCATAGAACCAAGCTGGCACCATCCATTGGTTCTGGCAGGGTTCTAGTTCATGGTCAACAAGATTAAACAGATGCACATTGGGCTGATGAGGAGGAGGTGAGGGACCAGGAGTGAGACCTTGGGGTCATGCTAGGTAACTCTGGGAAATTGTTGACCCTGTGTGCACTGGCTCGGGAAACTGCAAATCTCACGCTGGGGATGTTTAGGGAACCGATTGAAAATACACCTGCCACTCTCCTAATGGTTGTAGTGCAGATCTTGTTGGCATGCAGAGGGTCGCAAGGCCAGCTGGCTAGTCCCAGGTGGGTCATCTCCTTCCAGCCGTCCCGCTGCGAAGACCCATCAGCCTCTGCTCCGATGTAAATCAGCGACCCAAGCTTCGAAGCCAGGGCACACTATATAAGCAGAGCGAAGGCGTGAGGCTTGTGGAAGCATACTACAACTACAGATTTATTAATCATAAATCAGGACAAAGAAACAGTCTGTCTCTCTCTTTGTATTCTCAGAGAGACAGAGAAAAGCAAAAGCTATACGCACAACAGAAGTTCCCAGCATACTGTGCTGGAATGTAAACAGACACGTACCAATCTCATGGCTGCTCCTTAAGGATGAATGGAAATTATTTATGGAGATCTATGGTGTGAACACATTTGGAGTACTGTGCACAGTTCAGTATGGGACCTTTCAGTTTGGAGAGAAGACGAGGAAGGAAGGACATGTCAGATAGAATGGAGAAAGAGGATAGAGAAAAGCCCCCCCAATAAAAATAGAACTCATGGAATCCAGTGAAGCAGGAATGGTGGAAGATTTAGGAGAGCAAATGGAAGCCTTCCCATTGTCTTTGTGTTTACAAATACTGTCTTAAAGAGGGATGAACAGGGTGGGCCAGTGACCTGGATTCAGGAACTAAAGTATTTACCATCACAAAAGAATGGCCAGGCTGCCCAGGTAATGCAGTTAGTGACCATTAACAGGTATCCTTGGGGACAGGTTTTCTGCTGTAGACCGCCTCCTGTGATGTATTCCTGCTGTAGACAGTCTCCTTCTGTATGATATTTGGAGGGGTGGTCTTGGGTGGGCAATTTCAAAAGACTATTTAAGGCCTTGCACACCTCCCTCCTGGTTGTGGTGAGGGGGGGCACTGTTGCAATAAAGATCAGGCTACTAGCCGCTTTGCTTCGCCATATACACTGGTTGGCCTCTGTTATTTTCTCCTACCTACCGTATTTTTCCCTCCATAAGGCACACCTGATCATAAGGCGCACCTAGTTTCTAGAGGGGGAATTCAAGAAAAAAATATTATTTAAAGGGAGCGCTGAGCAGAGCTCCCCGGTGCCCTGCGGAGGCGTTGCGCCACTAAGGCAGAAGCTAAAACAGCTAGAGGGAGTGCTGCGCAGCGCTCTCTGTAGCTGTTCTGGCTTCTGGGGTAGCCCGCGAAGCCTCCGCAGGGCAGCAACGAGCCTTCATCCCGGGCTTCCCCCGCCAGCCCTGACAAGCTCTGGGAGTATTCCCCACCTCCCGCAAAAGCCCACAGGAGCTGTGACCCTTTAAGGAGCGTGCGGCTCCTGCGAGCTTTTTTACGAGGTGGGAGAAGGGACTGACGCAGCCAGTCAGTCCCTTCTCCCTCCTCAGGGAAAAGCCCCCAAGAGCGGCATGCTTTTTAAAGGGTGTGCGGCTTCTGCGGGAGGTGGGGGAATTCTGTAAGATTATTTGGGGAAGTTTTTCTAATGAGAAGATATTGTCACAGATGCTTGTTTTTGCCATTCTCAAAAGTGTGAATTTTGTCTGCAGAGATAACATGCCTTTTCTTCACAGGAAAAATGTTATAAAATAAACATACAGAGTTGAGGGGAAACCTTAATCCCATTGTTCCTTTGCAGATTTATAGACACAGAATCAACCCCTTAAATTCTAAGTTCTAAGAGGTTCAATGAACAGATGGTTTGCAGCGGAAGAGATCTGCACAAGTAGCTAAGTGTGAAGCAGTAAAAATGAAAGTGCAACCTTGTGAGCAGAATACTCCACACATCTTGGGGTCTTTGTGTAATAATTGTGCAAGTCAGACTTGAGGCAAGTTCTGAAGGCTCTTCAGGGCTGGCAACCTCTTCCCAATCCCACTGGGTTCCAACAGCCGCACTAACACTTAACTGTACAGAATAGGCACCTGGATGCAGAAGCCAATCCAAAGGGGTGGCTGGTAGTGGAGGAGGTGAAATGCTTAAGTTCTGAGTTTTTCATGTGCGCTAAAACTCAGTCTGCTTGGCTGTTGTTTTTTATTAAAAATATGTTTACCAACATGCTATAATATTATTGTTTTAGTTAAATAAATCGTTTAAGTTGTTATTAAGGAAATGATTATTTTTCTCCTTCCAATAAATTACAGCAGAACCGTTGTCCAAATATAGACAGTTAACTTATTAAACCTCAGAATGATTTCATAATTATCTGTCTGTGTATTTCTAATAGTATAACCAAATCAGAAATTTTTGATTTAAATAGAATCATACTGACTAGTGATTTACCGTAAATTGTGATTGAAATCAATTTGATTTATATCAAATTCACCCTGATTGCAATCTACCACAATGTCTGAAATAAGGATGGAACTATACAGAGGCGAACAGGACAATGTCCTGGCAACGGCTACTACTTGGGGGCTAAAACGGCTAAATGAAAATATCAATCCTCACACACTCAGTTTCATCTGCAGGGAAGCCAAGATGCATCCTAGCAGGACTTTTGGGTTTGCGCTAGGCTATAATTGGTGGTATTCAGGACAATCCAAAGTATGGAGATGAGTCCTAGTGAATGCAGATGATCTGGGAAAGCCAACACCCTCAGCAGGGAGGCTGGGTGATGGGGAGGTCAGTGGTGCTGGAAGGGGAGGGGTCTCTGTTGAGGCTCCTCCCCTTCCTTTAACCCTTCCATGGACTCCCTCTCTGTCGAGGCTCTTCTCCCTTCCATGGACTCCCTCTCTCCGTTTCCCCAGCCAAAAGGGACCCAGCCAGGCGCCCCACAACCCCAGGGATTCCTGGGGACAAACTGCTAAAATCAGCAATGCTACACTGGGTCAGAAATATAGGTCATGATTAGAGCTGGGCGATAAATTGGTATATTGCCCAAGACTGGCTTGAAGTTTACATCGTGATAACTGTTTCCTAATACTGAGCTGGCAATATATTACGAATCACAATGTCTGCAAGGGCTAGGCAACACCTGCTTTTCAACATTGCGATAACTTACCAGCTAAACGCTGTAATGTTAGTAGCAGCTAAACCTCACAATATCACCAGCTAAATGTTGCCATGTTATCAGCAGCTAAACATTTAAATCAGCCACAAGATCTGAAATAAGGGTGGAACTGTACAGAGAAGAGCAGCACAATGTCCTTGCAATTGCTACTACTTAGGGGTCTAAAACGGATAAATGACAATATTATCAATCATCATCTCAGAGGGACTTTTGGGTTTGGGCTTGGCTAGCAAATGGTGGTATTCAGGACAATCCTGTATGGCAATGATGATCTGGGACTGCCAGCAGGGAGACTGGGGAATAAGTGGTGATGGAAGGGGAGGGGTCTCTGTCGAGGCTCCTCCCCCTTCCTTTAACCCTTCCCTGGACTCCCTCTCTCCCTTTCCCCAGCCAGGCGCCCCCAGGGAGAATGGGGGGCCTCAGCCCCACCCCCAGCCCTGCTTGGGGTCCTCCTTCCCCTTCCCGCCAGGGCAGCTGAGCATCTCTCGGCCCCCCAGGAAAGAGAAAGGGGAGTCTGGCGGTGCTGCTGCTGCCCAGGAGATCTTGCCAGGTGTAGATCCCTGCAGGTGTTGGGTCCCCCCTTCCCCCCTGGGTCGGAGCCTGGATCGGGGCCCCTGTCGACGGGCCCCAGGGAGGGCGCTTTCCTTACGGGGGGGTCTCCCCTTATCCCCCCCTTCCCTATTCCCCCCTCCTCTCCCTCCCTCTTTACCTCTTGGTCCTCCGCCTCCCTGGCTCCGGATTAGTCCGCTTTCCTTGTCTGCAATAGAAAGGGGGGCGGGGCGACGGGGGGCGGCTCTTCAGCGACGCCCCTCCTCCTCCTTTCCCTGTCTGGCAACTTCCGGCGCATTTCGCAGCGACAATTCCGGCTCCTTATCAGACGCGCGCGTCCCTAGAGCTACATCTGCAAGAGCAGCCCCTCCCTGTGTTGGGATGGGAAGAGGACGGGACGGCGCTGCCTCGGGGGCTCCATGGGGTCCTGGCCCCCCTCCTTCCTCCTCCCCACAGCAGGGGGCGAGATGGCTTCGGGGGGCATCATATCTGGGGGTGACCTGAGTTTGCGGGGAGAGAAGGACGTGGTTTTCAATCTGCAAACAGGGAGGTTTGGAGGGGAGAGGCTGAGTGAGAAGGAGGGAAGGGCTGCCCCTCCTCCTGTGGGTCAGGAGAGTGGGGGAGGGGCGGACCCAGGGAAGCCCGGGGGGTCCCTCCCCCCCCAGCCCAGGGGGGGTCCTCTGTGAAGCCCAGAGATGGACCCCCTGGGGGTGGGAAGAGACATGGGGCTGCCTGAGAGAGAAGGGGCGCTTCCTTTCCTCTCCCCCCTCCTCCCCACAGGCTCTCCTGCGCCCAGAGACCCCCCTGGCCAGGCAGGGAGAGGGTGGGCTCCCCTTCCGCCATGAGAGGAGGGCAATGGGGTTGTGAGGGGGGGGAGAGAGAGACCCCTTTCTGCTCCCCTCACAAGAGGATCCCCGTTGTGTCTCTGAGGGACAAGAGAGGAGGCGCCCCTCCCCCCACTGCTTCTTTCCCTCAGCGACTCCGAGGGCAACGACTTTTCCCGCCTTTTCCCAACTTCCCGCCCTTCGAAATCTGAGCCTCGCCTCAGTTTCAGGCGCCGAGGAGGCAGATTCCCCGGGCTCCCTGCTTTCTTGGTGGATTTCTTCTCATTCGCCCTGATTTCTGCTCATATATCTTGCTTTTGGAGCTTCTCTAGAAAGAAGGCTGTATAAAAAGCCCCTCACCACCTCCTGCATCCCATAAAGGTAAAGGTAAAGGTACCCCTGCCCGTACGGGCCAGTCTTGACAGACTCTAGGGTTGTGCGCCCATCTCACTCAAGAGGCCGAGGGCCAGCGCTGTCCGGAGACACTTCCGGGTCACGTGGCCAGCGTGACAAAGCTGCATCTGGCGAGCCAGCGCAGCACACGGAAACGCCGTTTACCTTCCCGCCAGTAAGCAGTCCCTATTTATCTACTTGCACCCGGGGGTGCTTTCCAACTGCTAGGTTGGCAGGCGCTGGGACCGAGCAACGGGAGCTCACCCCGCCGCGGGGATTCGAACCGCCGACCTTTCGATCGGCAAGCCCTAGACGCTGAGGCTTTTGCCCACAGCGCCACCCGCGTCCCTCCCTGCATCCCATACAGTATGTCAAAGTCTGATTTCTTCCCATTTGCTGTGTATAATTCTTCCTCCAGGACTGTTCTTCCTTCCTGCCAGTGTCACTTCCCAACTACTTCTTCCCTCACTGCCCTTAAATAGCTGCTTGGGGTCTAGTTTGGGGCCTGCATAAAGAACCTCTTCTCTTTTCTCGTTTTAGCTGTAGGTACGAATTCACGGCCAAAAGCCTTATTGATACACAATTTTCCATCCGATGCCTGCTTACTCGGAAGTAAGTCCTACTCTGCTCCCATGTGCGGAGCCAGCAGCTCAGGCAGTTCTGCTAGCAGGAGGCCAAAGGACCCAGAGTGGTTTGCAACCAGGTGGTTTCCAAATGCTGCCCTTTTTGATACGTTTCCATTTATTCTTTTGTGTGGGGACTGGCCAGATTGAACGCCCCCCCCCCCATTCAAAAGAAAGACTAGCAAAAGATTTCAAAGGCGAAATTTCCAAAAGATGACACTTTGTCCTGGATTTAAGACAAGTCAGTCGAAAACTCATGGGCTTTTTTGGCGTTTATTTGGGGCCTTGTCTAAAAAAAGGTTCTACAGTTTTGGGAGTGTCCTGGTTTTTCCTTTTTGAAATATGGCAACACTAATTATTCTGGGCTCTGCTTGAACTGAAACTCCTTTTTAGAGCACAGCCGGTAGAGCATGAGACTGAATCTATGGGTCGTGGGTTTGAGCCTCGCTTTGGGCAAAATATTCCTGGATTGCAGGGGGCTGGACTAGATGACCCCCGTGGTCCCTTCCAACTCTGCAGTTCTAGGATTCTACCATGTGTAGAGGAAAGATCGCCCTCTTGTGGGCAGTGGAGGAATGATGTAATGTTGGTTGCCTTGTCACTCACATGCAACACCACAACAGTCCTGTGAAAGGAAGGGGGAGCATTTCTGCAGGCTGATGTCCATCCATCCAGCTGCCCAGGCCCCAGCACCTCCCCCTAAGAGTGAAGGGTCCCAGTCTGGAAATCCTCCCTTCCTGCTGGAGATGAGGCAGTGAGGGATTCCAGACAGACAGAGGCGCCCTTGCCCTAGAATTCCCTTGCCAGCAGGGAGACTTCAAAAGCCCCCCTCCCATGCCTCCCCCTTCCCTCATTTAGTATGGAGACTTTTCATCTTGTGGTTTGGTCATTTCAAATCCAGTTTTTCTCTCTTTTAATACTGTTGCTGGTTTCCTTGTTTAAATTATTCTGTTTACTAGTGATATTTCACATAGTGTTTGTGAATGCAAAGCAATTAATATTATTTATTATTATTATTATTATTATCATCATCATCAGATGTCAGAGAGAGAAAGTAACTTTTGGAAGACCTCTGAAGGCCTTCAGGGAAATTCTTGATGTTTGACATTTTACATGTTCCTTTGTCATAGAACCAAGCTGGCACCATCCATTGGTTCTGGCAGGGTTCCAGTTCTTGCTCAAAAAGATGAAACAGATGCACGTTGGGCTGATGAGGAGGAGGTGAGGGACCAGGAGTGAGACCTTGGGGTCATGTTAGGTAACTCTGGGAAATTGTTGACCCTGTGTGCACTGGCTCGGGAAACTGCAAATCTCACGCTGGGGATGTTTAGGGAACCGATTGAAAATACACCTGCCACTCTCCTAATGGTTGTAGTGCAGATCTTGTTGGCATGCAAAGGGTCGCAAGGCCAGCTGGCTAGTCCCAGGTGGGTCATCTCCCTCCAGCCGTCCCGCTGCGAAGACCCATCAGCCTCTGCTCCGATGTAAATCAGCGACCCAGGCTTCAAAGCCAGGGCACACTATATCAGCAGAGCGAACTGCAGACACAGAACAGGCGTGAGGCTTGTGGAAGCATACTACAACTACGGATTTATTAATCATAAATCAGGATAAAGAAACATTTCGTCTCTCTCTTTGTATTCTCAGAGAGACAGAGAAAAGCAAAAGCTATACGCACAACGGAAGCATACTGTGCTGGAATGTAAACAGACAGGTGACACATAACAAACCCATATCTGCTCCTTAAGGAGGAATGGAAATTCTCAACAGACCTATGGTGTGAACACATTTGGAGTACTGTGCACAGTTCAGTATCTGGGACCTTTCAGTTTGGAGAGAAGACGAGGAAGGAAGGACATGTCAGATAGAATGGAGAAAGAGGATAGAGAAAAGGCCCCCCCCCCCAATAAAACTAAAACTCATGGAATCCAGTGAAGCATGAAGCAGGAATGGTGGAAGATTTAGGAGAGCGAAAAGAAGGGGGCCCCCCTCTCTGCATCCAGCCAGTCCATGATGGCAACAGCAACAATAAGATAATTACATCAATAGTATGCATTGCTCTGCTGGCAGGAGGACTCCCTCGGATCATGTCCAGTTGCAAAAGTGCAAGGAGGCTTTCCACCCTCAGGGCCCAGAGGGGGATCGTGCCTTGGGGCAGCTGGTGGAATTGGAGGAAGCTGACCCTTAGCACTCTGGGTTTGGGACCTACCGGAACCGCCTTCCACATTATACTCATCCATATTGTTTCTCGTCTGCGTCATTTTGGGGATAGCATTCTACACACACTTGCGTCACCATGTGCCCCCCTCCCAACATTGCTCTGAGATGCTCTGGTACGGCCCCTTCTTCCCTGTGCCCCCTTCCCTCCTCATGCAAAACGTGCAGCTGGGAACAGAGCCTTTCCTGGTTATGCCAGGGAATGCCCCTTTTATTTCTCCTGCCACCAAATATATCTATACACATTATATCTGACATAATGCATCTATAAATCAAAAGAATAGATCAGGGTTTCAAGATTACCTTCGGCATATAAGTAGGTGCTTTCAATCTTTCTGTGTCTTCATGGTTCCACTATTGCAACTATAACAATGGGAGTTATGCTGCTGTTCCTATAATATTAGTCTAACTCTGCTTCCAAAGCAACACCACCAGTCTCAGCTCCACTTTGAGCAACTCTCCATTCCCAGATATAAACATTTCCAGCTCCCTCCACCAAACACCAACACCAGCTCACTCTCAGTCCACCCTCATTCAGAAGCAACACTACAGATTCACATTAAATATTATATTATGCTTACTATTGTGAAATTCTACCTTCAATACTTTAAATAAACGTCTAGACCACGTTACAAACAACAGAAGCTCACATACGCTGCATGCAATTCAGATTGATTTCTTGTTATTGATGTGAAAGAAAGTGTCAACTTGGAGAGAACCAGGTTCTATACTCTATAAACCCTTTCTCTTCTTTGAGTTAATTCATGGCCTGTAGGTGTTACTGCTCTTAGAGCTCTTACCCCTCAGAGTCTTTTGAATGTTTTATAATACTTCCACTACAACTGAACCTCTGTCCACTTCCCTGGGACTTATATTGTTACTCCCCTGTATGAGTTTGTTGATGTTTTGTAAGAACTCCACTTGTACTGAAGCTCCTTCCACACTCCAAGCATTGAAATGGTTTCTCCGTTCTGTGAGTCCATTGATGGCATCTAAGGTGTCCACTCTGACTAAAGCTCTTTCCACACTCCATACATTTAAATGGTTTCTCCCCCGTGTGAATCAGATGATGGTTTCTAAGGTGTCCACTCTCAGTGAAGCTCTTTCCACACTCCATACATTTAAATGGTTTCTCCCCCGTGTGAATAAGATGATGGTTTGTAAGGTGGCCACTCCGACTGAAGGTCTTTCCACAATCCATGCATTGAAATGGTTTTTCACCTGTATGAGTCCGTTGATGAATTCTAAGTGTTCCACTATCAGTGAAGCTCTTTCCACACTCCATGCATTGAAATGGTTTTTCACCTGTATGAGTCCGTTGATGAATTCTAAGTGTTCCACTATCAGTGAAGCTCTTCCCACACTCCATGCATTTAAAGGGCTTCTCCCCTGTATGGGTCCGTTGATGTTTTCTTAGTGTTCCACTGTTAATGAAGCTCTTACCACAGTCCATGCATTTAAATGGTTTTTCCCCTGTGTGAGTCCGTTGATGAATTCTAAGGGTTCCATTGTGACGGAAGCTCTCTCCACATTCCATGCATTTAAATGGTTTCTCCCCTGTGTGTGTCCGCTGATGAATTCTAAGTTTTCCATTGTCACTGAAACTTTTTCCACATTCCATGCATTTAAATGGTTTCTCCCCCATGTGTGTCCGTTGATGTTTTCTTAATGTGCCACTATCAATGAAGTTCTTTCCACACTCCATGCATTTAAATGGTTTCTCCCCAGTGTGAGAATTCTAAGTTTTCCACTCTCAGTGAAGCTCTTCCCACACTCCATGCATTTAAATGGTTTCTCCTCCTTGTGAATCCATTGATGTCTTCTTAGTGTTCCACTATAAGTGAAGCTCTTTCCGCACTCCATACATTTAAATGGCTTCTCACCCGTGTGAGTCCGTTGATGTTTTCTTAGTGTTCCACTGTCAATGTAGCTCCTTCCACACTCCATACATTTAAATGGTTTCCCCCCCACGTGTTTCTGTTGATGACTTCTGAGTAATCGATTATCAGTGAAGCTTTTTCCGCACTTCATACATTTAAATGGTTTTCCCCCCGTGTGAATTCGATGATGTATTTGAAGTGTTCCTCTATCAATGAAGCTCTTTGCACACTCCATGCATTTAAATGGTTTCTCCCCTGTGTGAGTCCGTTGATGTTTTCTTGGTGTTCCACTGCTACTGAAGCTCTTCCCACACTCCATATTTTCAAATTATTTCTCCTCTCTCCTTTCACACTCCATACATTTAAATGGTTTCTTTGTTAATCCTATTGGACATCGCCCGCCAGAATTCTGATAGGCCTTCTCCATTGTCTTCTTTCGATGGGGTGGGGTAGGGAGAAAATCCTATTTGTTTTCTAAGAAGAGAACAAAGGAATATTACACACATGAATTACAACCTCCACTTATTTTAACATCTTGTACATTCTCTCCTGTCCTCCATATGTTCCAAATTTTTCGGAAATGCAAATGAAATGATGTCAAATAATAGTAATGCATCATCAACATTTCATAACCCTTAATTATAGTTAATGAAGCAGCATTATCTCAGAATACGGTAGACTTTTGGGGTTTACTTTTTACATAAAGTGGTTTCTCACAGGAAAGGGAGCTGCTCTATGTCCATGAACCTGGCCAATATTCATCAGGGTCCTAAGTTCACCATGAAGTTCTTCATCCTCTGCACAATAATCTGTTGGGTGTAGTGAAGGGTTAACCTTCTGTGCCTGGAGTCTGAGAGGAGGAGACAACAAGGGAAGTAAGCCAAAATGTGAGGAAAGCAGCTTGGAATTCTGTGTAATGAGTGGAAATCGAAAGCATTCTGTTAGGACGCTGCAAGCAGAGAGAGAAGATGCAGCTTAACACGGATGGCTATTGGAGATTGTAAATTCGCTATTTTGTTCCAATAAAGAGATATTAGGACAGAAGAAACGTTTGGCACTGATTTACTGCCCTTTCAACATGCGACCGCTGTGCAACTTTGCTAATTGCTAATTGCTTTACGACCTGCAGAGGCTCGCAGGGGAAGTGTGGCTGGGCGCCGAACGATAAAGCAATAAAACTATCGAACATAATCCTCCACCCCTTGGGCCACATTTTGTCCCCTTCAACCTCTAGATCTTTATTCATCACCTGCACATTCCCTTTGGCCTCAGGAGGTCAATACTGACCATTTTGGGAGACCCATATGTAAGTCTAGTGACAAGGCTTGGTGCTTGTGGTCAGTTGAAGGAGTGCTCAGTTGGAGAATGTTATTGGGGTGGGACCTCCATCTCTCAGCCTTGCACTTGAATGGAGAGAGCTGGAGGTGCAGAAGGAAAGCAGCTGAAGCCTGACTGCTGGGAAGGCCAGATTGAGACACCCACCCCAATTATGATTTATAATAATTATATGCCGCCGGGTCTCGCACCCGCCTCCTGACACTGGCTTATCTTAGCGGTGATTCCCTGTCCAGGCCTCTCTCACTGTTCTTCCTCCTTTGCCCTGGGTGGCCAAGGGCTTCTGGATATTCTAGCTCTGCTCCAACTGGGAATTATTTATTAAATTGTTATACCTCTTTTCATTTGAAGATCACAAGATAAAAATATGTGTTACACTGAAAAAGGTGAGTACTAAAGGTGAATAACACTGATTGTGGGAAAGAATAGAAAGATGATGAAACCAGTGGTGTGTCCACCTGAATGCAATATAATAAGCATAAGAATAAGAATAATGAAATGTAAAGAAGAAACCAATCTTCAAATCAGTTTCATATTCCCTGGCTGTATTTCTCAGCCATGATTGTGACTCAGAATCTTAGCCACACTTTTTTCTAGAATATCAACTGGACATAGGAGCCAGACATCCCTGGGATTTCATCCAGACATTCCTTTAGTGTGGGCAGCAGCAGCAGCGGAGGAAGGAAGGAAGCAACTTTGGGGGCAAACCATTTCCTTCTGAAGGTCTTCCCCAGCGGCCAGCAGGGTTGATAAACTGCTCAATGGGGACACCTTGGCTTTATAGTGTTAGGGTCTGGATACCAATCACAATCCCTTGGCAATGTCTCAAGAACCCTTAAGATCCAGTTCCACCAACTCCCAAGTAACACTGAGCCCTAGAGGAACCTTCTATGCTGAGTTGAGGCATCTCTGGCCCTCCAGATGTGGTTGGACTCAAAGTACCACTTGCCCAAGCAAGGATGGCCCATGGCCAGGGAGGATGGGAGTCTTATCTGGTGGGACAAACTTTCCCCTTCTTCCCCCTCCCCTGAAAACGTTGAATATCTATATTTCATTTCCTCCTTCCTCCGTGATCTCCAACATCTTCCTGATACAGTCCCACCAACTGCTGACATTCCCAAATCATCCTGCACCACTGACTTCCCAAGGCGGCTGCATTGTGTCTGGGACACTGGCAATGGGACAGCTCCTTCCACTGGATGAGAGGATAGAGGGTTTATTCAGGGCTGGCCAAATGGGACTCAGCTCCGTCCCCTCCTTGCCCCTCCCTGCATCTGCTGCCTGAGGGGGCTGCCTCAGTTTCCCTATTGGGGGAGCAGGCCCAGAGAACAGCCTTCTCTCTTCCCCCAAAATACAGGAAACACGACAAAAAGGCCTTGGAGTGTCACCGTGGAACATAACAACAACAACAACAACAACAACAACAACAACAACAACAACAACAACAACAACAACAACAACAACAACTGGTGGTTGTTCAACAACTGAGCAGCCAAGCATGCTGAGACTCAATTTCTCGACTTTAAGAAAGCCGACTTCATAAAGCTTAGGGAAGTGTTGGGTGAGATCCCATGGACAGTAATACTAAAAGGAAAGGGAGTTCAAGATGGCTGGGAGTTTGTTAAGAGGGAGATAGTAAAAGCACAACTTCAGGCAATACCAATGAGACGGAAACATGGAAGGTGCCTAAAGAAGCCAGGGTGGCTATCTAAAGAACTTTTAACTGAGTTAACATTAAAAAAGGATGTGTACAAAAAATGGAAAAGGGGGGAAACCACCAAAGAGGAATTCAAACAAATAGCCAGCACGTGTAGACACAAAGTCAGAAAAGCTAAAGCACAAAATGAACTCAGGCTTGCTAGAGAGGTTAAAAGCAACAAAAAAGGCTTTTATGGGTATGTTCGTAGCAAAAGGAAGAACAAAGAAACCGTGGGGTCACTCAGAGGAGAAGATGGTGAAATGCAAACAGGGGACACAGAAAGGGCTGAACTCCTCAATGCCTTCTTTGCCTCAGTCTTCTCCGATAAAGAAAACAATGCCCACCCTGAAGAATTTGGAGCAAATGATTCAGCAGAGGAAACACAGCCCAGAATAACTAAGGAGATAGTACAAGAATACTTGGCTAGTCTAGATGTATTCAAGTCTCCAGGGCCAGATGAACTGCATCCAAGAGTATTAAAAGAACTGGCAGATGTGATTTCAGAACCACTGGCAGTCATCTTTGAGAATTCCTGGAGAACAGGCGAAGTCCCGGCAGACTGGAGGAGGGCAAATGTTGTCCCTATTTTCAAAAAGGGGAAAAGAGAGGACCCAAATAATTATCTCCCAGTCAGTCTGACATCAATACCAGGGAAGATTCTGGAGCAGATCATTAAGCAAACAGTCTGTGAGCACCTAGAAAGGAATGCTGTGATCACCAATAGTCAGCATGGATTTCTGAAAAATAAGTCATGTCAGACTAACCTGATCTCGTTTTTTGACAGAATTACAAGCCTGGTAGATGAAGGGAACGCAGTGGATGTAGCCTACCTTGATTTCAGCAAGGCATTTGACAAGGTGCCCCATGATATTCTTGTAAAGAAGCTGGTAAAATGCGGTCTTGACTATGCTACCACTCAGTGGATTTGTAACTGGCTGACTGACCGAACCCAAAGGGTGCTCATCAATGGTTCCTCTTCATCCTGGAGAAGAGTGACTAGTGGGGTGCCACAGGGTTCCGTCTTGGGCCCGGTCTTATTCAACATCTTTATAAATTATTTGGATGATGGGCTCAAGGGCATCCTGATCAAATTTGCAGATGACACCAAACTGGGAGGGGTGGCTAACACCCCAGAGGACAGGATCACACTTCAAAACGACCTTGACAAGATGGGGGACACCTGGCTTGAGAGCAGTACATGTGAAAAGGATCTAGGAGTCTTGGTTGACCACAAACTTGACATGAGCCAACAGTGTGACGCGGCAGCTAAAAAAGCCAATGCAATTCTGGGCTGCATCAATAGGAGTATAGCATCTAGATCAAGGGAAGTAATAGTGCCCCTGTATTCTGCTCTGGTCAGACCTCACCTGGAGTACTGTGTCCAGTTCTGGGCACCACAGTTCAAGAAGGACACTGACAAACTGGAACGTGTCCAGAGGAGGGCAACCAAAATGGTCAAAGGCCTGGAAACGATGCCTTATGAGGAACGGCTAAGGGAGCTGGGCATGTTTAGCCTGGAGAAGAGGAGGTTAAGGGGTGATATGATAGCCATGTTCAAATATATAAAAGGATGTCACATAGAGGAGGGAGAAAGGCTGTTTTCTGCTGCTCCAGAGAAGCGGACACGGAGCAATGGATCCAAACTACAAGAAAGAAGATTCCACCTAAACATTAGGAAGAACTTCCTGACAGTAAGAGCTGTTCGACAGTGGAATTTGCTGCCAAGGAGTGTGGTGGAGTCTCCTTCTTTGGAGGTCTTTAAGCAGAGGCTTGACAACCATATGTCAGGAGTGCTCTGATGGTGTTTCCTGCTTGGCAGGGGGTTGGACTCGATGGCCCTTGTGGTCTCTTCCAACTCTATGATTCTATGGTTGTAAGTCACTTTGGGCTGCCCTGGGCAACAGAAAGCAACCAATAGATTAAATAAACAAATAACAATAACTGAAACTGCAGCACAGTGGTACCTCGGGTTAAGAACTCAATTCGTTCCGGTGGTTAAGAAAGTGTTCTTAACATAATGGGGCCTCCTGCTGCTGCTGCGCCGCTGGACCACAATTTCTGTTCTCATCCTGGGTTAGCGGAGTCTGTAACCTGAAGCGTAATTAACCTGAGGTACCACTGTAATAATAATAATAAGGCAGCCTCTTGAGGGGGGGACACAGGAACCCACCCATTTCCATAACAATCTTCCCCATCCCTTAAATCCCACAGATTTAAGAGATCTGATATAGTGGGAATAATGGAAAGCAGGTGAGAAGGAGTTGGGCCCAGGTGTCTCTGGGGGGGAGACCTTTAGATGCTTCTGCACGGAAACACAGGCATGTGGGAGAGACTGGAGTTGCCCAGAGAGAAGCCTCAAAGGGGGGGGGGGGAATAATAAAGGGGGCTTCCTCCCTTTCCTCTTTCCCCCCATGGTTGGACTCGTTCTAACAGCCCCCAGCGCCCCCTGCAGCTCCTGATCTGGGACCTAAGGCAGGGCAAGGACTGAGCTTCAGGGGAGGAGAGGGTGGCTGGATAGGGGCTCCTGCTCAGGGATCTCTCCCTGGTCTACGTGGAGTCCTGGCAGATTCCTGGGCAGGAGGGAGAAGTCAAGGCAGGCGGCCCCCCCCAGTCTCTCTCTCTTTCTCCAAGATGGCTTTGATCCCTCCCCAGGGATGCTTCCCTTTCTTCCTCCCTCCGCCCCCCCAAGGGTCCCCTTTCCCCAGAGGCCCCCCTGGCCGGCTCAGCCTACCTGCCAAATCTCTCCCCATCCCAGGAGGGAGACGGGGGGGGGGTCTCCATCCAGGCCTCTCTCGCCCCCATTAACCCTTCCATGGACTCCCCAGTCTCCCCCCAAAGGGGACCCACCAAGCCTGGATGGCGGCGCCCCAGGGATTCCTGCCGGGGGGAAGCCGGAACTGGGGCCTGGGTTCAAGTCCCATTTCCTTCCGGGGGGGCGGCTGAGCGGCGCCCCAGGGATTCCTGCCAGGGGGGGGGGGCTCCCATTTCTATTGCCTCAAAGCGGCCCAAGGGGGGGGCAGGGGAGCTGCGCATCTCCTTGCGCTGCAAAGGAGATTTTGCAATGCAAACCCTGCCGGTGCTCCCTCTGCAGGAAGCCCACCCGCACCCCCCGTCGCATTTCCCATAGTAAAAGGCAGGAAGGCTGATGGGGGGGGGGGCATGCAATGCAATCCCTGCGAATGGAGGGGCCTCGATCTCCAGCCGGATTGCATGGATCGGGGCCTCTGCAGATAGCGCCCAAGCCGTTGTTGGGGGGGGTCCCTGCCCCCTTTCCCTCCCCGCCCTACAGCTTTACCTCTTTGTCCTCTCTGTCCCTCCGCTTCCATCGCTCGCTATTCTATTCCGATTTCCTTTCTCGGGGGGTCTCCAAGGACGCGCCCCCTCTGAGGGAGGGGCTCCTTTCCCCTCCCCTCCGGCTCCCTTTCCGACTGCGTCTGCCCAGAGAGCTACGGAGAAGAGCCGCCCCGCCGGAAGGGGGGTGGGAGCAGGCGAGGCCGGAGCGGAGGGGGGCAAATTAGCTTTTCTCCCGGGAGGGGCGTCTCCTTCCCTGCCGGCAACTGAAAGCAGCTCCTTCTGCCGCCTGCAAAGGAACCGAGCCGCCCCTGATGTGCTTCCCTCCGGCCAAAGCTGCAGAACCCCCCCCCCCCCCGTCTACTGTTGTACAGGGGCGCCCTCAGCAAGGGAGGGGGCAGGTGTAAAGTTGAAATTATTGTTATTATTATTATTCCACCAATCTAGCTGGACAACTTACAGTGCACATAAAAACATCAAACATTTAAAACCTCCTGATACAGGGCTCCCTTCAGACGTCTTCTAAAAGTTGTGTAATTCTCTATCTACTTGACATCTTGGAGGTTCCCTGTAACTTTGCTTCTCACAGTGAGGGAAGCACCATCAGACGCTCGGAGGCGACTCGGTGTCCGGGCTGAATGATGGGAGTAGAGACGCTCCTTCAGGTTTAGGTCTTTGAAGGTCAGCACAAACACTTTGAATTGTGCTTGGAAATGGCAGTGAAGATCCTTTAGGACCGGTGTTATATGGTCCCTGCAGCCGCCCCTTGTCTCCAGTTTAGCTGCCCCAGTCTGGATTAATTGTAGCTTCTGGGTCACCTTCAAAGTAGCCCCACGGAGAGCACACCGCAGTAGTCCAAGCGGGAGATGACCAGAGCATGCACCACTCTGGACAGACAGTCTGCGGGCAGGGAGGGTCTTAGCCTGCGTACCAGATGGAGTTGGTAACAGCTGGGTGTGATTATGGTGGAATCTCCCCCCGCCCGGGGGGGGGGGGTAACAGACATAAAGGAGTGGGCAGAGAGGGTCCCAGCCGGCGTACCAGATGGAGCTGGTAGACAGTGTCAGGAGCCCAGGCTGCCGTCTTGATAACACAGCATGCAAGTCATAATTAGCTAGAAGATTTATTGCAAAACAAACAATCTGTCTCAGACGCTCTATCGGAGCTTCCGTTTCTTTTGATTCAGTTGACCCTTCTGAGGAGTGCTTCCTGGTTCTGCAGAATATCCTGAACCTATGACCCTTCTGTTTCTGGGTTTCTTTCCTATCTAATATCTTTCCCATTCGTCTACTCCTTGATGGACAGCTGTGAGTCAAGACTGACTCCCAGGCTGCACACCTGGTCCTTCAGGGGCACAGTTAGCCCATTCAGGACCAGGGAGTCCTCCACACCAGCCTGCCCCCTGTCCCCCAAAAACAGTACTTCTGTCGTGTCAGGATTCCACCTCAATCCATTAGTCACCATCCATCCCCAAATGCCTCCGGACACTCACACAGGACCTTCACCGCCTTCATTGGTTCCGATTTAAAGGAGAGGCAGAGCTGGGTATCTACATACTGATGAACACCCAGCCCCAATCCCCCCCCCCCAATGATTTATCCCAGCCGCTTCATATAGATCAGGGGTGGCCAACTCCCGAGACACTGTGATCTACTTTCAGAATTAAAATCTGGCAATGATCTACCCCCCTTATTTGGGTTCAGGTCAAAGTTGTTGAGGAGGAAAGCCCCGTTTTTATACAAATACTTTCTTGGGAGGGAAGTTTGGTTTTGGGGGGTCAGGGTTAAAGGCAAGGGTCAAAGGGGAAAAGTCACTCACAATTATATCACTTTGATGAAAACAGCCACAAAGAGAAAGCTCCTTCTTCCCTTCCACTGATCAGACAACAATGGAGGGGGGGCGAGGGGAGGCAGGAGTCAGTTTCAAGGACGCTGAGGAAAAGGAGCCAGAGATCGACCCACGATCTACCAAAACCTCGTTGGGATCTACCAGTAGATCGCAATCGACCCGTTGGACATCCCTGAGATAGATGTTCTCCTTGAGGGAACCAGCAAAAACCCTTGGCGGAGGACCTCAGCCTTGCGGGTGGAGACACTTCTTCCGGTCCACAGGGCCAAGGCCGTTTAGGGTTTAAAGATCAGCACCAACACTTTGAATTGTCCTCAGAAACATTTTGGAGATGTAATGAGACTGAGGGATCGTTCTGTCATATGTGGGGGATCTGTAAGAGGGTAAAAGCATATTGGGAAATAATTCATAATGAATTGAAAAAAAATGTTTAAATGTACTTTTCAAAAAAACTACAACAGAGACGGACATTCCCAGGTGTTGGAAAAACCTATTGAAATATACTTGGAGTTGTGTAGTGATTTCATGTTCTTTATTGCAGCTTGTAAACAGTGAATGAGCCCCCCCCCCCTCAAAAAAACCTAAGGCTTTATATACATTATTTACACAATGGGCCATGCCTGATTGGCTGATTCACTTCCTCCTGGGGCGTGATTGGGCTGCTTCTGCAGGCGAATCAGGTTGTTGTATTCTGGGATCCTACCTGCCTATTGTTCTAGGATCCAAGGTCAGTACATAACAGCTATTTATGTATGCCACAGCTACTACTACTATGTTTTGTCAGCCCAAAAATGGAAAATGAGCTAAGTCGCGATTAAAGAAGAATGGCAACTTAAACTGATGGAATATGCACAGCTTGTGGACCTAACAAATAGAATAAAAGAACAAGAAGAACATACAGAGGTACTTCGGGTTACATACGCTTCAGGTTATATACGCTTCAGGTTACAGACTCCGCTAACCCAGAAATAGTGCTTCAGGTTAAGAACTTTGCTTCAGGATAAGATCAGAAATCGGGCTCTGGCGGCGCGGTGGCAGCAGGAGGCCCCATTAGCTAAAGTGGTGCTTCAGGTTAAGAACAGTTTCAGGTTAAGAACGGACCTCCAGAACGAATTAAGTACTTAACCCGAGGTACCACTGTACGTTTAAAGAAGTTTGGGAAATGTTTATTGAATATATGGAGGGAAATTGTGTTTATCTGAAAATGTGGGCAGCATTAAGATAACTTCTTTTTTAAAAAATATTTTTTGTTTATTGAAAGAATTTTAGCATTGTCAAACATTCAAATTACATATTATAATTTCAGTTACCACCCTTACCCCCCGCGACATCCTCCAACTTCTTTTCCTGGATTATAACATATTTATTTCTTCTGCTTATACTTTTATATACCTTATATACTAAAATTATAGTTGTAGCATTTATCTGGTCTTAACATTTTCCCTTCATATTTATATTTTCTATTTATGTTTGTCCATTGTAAGTGTATTACTCAAATCCTGCGAGTTCATTTAAATCCATTGTTTCTGTATGTACATTGTAAAAGGTTCCCAATCTTTTAAAAAGTCATTATTATCTTTATATTTGAGCCTCTCAGTTAACTTTGCCATTTCAGAGTATTCCATCATCACCGCTCCAAAGAATTAGAGAGCTGGAACTCTTCTTGGAAGCAACAGAGCACACCGTCTCCACCAAGGAAGAGACAGGGGACTCCCCTGAGAAGGTGGCTAGTTCACCAACACAGGAGCCAGATATATGGAGAAACGTGACTCAAAGAAGTAGGAGGCCCAGGGTTCGCTCTGATTGTTTAGAAATACGCAATCGCTTTGAGGTCCTTTCCCCTAGCATGGAAGATGAAGAGCAGACTCCATTTGAGGATCTCTCCCTCATTACAGTCGATCAGGTATATGAAGACGAGGAGCAAAGGCAGTCCTCTGGGAATGTCCAGGCGACCTTGGAACCGACAGCTCACAGAAGAACCCCGACCAGACCTAAGAGGAGGCGTGTAGTGGTGATAGGGGATTCCCTACTGAGGGGAACAGAAGCAGTGATCTGTGGGCCTGACAAGATGTCTCGGGAAGTGTGCTGTCTCCCCGGGGCTAAGATCCAAGATGTAACTGAACGACTGCAAGGAATCATAAAACCCACTGACAAATACCCCTTCCTCTTGGTTCATGTGGGAACCAATGACACTGCAAGCAATAGCCTCCAGAAGATCAAAAGAGATTACGAGGCTCTGGGCAGGAAATTGAAGCAATTAAATGCACAAATTGTCATCTCATCTGTCCTCCCAGTTGAACGACGTGGCCCAGGGAGAGAGGGAAAAATAGTGGAAGTGAACAACTGGCTTCGCAAATGGTGCAAACAGGAACGGTTTGGATTCTTAGATCACGGAATGCAGTTTCTTGAAGATGGACTTCTGGCAAGCGATGGGCTGCACCTCACAACGGTTGGGAGGAATGTTTTTGCAAAAAATCTCAGAAACCTCATCAGGAGGGCTTTAAACTGACTAATGTGGGGGAGGGAGACAGTGCTCCTGAAGGTAGGAGTCTATCAATTGATGGAGATGATCATCCAAATGTCATAGACCGAATGGAGCAAAGAGCATGCAGACCTAGTGGTGGGAGGAGAAAATCCTTAAATAAGAGACACGGGAGAATGATTAATGGACTTCAATGTCTGTACACTAATGCGCAAAGCATGGGAAATAAACAAGATGAGCTTGAGCTCCTGGTACAGCAAACTAAATATGACATAATAGGAATCACTGAAACCTGGTGGGATAAATCCCACGATTGGAATGTAATAATGGAGGGATACAATCTATTTCAAAGAAACAGACCAGACAAGAAAGGAGGAGGAGTGGCGTTATATGTCAGGGATGTGTATACCTGTGAAGAGATCCAAGATTTAGAACCTCAAAGCCAAAGTGAGAGCATTTGGGTCAAAATTAAGGGAGAGAAGAATAACAGTGACCTCATTGTGGGAGTTTACTATAGATCCCCAAGCCAAACGGAGGACATAGATGATGCCTTCCTGGAACAGATGGCCAAGCATGCAAAAGGAAGGGAGATAGTAGTAATGGGGGACTTCAATTACCCGGATATTTGTTGGATGTCAAACTCAGCCAAGAGCATAAGGTCAAACAGATTCCTCACTGCCCTTGCAGACAACTTCATTGTCCAGAAAGTGGGAGAAGCAACAAGAGGAACAGCCATTTTAGATCTGGTCCTCACCAATGTTGATGACCTGGTTAGTGGGGTAGAAGTGGAAGGATCATTAGGCGCGAGTGATCATGCTCTTCTGAAGTTTACTATACAGCGGAAAGGAGCAGCCAAGCATACTAGGACTCAATTTCTCGACTTTAAGAAAGCCGACTTCATAAAGCTTAGGGAAGTGCTGGGTGAGATCCCATGGACAGTAATACTAAAAGGAAAGGGAGTTCAAGATGGCTGGGAGTTTGTTAAGAGGGAGATAGTAAAAGCACAACTTCAGGCAATACCAATGAGACGGAAACATGGAAGGTGCCTAAAGAAGCCAGGGTGGCTATCTAAAGAACTTTTAACTGAGTTAAGATTAAAAAAGGATGTGTACAAAAAATGGAAAAGGGGGGAAACCACCAAAGAGGAATTCAAACAAATAGCCAGCACGTGTAGACACAAAGTCAGAAAAGCTAAAGCACAAAATGAACTCAGGCTTGCTAGAGAGGTTAAAAGCAACAAAAAAGGCTTTTATGGGTATGTTCGTAGCAAAAGGAAGAACAAAGAAACCGTGGGGTCACTCAGAGGAGAAGATGGTGAAATGCAAACAGGGGACACAGAAAGGGCTGAACTCCTCAATGCCTTCTTTGCCTCAGTCTTCTCCGATAAAGAAAACAATGCCCGACCTGAAGAATTTGGAGCAAATGATTCAGCAGAGGAAACACAGCCCAGAATAACTAAGGAGATAGTACAAGAATACTTGGCTAGTCTAGATGTATTCAAGTCTCCAGGGCCAGATGAACTGCATCCAAGAGTATTAAAAGAACTGGCAGATGTGATTTCAGAACCACTGGCAGTCATCTTTGAGAATTCCTGGAGAACAGGCAAAGTCCCGGCAGACTGGAGGAGGGCAAATGTTGTCCCTATTTTCAAAAAGGGGAAAAGAGAGGACCCAAATAATTACCGCCCAGTCAGTCTGACATCAATACCAGGGAAGATTCTGGAGCAGATCATTAAGCAAACAGTCTGTGAGCACCTAGAAAGGAATGCTGTGATCACCAATAGTCAGCATGGATTTCTGAAAAATAAGTCATGTCAGACTAACCTGATCTCGTTTTTTGACAGAATTACAAGCCTGGTAGATGAAGGGAACACAGTGGATGTAGTCTACCTTGATTTCAGCAAGGCATTTGACAAGGTGCCCCATGATATTCTTGTAAAGAAGCTGGTAAAATGCGGTCTTGACTATGCTACCACTCAGTGGATTTGTAACTGGCTGACTGACCGAACCCAAAGGGTGCTCATCAATGGTTCCTCTTCATCCTGGAGAAGAGTGACTAGTGGGGTGCCACAGGGTTCTGTCTTGGGCCCGGTCTTATTCAACATCTTTATCAACGACTTGGATGATGGACTCAAGGGCATCCTGATCAAATTTGCAGATGACACCAAACTGGGAGGGGTGGCTAACACCCCAGAGGACAGGATCACACTTCAAAACGACCTTGACAGATTAGAGAACTGGGCCAAAACAAACAAGATGAATTTTAACAGGGAGAAATGTAAAGTATTGCACTTGGGCAAAAAAAATGAGAGGCACAAATACAAGATGGGTGACACCTGGCTTGAGAGCAGTACATGTGAAAAGGATCTAGGAGTCTTGGTTGACCACAAACTTGACATGAGCCAACAGTGTGACGCGGCAGCTAAAAAGCCAATGCAATTCTGGGCCTCATCAATAGGAGTATAGCATCTAGATCAAGGGAAGTAATAGTGCCACTGTATTCTGCTCTGGTCAGACCTCACCTGGAGTACTGTGTCCAGTTCTGGGCACCACAGTTCAAGAAGGACACTGACAAACTGGAACGTGTCCAGAGGAGGGCAACCAAAATGGTCAAAGGCCTGGAAATGATGCCTTATGAGGAACGGCTAAGGGAGCTGGGCATGTTTAGCCTGGAGAAGAGGAGGTTAAGGGGTGATATGATAGCCATGTTCAAATATATAAAAGGATGTCACATAGAGGGAGAAAGGCTGTTTTCTGCTGCTCCAGAGAAGCGGACACGGAGCAATGGATCCAAACTACAAGAAAGAAGATTCCACCTAAACATTAGGAAGAACTTCCTGACAGTAAGAGCTGTTCGACAGTGGAATTTGCTGCCAAGGAGTGTGGTGGAGTCTCCTTCTTTGGAGGTCTTTAAGCAGAGGCTTGACAACCATATGTCAGGAGTGCTCTGATGGTGTTTCCTGCTTGGCAGGGGGTTGGACTCGATGGCCCTTGTGGTCTCTTCCAACTCTATGATTCTATGATTCTATGATTCTATGATCAACTTTTCTTGCCATTGTTCTTTTGTTGGTATTTCATCGCTTTTCCATCTTTGTGCTAGTAGAATTCTGGCCGCTGTTGTCGCATAAAGAAATAATTTTTTCTTGTCTTTTGGTATATCTTTTGGTATATCTTGATTGACATCGCCTCTGTTGGGACTACCCACCAAGGAGTTTTTTGCTCTAATAAATCTTTATATTTTCCCCGTACTTTTATCAATGCTTTCCTAATTATATGATTATGAAATCCTTTATGTATCTTCCATTTCTTGTACCATAAATACGCAAGTCAACCAAATCTGTTATCATGTCCCAAATCTAATAGATCAGTGATTTCTAATTTAATCCAATCCTGGATCCAAGTTATGCAGCTTGCTCACAATACAATTTTAAATCTGGAAGAGAGAGTCCTCCTTGATCCTTAACGTCTGTTAGTATTTTATTCTCGGTTTCTTCCCTTTCCAGATAAATTTTGATATATCTTTTTGGCACTTCTTAAAGGAAACTGCATCGCTTATTACCAGTATTGTTTGGAATTAAAGCAGCATTTATCTTGACTGCTGTTATTCTTCCTAATAAGGAGAGATTCATTCTTCCCCATATTTCTTGTTGTTGTTTAGTTATTTAGTCGTGTCCGACTCTCCATGACCCCCTGGACCAGAGCACGCCAGGCACTCCTGTCTTCCACTGCCTCCCGCAGTTTGGTCAAACTCATGTTTGTAGCTTCGAGAACACTAGATTCCTTTTT